>NC_073261.2:108715714-109044642 GCF_029289425.2 Pan paniscus
ATGTTTCTTGATGTGCTCTCTCTCTTTGGTAAGAAATAAAGCAGAACCAGACTTGCATCTATCTGAGAAGCATTCTGTGCTCAATCTGAGGGAAATAAAAGTCAAGGACAATGTAACACTGCAGTACAGACATTTGAAGGCTATAGTTAGGCAGACACTAGCTGATGCTTTTCTGTCTCCAGTTTGAACAAAGCAACAGAACACTGGAGAAGGCTAGACCAGACAGGCAAAATTTACACTGGACCCAGTAAAATCTGGCTGAGAGCATGGTGTTGTGGAAGGATGAGACAGAACTTGCCTCTTTTAGAGCAAGTGACTCACCCCTCACGGCCTAAGTATTTTAGTGTGTAAAAGGAGGTAATAACACTTTTCCTGTGTTCTTCTTCTTCTTCTTCTTCTTTCTTTCTTTCTTTTTTTTTTTTTTTTTTGACACAGGGCCCAGGCTGTAGTGAAGTGGTACCATCTAGGCTCACTGCAACCTCTGCCTCCTAGATTCAAGTGGTTCTCATGCCTCAGTCTCCCAAGTAGCTGGAACTACAGGTGTGTGCCACCATGCTCAGCTAACTTTTGTATTTTTAGTAGAGACAAGGTTTCACCATGTTGGCCAGGCTGGTCCTAAACTCATGGCCTCAAGTAATCCACCCGCCTCCACCTCCCAAAGTGCTGGGATTATAGTAAGCCATCGTGCCCAGCCTGCTCTGTCTTCTTTATCAAGAGCATTCATTACATGAGGAGGGTGTACCAAGGGATCATTAAACTCCCGTCTAGCTACAAAATGCCATGAAACATGTTACTACCATGTGAATATGCTTGGTTAAAAGGGCACTGTACCAGCATGAAGGCATTTGGGGATATCATTGAGTCCATCATTTCTTTAAATCTGCATTCTACACATGGTGAATGACTTGCTCAATGTCATACCCAAAGGCTGTGGCAGAGATGGAAAGAGAAAAGCCAAAGTTGCCTGCCTCCCATATCTGTCCTTTTTCTTCCTTTGAAACTAATAGGACTAATTGCAAAGTGTTCACATCAGGCAGACTACGTATTTCCCACATTACTGATTTATTGGGATAAATATTTGACTTCAAATGTCATTCAAGCAACAGATATTTATAAGCTATTGTGACTATGACTGTGACAGATTGAAAAGAAGCCCCCAACCTTGAGGCCCACTCTCAAGAGACCTTGAAAAATGTTCAGGTCCTATTTTCCAAAGTATAAGACAAAGGTACAGGTTGTTTCATCTCTCAAATCCCAGGCCTTCATATTGACCTTTTTATTGTAGCTACACCCACTAAGGAGGATCCCAGATTTGCCATACATATTAATAAGTGGTCTGTGTCTAATTTTCAGAATGATGAGCTTCTGAGGGAATGCTGGTCATGTTCCTGACAACAGTCAGGACAACTGGGCATTTCACACTGGCCTCAGAGGATTGTAAACTCTACATTTAAGAGCCAGGAAGCTTTCTTGAGGCAGAGCCACTTCCAGGAAATTGGCAAATCGTGCTGAAAGGATAGACAGAAAACAGAAATCAAGAGGCTGATGGAATTCCTTAAGCTGTGGCCACCGGTGGTTCCATGCCATTACCAGCCCATACGGCTCCTCTGTGCAAATTACAAAACAACCAAGCTAAGGCTTATTTCAGCCCTGCTTGCCTCTTCAGCCCAGCACCTTTGTGCAGGGTGCACCCTCCTCAGGCAGTGGCCCTGGGAGCCCCTGTGATTTGCCTCCTCTGCAATGTTAGCATTTTTAGTACTTTGGTGGCTGTTCGAACATCGGTGAACAGATACAACATGGGGGTAGTGGCAAGAGTGCAGCAATAGGAGCCAGATCAAACCTGTCACATCTTACATTTCCTCCTCTGTTATTGTGACCTGGGACACATGAATCAATCTTTCTCAGCTTCAGCTTCATCTTCATCTGTGCAATTGAAATACTAATACTTGCCTTATAGAGTACACGCTTTTAGCAGGTTTACACATTGTAAACTGTAAGTGTGGTAACTAATGTTGCTGTAATTATTAATCTTGTGCTGGGGCAGGGTGCTGTAGCTCATGCTTGTAATCCCAGCACTTTGGGAGGCCAAGGTGGGTGGATCACAAGGTCAGGAGATCGAGAGCATCCTGGCCAACATGGTGAAACCCCGTCTCTACTAAAAATACAAAATTAGCTCGGTGTGGTGGCATGTGCCTGTAATCCCAGCTACTTGGGAGGCTGAGGCAGGAGAATCGCTTGAACCTGGGAGGTGGAGATTGCAGTGAGCCGAGATCGTGCCACTGTACTCCAACCTGGTGACAGAGCAAGACTCCATCTCAAAAAAACAAACAAACAAAAATCTTGTGCTGGGTACATTCTTGGTTCCTTAAGTCAAGAGAAGTTAGAGCCACAATACAAGTAGCCACAAATATATCACTCCCACTTTCTCTTGGCCTCAAGTCTCCCCTGCTTAGAAACCAAAATTCCTCCATTCAAATGTAATCTTTCTTTTTTAATGGAACCAGAGTAGTGGCGTACCCAGGATGGGTGGTGGGAACCTTCAGCCTCTGGTGTAGGCAATAAAGGGAGGTATTGTCTATATATAATTTTAAAACAGTGATAATGCTTGGCTAAAAGTTGGTCTTTATCTTATTATAACCATGTAGTGGCAATTCTAAACAATGACAATAATAAAATGACTCCTCTTTAGGGAAGCCCACTCCCACCAACACCCCCATCCTTGGTACACCACTGCCAAAGAGAACTTGGAATTCAGTCTAGAAGTGTGGAACTGTCACTCAAGGCACCCAAATCCTCTACTTTACTATGGAAATTTGAGTGAGTCATTCAACCTTTGCGGACCTCAGTTTCCTTGTGTGAAAATTAGGAATCTTATATATTGTGTTGCTATGACATTTTTAAAAATTAAAAAATTGAGACTTGACTTTGGAAAGTATGAAAGAGTATAGGGATATGTTTTGATATTACCAAGATTAACAAAAATACTTTCACCAATGCAATTATCTGCTCCAAACCCAGCCATTTGCCATGATACATGACACCAGGTAAATCAGCATGGAAGGTGGTTCATGCTCCTTTAAAAGCCTGTCTCATGAGAAATAGGACCGTCTCAGACCTTTGAGAAGCATCAAGGTTGAGGGTCTATTTCTCTTGTGATCTCCTGGATCCCTGTTCTACATGAGGTAGTTTGTATGGGCCATTTGTTCAAGTCAGAGGGAGGACTCCAGTGAATTCCAACCCCTAATAATGCTTCAGAAAAGCCTTCCATAGATAAGAATTTGGTCAATAAACTAAGAAATCTAACCCTGGAGTCTAATTAAAATGAGGGTGAACCTTTATTGCATTCTGCCATGTGCTGAGAACCAGACTTTTCTCTTTCAGGTTCATTAGTTAATCTTAATTTTCGCAGCAATTTTGAAAGATAAGAGGTTCTAATCCACAACCTAAAGATGAAGAAATTTGTGTTCAGAAAGAGACCCAGCAGACACAGCAAGAGGATGGGAAAAGTAGAATGCGATCTAAGTCTGTGTGAATTCCAAATCCCCCCGTACTACGTAATTATAATTTCAAATTCTACTCTACTACACTATTTCCCAAAAACAGCTTCATACATGTAATGTAATCACTGGGAATAGGTACAAGATGCAAGGCTTGGTTCCAATCTTGCCTCTTCCATGAAGCTTTCCCTGCCTGCCTCAGCCCTTGGAATTTCCCACTTTTCTGATCAGTAGCACTTAGATTTGGCACCATTCATTTGCCATTAATATTTACCACCTGATATTCTGGTTCTCTGTTCACATGGATATGACTTATTCCCAGCAGCTACATTGAAACGTCTTTAAAGATATAGATGATGGCTTTTCTATCTCTTAGCATGGTGCCGGGAGCTCAGAAGATGACTAGTCCTTTGGTCTTTGGGCTTTTACTTGGCGCATGCTGGGTGCCAAATACTGTACTGGGTGCTGAGGACGGAAAGTCAAATTAAAAAGCGTTTGTCTTCAAGTTGCTCAGGGTATTGAAGGTGGTAATAGAGAAATAAACTACTTATGAAACAATGTTAAAAATGCTTTGATAAATTTAACCATAGGGCACAATCTGCACAACTGTATGTGACAGCCTTGGGAGCCCTCTGTAAGTAACTTGTCTCTTTTACAATGTTAGCAATTCAGTACTTCACTCGTTGTCCAGACATTGGTGGATGGATAAAAAGTGATATTGGTGACAAGAGGACAACCTTGGGGGCAGACAAAACCTGGGTCAAATCTCACAAATATTTAACATACAAACCAGGCACTCAGTGGAAGGCCACAAAAGTAAATCTGGAAGGCTTTCTGAAAGACATGACTCCTACAGGCTTGTTTGTTTGTTTGTTTTGAGACAGAGCCTCGTTCTGTCACCCAGGCTAGAGTGCAGTGCAGTGGCATGCAGTGGCGTGATCACGGGACACTGCAGCCTCAACCTCCTGGGCTCAAGTGATTTTCCCACCTCAGCCTCCTTATAGCTGGGACTACAGGTGCACGCCACCATGCCTGGCTAACTTTTGTATTTTTTGTAGGGATGGAGTTTTGCCATGTTGCCCAGGCTGATCTTGAACTCCTTGGCTCAAGCAATTCTCTTGCCTCAGCCTCCCAAAGTGCTGGTATTACAGGTTGTTATAGACCTGTTTTTAAAGTAACACTCCTATTTGTTCTTAAAGATGCTCCTTAAAAAGCAGGGCTTTTTTTCTTTTCTAGGTGAAAGGTGGAGAGAATATTCTAGGCATTACTTGAAGGCTTGATAGAGCATGCACGATTTGTGCAAGAAATTGAGAGCTGTTCCATGTTCCACAAGGTCAAGTGAAGGCAAAGAGCAGACACTGGAGGTAAAGCTGAAAAGCAGAGCCTCGTCTGCAATGATAAGACACTTGGACTTTATCTTGGAGATGACAAGGAGCTTCTGGTGGGAGTTCGCAAGGGTGAGATTTGGTCAGCAGTGCACTGGAGCCTCACTCTGCTTGTTTGTGGGGAAGGTGTTTGAGTGTTCTATTGGTTCTCCAGGGTTCACAGGGAAACAGAACCAATAGGATGGATGGATGGATGGATGGATGGATGGATAGATGGATGGATGGATGGAGGAATAGAGGTGAAGTCTCACAGTCTGCTGTCTGCAAGCTGTATACCCAGGAAAGTCTGTGGTATTGTTCAAAGGCCTGAGAGCCAGAGAGGCAACAGATGGTGCAGATTCCAGTCAAGATCTGAAGGCCGGAGAACTAGGAGCACTGAAAACCACTGAGGACAGGAGATTGATGTCCCAGCTTAAGGAGTCAGGCAGAGAGACCACTCAACTTTCCTCAGTCTTCTTGTTCTTTTCAAGCCCTAAGGGGATGATGCCCACCCACATTATCTACTTTACACAGTCTACCAGTTCACATGCTAATCTCTCCTGAAAATACCCTTGCAAACACACCTGGAAATAATGTAGAACCAGCTACTTGGGCATCCTGTGGCCCAGGCAAGTTGGCACATAAAATTAATCATCACCCGTGGAGCACGACTAGAGGCAGAGTGCACCAGTAATATTCCAGGTGCTTAGCACAGATGAACCCACATTCATCCTCACAACAACCCTAAGGGGTAGGTGCTATTATCATCACCAATCCTGTTTTACTGATAAGAAATTGAGGCACAGAGGAGTTAAGTAACTTGCCCAAGGCCCCAGGATGAGAGCCTAGGCGGGCTGACTGGAGCCTAGGCTTTTACCCACCAGTTGGAGGCATCTGCACGATGGGCCCTGCAAAGCTGTTGAAGCTGGAACTCAGGCTTGACCTGAGACTTGGTAAATCCTAAAAGATTGATTGATTGATTCCTTGGCCCCATTCAGTCATGTATCCAGTGTGTACAGACCACCTGAGATTAGCCAGAGTCCTGGGTCCTATAGGTACTAAAAAGATTAAGTAGGTTTAGACTTCTATCATCATTCCTAAATTAGATGGTTGGTTGGACATGACAGGCGTCCACATAACTACTTATTGCCCTGGTTAGCGAACAGGCCTGACTCTTATAGTTTTGAAGGAGTGCCGTGTGTGTACTTGTGTTTGTGTGTGTGCGTGTGTGTTGGGGGAAGGTGTTTGAGTGTTCTATTGGTTCTCCAGTGAAGCTGTATGTATGAAGCTGTTTCTGAGAAATAGTGTAATCTTTAGAGGCACCCCCTTCCTTGGCCATACCCACAGTTATCTCAGCTATGATAGCAATAATAATAATAAATGTCTCTACTACTAAGTGCTACTAAGTGCTCCATTTAAATCTTATAAAAATATTATTTCTTTTCCTATCTTACTTTTTTTTTCCTTTTCTTTATTCATTTTTTTTTCTTTTTGAGACAAGGTCTGGTTCTATTGCCCAGGTTGGAGTGCAGTGGCACGATCTCGGCTCACTGCAACCTCCACCTCCTGGGGTCAAGCCATCCTCCCACCTCAACCTCCCAAGTAGCTGAAACTACAGGCATGTGACCCCATGCCCAGCTAATTTTTTTTCTTTTTCTTTTTCTTTTTTTTTTTTTGTAGAGATGAGGTTTCACCATGTTGCCCAGGCTGGTCTCAAACTGATGAGCTCAAGTGATCCACCCACCTCAGCCTCCCAAAGTGTCGGGATTAAGATGTGAACCACCATACCCAGCCTTCTGTTCCCACCTTAAATAAGAAAAAACTGAGGCTTATAGAAGTTAAAAAAAAAAGTTACCCTAAGTGACCAGATTTGTAAGTGGAAGAGCACAATTTAGACCTAGGCAGTCTGACCCCAGGATCACAAGACTTCAGCGAGTCATGTTATGTTCCGAGAGAGGAGATAGGTGAACGAGGATTTTGGAAGGACCCCTCATTGTGAGGTTTGTAGTTGCTTTACATCTTTGGGTTTGCAGTTCCAGAATAGAAGGCAGCTGTCATCCCCTACCACTTCTAGTGCTTTCCCTGGCCTTAGGCCACATTGTTATTATTATCAAGCAGGAGGTAAAGGTGATATTTAATTATATTTTCCTAGAATTAAACACTTTATATAGAACATTCTTTTAAAAATAAAATCCTTTTGTATATTAATATTGATAACAGTAATACACTTTCCATTTTTTGAGTACTTACAGCACGTACTCTATGCTAGGAGCTAAAAATAAGGGCCTTGCATACATTCACTCATGTCATCCTCCACACAGTCCAGTTAGGTAGGCATTATCATCATCTTACAAGGGAAGAAGCAAAGCTCAGATGCTAAGGACCTTGCCCAAGGTCATGGGACACAGCTTCTTTCCAAACCATAGCCACACCCATCAGCTCTGCAGCTGCCACACCGAGAGCCAGCTGCAGTACTCTCGCCCATCCCTGCCCTCACTGCTTGTCTCTGAGACACTCAGACCCTGCTGGCTCTGTGCACCCTGATTTCAGTAGCTGTATTTTGCTGTGGGGGCTCCTGCCCACCCTGAGCTCTACACACTCCCCTGACTTTTGTACACTCCATAGTACCTTCTTATAGCCACAGCCATACAGAACTCCACTGGCCAGCCCAGCCCTGGCCTTCCAGTCATGGGACAGAGCCTGTGTGTGTACAGTTAGACATAAGTTGGGCCAGGAGTGGTGGCTCATGCCTGTGATCCCAGCACTTTGGGAGGCCGAGATGCGTGGACCACTGAAGGTCAGGAGCTCAAGACCAGCCTGGCCAAGATGGCGAAACTCTGTCTCTACTAAAAATGCAAAAATTAGCCAGGGTGTAGTGGCCAGTGCCTGTAATCTCAGCTACTTGGGAGGCCGAGGCAGGAGAATCTCTTTAACATGGGAGGCGGAGGATGCAGTGAGCCGAGATCATGCCACTGCACTCTGCCTGGGCAACAGAGTGAGACTCTGTCTGAAAAAAAAAAAAAAAAAGTTAAAAACCTGGGCCCTTTCACACTGCCACACAGTCTTGGCACTCAGCTAACATTCACCAGAAAATAGATAATTCTTGTGGGGCAAAGGGAATATAGGTGTGTGTGTATGTGTGAAGAAAACAACTAAGTGAAATGTGACATTTTCCTGTGTCCTTGAGTTAGCAAAGAGAACTGAAAGTGGTGCTCTCCTGCATGGGTAGCGGCCTGGAGCTGCTGTGCTGTCAAGCCTGTGACAGTTTCAGCAAAGCCTGTGTGAGGCTCTTGGGACTGTGACTTTCATGTGACTGCCATTATGCTAAGGAAATAATAAAAGTAGTTGGGCCTCGTGATTTGACTTTATGGCTCATTGTAAAGCCAAAGAGTAACATTTTGGTTTTGATCCATTTAATAATAAATTGTAGCGCATCATGCAATGTGTGAACAGATGATTTTCACAGGCTGGGTATTTAACCCTTGGGCAGGACAAAGCAACAGACAAATAAACAGCAACAAAATAATTAAACTTAATTCACAGGAGAAGTGAGAAACAGAAGAGTTCTAAACTGTAGAAATCCTTTAGAACAGAGTCTTGTGGACTTCTCCAGCCTGACCAGAAGTTTTGTTTTTCTTCATCCCCTTCACTAGGTGGTCATGAGGAAAAGCAGCATTCTCCCTCCCAAACACCTGGGATGCTCCCTTTCTCAAGCACTTCCGCTGTCTGGGCTCAGGACCCTGTCTCATCAGCTCGTTCCACAATCAAATGCCGTGTGAATTTTCTTTGCCAAATGAATGTGCACAGAAGCCAAGGCAGCGTGGTTTACTCTAAAAAGAATCCATTTTGGGGCAGCCATGTCCCTGCAGGGTCCCTGGCACCTGAATATAAACCTCTTTCTCTTTTGAAAATATTACTAAATATGTTAATTTGGGAACAAAATGCAGTCACCATGTCCACCGACAATGGGCAGTTATGCAGAAGATAGGAGGGTGGCAGAGAGGGGACTGCAAAGTGTGGGTGAAGAAACATTAGAGAAGAGGAAGAGGGTAATAAAAAGAGGAACAGAAGCTCATTCTCCCTGGAGAGCATCAGGGCAGGATGCTGTGATTATTCTTATTGCAAGGAAATATGAGCAGCTTGTCTTGATTTGGCAATCTCAGAATGTCAACATTTATCCCCAAATAGCCAAGTTTTCTGTCACCAACTCGGGAGGGATAGCAGCCTTGAGTGCTTCTCCATGGATTCTTCAGCAACTGGCCAGCAAGATTTAAATGAAATCTCATGTGTTACATTTACACCTACTCCCCCTTTTAAGTTGGATTCTTTATTACCACTGGTATTTGGGGTGGCATTTTAATACCCATGTCAAAAAGTTGAAAGCAATTTGCACGGAGTTTGTTCTCCAAGGATTCTCCCCTGTTCTTACCAGCCTGAGAAGGAGAAAAGTGCAACATTATTTCTTCATTTTTCTTCAGTGATGACAAAAGTCCTGTTATTAAAGTGAATACTAAAAATGGTTGTCTGCATAATGAACCTGCTTATTTTCACAAACTTTAGCCTTTGCTTTTGAGTGTTTTCAATTCAGATTTCCATACTTGCCAGTTAACTGACACCTAAAAAGCAGATATAAGGCAAAGAAGAAATTGGGGGAAATATTTTTCAGTTTTTTGATATGGGATAGTCAAACATGACAGGCAAAACATTATTGCTATGAAGAACTCACACAGATAAGAAACACACAAGCTTGCCACTGGGAAAACGAACAAGGACATAAATAAACAGCTCACAGAAAAAGAAATACAAGTGGCTCATAAACATAGAAGAAAATGTTCACCTCGGTAGTAATCAAAGACATGTAAATGGAAATGACAAGGCAAGGCCGTTTTTCACCTCCCAAATTGGCAAAGTTGGCAAGAGGATGAGGAAGTGGTCCTTCCCACACATTGCTTGTGGGAGAGTCAGTTGGTTCAATTTTTAAAGTAACTTAAAGTCCAAAATTCATCTTAGATTCAAAAGTACTTTTGACACAAGGACTTTATACAACTAAACAAAGTTACAGTCAAATATTTAGGATAAAAAATATTCGTCATAGTCTTACAGTAAAAAATTAGAAACAAATATCTAATAGCAAAGAGGTAATTGCATACATTATTTCCTATTCATATGATGAAATATTATATAGTTGATAAAGAAATCATTATGAATAACATTTAATATACAAAGCTTAATTTAATATTAAGGCTTTTAAGTAGGACATATAAAATTAATACTTTGATCCAATTGAAAATTCTTTCTCATAGAAATATGACTAAGTGTTAAGAGTGGTTACTTCTGGTAACAGGAATTGAGAGTATTTTTTTCTTCATTCATCTTACTTTCTTCTAGTGGTTAGGAGCCAGAGTTCCTAGGCTCCAACCTTGACTTCTCTGCTTACTTAACTAAGTGATTATAAGCAGGTAACTTCATTTCTTAATGTCTCAGTTCCTCTACTTGAAATAAAGGGATAATAACAACAGCTACTTTACAAGATTGTTGTAAAGATCAACATACATAAAGAAACGTCATACTACTGCCCTCAGACATTGTCAGTACTCAATTGTTGCTATCGTCTTGACAGTTGTCAGTGTTTTCTAAATTAAAAAAGATTACTGATTTAAAAATTAGAATTTCAAAACCAGTGAATGGTCAAGGCTGGCCTGATTAGGTCCATGTGCAAATGAAAAAGATTCAGGAATCACAGGCGCTCTCAAGTTGAATCAACGCATATGGGTAGTACACTTATTTAAATATTTAAAAAAAAAAAAAAGCAGGCAGGAAGGAAGGGAGGGAGGGAGGAGCTTCAGGTGGAAGTGCTGCTGTAAAGATGACTGGGACATTGACAGGTAGGATATAAGGTTTGCTGAGACCTTGTTGGAGTTCCGTGTTTCATTTGCAAAGAGTAGAAAGAAGTGGAGAAGAGACTCAGAGGAGGACAACAAGAAAGATGAAAGAGAGGAAATGTTGTTTCATGAAAAAAGTTCCAGTCTTTTCCATCCCAGAAGTGTAGCTACTGAGCAGTTGAAGAACTATGCTCAGCCCCTTGTGGACTGAGTGGTTACCCTCCATCTCCAGCAGGTATGAAGCCCACGGATAAGCCTCTCGCTGTAGGGAATCACAGAGTTCACATTCACAGCATTCCCACACTTCCCTGCTATCAAGAATCACCTGGGGAGAGGGAAAGCATATTTTTAAAAAGAGGGTTCCGCCGGGTGCAGTGGCTCATGGCTGTAATTCCAGCACTTTGGGAGGCCGAGGCGTGTGGATCACGAGGTCAGGAGTTCAAGACCACCCTAGCCAAGATGGTGAAATCCCGTTTCTACTAAAAATACAAAAATTAGCCAGGTGGGGTGGCGGGTGCCTATAATCCCAGCTACTCGGGAGGCTGAGGCAGAGAATTGCTTGAACCCAAGAGGCGGAGGTTGCAGTGAGCCGAGATATTGCCACTGCACTCCAGCCTGGGCGACAGAGCGAGACTCCATCTCAAAAAAAAAAAAAAAAAAAAAAAAGAGGATTCCTAGGCTCCTCTCCTGGAGATTCTGACTTGGTAAAGTCAGAGCTGGAGCCTGGTAGTGTAACCACCCAAGGGTTCACCTTGCCCACTGCCTAGACAGAGCCCATTTATCAAGACAGGGGAATTGCAATAGAGAAAGAGTAATGCACGCAGAACCAGCAGTGCGGGAGACCAGAGTTTTATTATCACTCAAATCAGTCTCCTCAGAATTCAGGGATCAGAGTTGTTAAGGATAATTTGGTGGGTAGGGGCCAGTGAGTCAGGAGTGCTGATTGGTTGGGTGGGAGATGAAGTCAGATAGAGTCGAAGCTGTCCACTTGCGCTGAGTCAGTTCCTGGGTAGGGGCCACAGATCAGATGAGCCAGTTTATCAATCTGGGTTCTGCCAGCTGATCCATCAAGTGCAGGGTCTACAAAATATCTCAAGTACTAATTTTAGGTCTTACAATAGCGATATTATTCTCGGGACCAATTTGGGGAGGGTCGGAATCTTGTAGCCTCCAGCTGCATGACTCCTAAACCATAATTTCGAATCTTTTGGCTAACTTTTTGGTCCTACAAAGGCAGTCTAGTCCCCAGTCAAGAAAGGGATTTGTTTCAGGAAAGGGCTAGTATTGTCTTTGTTTCAAAGTTAAACTATAAACTAAGTTCCTCCCAAAGTTAGTTTGGCCTATGTCCAGGAATGAACAAGGACAGCTTGGAGATTAGAAGCAAGATGGAGTTGAGTTGGTTAGGTCAGATCTCTTTCACTGTAATAATTTTGCAACAGCAGTTTTAATAGTGTCTAGTGAAGAACTGATGACTTGGACAGAACAAAGGCCTCCCAGGATACAAGAGCACTGAGCTGGGTGGCAGGATGCCAACAGCACCCCCAGGGCTGGCCACTTTGTCTAGATTGTTAAACAGAGATAAAACCACAGATACAGGGAGCAGGACCAGGTGATTGTTACACTTTTATAACTCCTTGACTTTTCATACTACTAAAATCTCTCCTGATAAATTCTCTGCCTGCCATTTAAGACTATTTCTGGTCTGGCCTATCCCAACCCTTCCAACTTTATGTCTTCCTGGTCCCCAGGCCCATTCTCTGCCTGATTCCAGGATAATGCTACACTGTCCATACACCACATTTTCTTTTCTTGGCCTTTGCCTGGCTTGTGTCCCTCACTCAACTGTCCCTTCCTCTCCCTTGACCTCTCAGATTCTACCACTCCCTCTAAGCCAGGGCCAACTGTCTTCTCCAGAAACACTCTGCCTCCTCCAGTTCTCAGTGACCAATTATCTGGATGCCCACAGAAGCTTACTGTAGTGTCCTATATTTTCTAACAATTTTTTCACTTTAAACATAGAAACAAGGACCTTAATAATTAATAGTACAAGAATGCTGTCATATAGTTTGTAAAAGATTATCATATCGATTACATCTTTGGAGCATCACAACAGTCTCATGAGGTGGGTAATGGTTGTTATCTCTGGAGAGTTCAGAAAACCAAAGTTCAAAGAGGGAGGTTTTTTGTGCTTGCTTATGGTAAAACTACCAGCAAGTGGCAGCATTAAAAGACCATACCACTGGTAAAATGCATAGGGGGTTCCCTAAAACTCGAAACAGAGGAGTTTAATGAATGGCTGTCTTTGTTGTCTAGACCCGAGGGAGGGACAAGACAGTGGACTTTAAAGAACAGCTGCACGTGGAGCTGTGACTGTCATCTACACACTCAGATAAATGGTTGGCTCATTATTGCAGCTGCTGCTGGCTTTAGGGAGCTGGACAGCTGTTGCCAGGAGATGGATTCAAACAGAACAGAGAAAACGGAATCCTGTGATAATGACTGTGCATGTATGTATGGACACGATGTTCTTTCTTCTCATAGCTCAAAATGTTCTAAAGATAAAATCTAATGATTTCTTATAGGAAGGCTAGGCTTGGTGGGTACAAGTAAGAAAGCCAAGCAGAGAGAAGGTAAGTGTCTTAACTCGCCTTTCCAGGGCATTCTCAAAAATGAAGACTTTTTGGGGGCTGCACGGCCCTTTCAATAATTTGTGAGAGCGTTTGTGATAGGCTCTCCAGAAGCGTATTCCTGGCAGAGCTGGGCAACACTAGCAGTGTCTGTGCTAAGGACAGACGAAGGGATCAGAGAAAATGTCCTCACTCCCCTCCCCCCCCTTCTCCTCTCCTCCCTTCCCTACAATACGTACCTCATGGAGCTTAGCATTTTGTTCTCATGCTGCAGGGACTGTGCCTGCTGATGACTCCTTGGTCTGTTTTCTCATTGATATGTTTGTTATTCATCTTGTCACTAAAGCTTCCTGGTCCTTTTCCACCTTTCCCTTTCCTCCAGTCTGGACTTTGCCTTCTCCACTTCCTTGGAAGACAGGCTGCTCATCCCATTGTGGTGCCTCGGCTGGTGTATGTTTTCTGCCTAGGGTGAGTGGTGCCAACCTACTGCCTTTCCAAATCCTAATTGTTTTTTCTGATCTACTCTGACTCCCAGCAGTCACCACTTCGTGGTCTTGATGGCCTCTGTTGTGCTTAGAGTTGGTGCTGCACAGTCCAACACAGGATTTCCTCCTATGGGAAAGTCCCCTCAATTAGACTAGAAGCAGGGACAGGAAGGAGGACCTGCCCTTCTGCTGATCACCCTCAGCTGCCCAGCACTGGCTCTGTGTGTGTGTGTATTCAGCACCCACTTGCTTGAGAATCTTTCTTTCTCTACTTTTTTAAACTCACTTTTCTGATTTAAATTATCCTGTTTTATGATATGAACTTGTAGTTATGAAATAGTTACGAACTTACGTGGAGTACTTTCCATGCATTTTGATTAGTACTTTATCTCACAGCTTAACGGACAGCACGAGGAGGTAGGGACTGACACTACCCATGTTTTACAGTGGAAGAACCTGAGGCTTAAAGAGGTAAGATAACTTGCTGCAGGTCACACGCTGGTGGTCCAAATGCCTTAACTGGTTGCTACAATGCCATGCATAAACCAAGTTAAGAGTTGTAGCATAATGAACGTTTCAAATGAATTGGTGGGCTGGCATTTGGGAAACAGAGTGTTCCTCTGCAAAGGCTGGGCTCCTGCCACCATATCCTGGGGCCTCATCTGGGAATGGATATGGTCCAACCCAGGGTTTGGTCCTCCTTAGGTGTTGAGGTGGAAAGCATTACACTGCTGGTGACAACCAGCTTGGGGAGTTCCAAACTCTAGTCCTTGCAGCTCTGTATGCTGATTATTTGACCTCAGAGGATCTAGGAAACAGGGCTGAAACTCAGGTTTTCTCAGGAGATGTCTGTTTCCCGAAAAGCTACCTCAGAGAAACTTACATCTGTGGGCACTATCTTGGAGGCAATTCTGTGTTGGCGAAAGTGATCGTCCTTTTTCCTAATTGAACCAATTATGGTTGAATGATGAGGTAAGCTAATCAATGAACTCTCCTGGGAACCCTCGGCCAGAGTGTGAAATGGCACAACTTGTTTTCAGAAGACATCTTTGCTGAAAATACATTCTGGCTGCAGCTGTTTTTTAGAGATTTAAATGATCACATTACATCGTAATCAAATCCTTTGGCAGCCAGTATTCTCCAGGTGGCTCAAGGCAACCTGCATAAAGCAGGCAGAATATGTGGCTCAGAGCCACCATTACCTGTGCCTACAGCATCCAGTCCTGCCATGCAGGATGAAGGAGGTAGCAGGCACCTGCCTCTTTGGCCTGATTGGCATTTTCTGCTCCCCGCAGTGTCCTGTGCTGAACATCTTCCCACTCAACTCCTCTCATAGGAAGCCTGCTCTGGATGGCTTCGCCCTCCATTTTTTTATTATTATTTTGAGACAGAGTCTCGCTCTATCACCCAGGCTGTAGTGCAGTGGCATGGTCTCGGCTCACTGCAACCTCCGTCTCCCAGGTTCAAGCAGTTCTTGTGTCTCAGCCTCTTGAGTAGTTGGGACTACAGGCATGTGCCACCACCGCCCGGCTAATTTTTGTATTTTTAATAGAGACAGGCTTTCACCACGTTGGCCAGGCTGGTCTCGAACTCCTGACCTCAGGTGATCCATCCTCCTCAGCCTCCCAAAGTGCTGGGATTACAGGCATGAGCCACCATGCCCAGACAGCTTCACCCTCCTTAAAACTGATGTGTCTCTCCCCTACTTTTATATCCTAAGATCCTGAGCTTTAAAATAGCTAGCCAAACGAAAACACCAATGGAGACTCTTTGGAAGGGACTGTGCTCAGTCTGAGGACCCAGAGCCAAGTCACAGACATGACCTCAAAAGCCAGTACTGTGCTCTTCCACATGGCATCCACTGGCCACGTGTGGTGATTTAACATGTGAAATGAAGTCTCAAGGCTGAGATGTGATGCGAGTGTATAATACACACCAGATCTCAAAAACTTAGTAGAAATAAAAAATGTAAAATATCATAAAAAGATTTTAAAACTACATAAAAAGAAAAAAAATTCAAAAGAAATAAAGACAACAAAACAAAAACATAAAATATCTCACTCATGATTTTTGTATTGATTACATGTTGAAATAACATTTTGAAATATCGTGTTAAATCGAATATACTATGAAATTAATTTCACCTGTTTATTATTTTTTTTAAAGTGTGGCTAACAGAAAAGTAAAGATATATGGTTAGCATTATATTTCTTTTTTTTATTATACTTTAAGTTCTAGGGTACATGTGCACAACGTGCAGGTTTGTTACATATGTATACATGTGCCATGTTGGTGTGCTGCACCTATTAACTCATTATTTACATTAGGTATATCTCCTAATGCTATCCCTCCCCCTTTCCCCCACCCCACAACAGGCCCCGGTGTGTGATGTTCCCCTTCCTGTGTCCAAGTGTTCTCATTGTTCAATTCCCACCTATGAGTGAGAACATGCAGTGTTTGGTTTTTTGTCCTTGCGATAGTTTGCTGAGAATGATGGTTTCCAGCTTCATCCATGTCCCTACAAAGGACATGAACTCATCCTTTTTTGTTAAATGGCTACATAGTATTCCATGGTGTACATGTGCCACATTTTCTTAATCCAGTCTATCATTGATGGACATTTGGGTTGGTTCCAAGTCTTTGCTATTGTGAATAGTGCCACAATAAACATACGTGTGCATGTGTCTTTATAGCAGCATGATTTATAATCCTTTGGGTATATACCCAGTAACGGGATGGCTGGGTCAAATGGTATTTCTAGTTCTAGATCCTTGAGGAATCAGTTGGCATTATATTTCTATTCCACAATGGTGGCGGATAAATGTTATATGAAGAGAGGGGTGATGCTATAAAGTATTATAAAGACACTGAAAATATGCTGTGGGAGGAGAAAGAAAGGAGAAATAATTTCACTTGGGAGACCCTGAAAAATTTCCTGGAAAAAATGGCATCAGAACTGGGTCTTGACATATAGGATTGTAGGAAAAAGGCCTGGAGGCCTTTTACCCAGATGTAGGATGGGGATTTTGACCTCAGCCGGCTGGAGGACCCAAACAGATTCTGTGATGCTATTGTCCTCCAATTGGATTTGGTTTCAAAATCCAATTGCCCATCATTACCTGGTATAGATTCCTGAGTTTGTCTCAGATCTCATGAGCCAAGAGTCACTGGGGTGAGGCCCAGACATCCTCGTCCGGAGTTCTTCAAGCAATTGTCTTATAGCTCATTTGATCCCAGTCTGGGAAACTGTGTTTGGAAATGCTGGGTGCAAATGGTCATCTTTGGGCCTTGAGAGGCCAGCCTCAGTGGGCTTTCCATAATCCACAGCTGCAGGTAGCCATGGTACCTCCTGCCCTTGTATGTTCTTTGAGGAGAAGCACTGAGCAGGAAGCACCTGAAATGCAGAGCTTGGGAAAAAACAGCTCATGCCGTGGGCTCCTACGTGGGTCAGCCATTTCCCCTGTGGAGGCAGAACAAGGAGGACTTTGTAGGCTTGTAGTTTCCTCAGTTACCACCTAAGTTACTTGTTAAATGGCCCTTCCTGCATACAAAGTGACAGGCCTCTGCCAGGAGTACTGATTGCCCACCTCCAAAAAAAAGGAAAAAAAAAGTAAAAGAAAAAATTCGCCATGGGCGAATATTTGATCACTCTGGACAGTGATCAAAAGCTTTTTATACTTTCAAAAGCTTTTTATAACTACAGTATTAAAAGGAGGAAGAAAGAATGACAGAGAGGGGGACAGACGGGGAGAGAGTTTGTTATCCTGACTGCGTGTGGTGAGTGAGTCTATACTCAAAAAACACCATTATTTTCTTCTCCTTTTCTTCTGCGGCTCTCTACATCTCTCTCCCATCTACAGCAGAGTTTCTGTAAGTGTGGTCCAAAGACCATTGAATCCGAATCCAGTGGGGTGGAACCCAGTAATTTGTTTTTATAACAGAGTCTTTAGATGAGTTCTAGGAAGGCTACATTTGAGAGCAGTTGCTTTGGAGGTTTATGATCCCCGGGATTACTTACCTGGCACCTGATCCAGTACAGGCTGTTCCTTCCCAAGGTGTTTCCCTTTTCAATGCTGGTCAAACTCATCGTCCTACCCTCTCTCATTTCTGCCCTGAGTGCAGCCTTGGAGCTCAATTTGAGTTGTGCAATCACTCAGTGCCATTCTTACTGCGGCAGAGAGTACCTAGCTTCTTCGCAGGAGCAGAAACCCCATTATGTGCTGGAGGCACACAGGGAACCAGACAAGGTCCCTGTGCCAGGGAGCTCACTGTCTAGAAGAGAAGTCAGCGTGAGAGAGACCAGGAATGAGCTTCAGGCATGCAACAAAAGTGGTGTATGTGCCCACATAAATTTTACTGGTGAGAAGATATGGAGATACAGGTCTAGATCTATAGGTCTAGGATATATAGTTCTATAGATATAGGGTCTATAGATATGGGAAGATTTAGAGATCTAGATCTAAAAATGCTGAGCTACAGAAGGGATTAATAATGAAGATGAGTGCTTCCTAATAGGAGTGCTTGCTCCCCAATTGGCATGCTAGCAAAATTATGCCAGGTAAGCATCTTTAGTAACTGTCATTAGCAAGTAAACTATATGCTCCAGAATGGGGAATATCAGGATGCAGAAAAGTTTCCTTAGGTAGGAGGTCAAGGTGTCCCCCAAGGCACAACTCAAATGCCATTTGGGAACAGTCTGGTCTCACAATAGTTATATGTGGGTATATATCCTTTCGGAGAAGAATGAGGTTAGTATGGACAGACAGTCAAGAAAAATGCTATAATAGAAATGGACTGTGAGTTGTACCATAAAGAACAATTGGCCAGGGCTTGCTGGGTAAGATTTGAAGCCACAGGCCCAGCATTACCTCCCACCCCTGTTGTTCTGAATGCTGGAACCCCAGCTGCATGGTTGACAGAGAATCACTGAGAAAACAGCTTTCTTAGGAGCAGCCCAATCCACACCAAAATCTATGCTGCCTGCTAAGGAGGGAAGATTTCTGCATCCGTAGCCATTCTTCCTAGAGAGAAACTTTCCCAAGAGCTTCCTCTCTGAGGTTGGGGTCGATCTGGAGAGAGCAGAAAGGATGCCTTGAGCTCCCTGTATGACCCCCAGCTGAGCACAATCCAGAAGTTTTTACAAGAAATGATAGTGGGGGATGGGAAGGACCATTCCTTCTCTGGACAGGAGGTGGGGTGGGGAGTGGGGGCGGGGAGACTGCGGCTGGAGCTTTGAACCTGATCTCTCAACCTCGACAGGACAACTCAGCAGCCAGCAGCGGCTTTCTTATGGCTCCCAATTTGGCACTTCTAATGCCCCCTCTTTGAGGGTGGGGGATGGACTTTCCAAGGAGGAAAGAAACTTGCAGAATCTTCTCACTGGTAACACACACTCAGAACGTTTTAGGAGAGGCTGTAGTCAGAGGCTGTAGCCCCCATTTTTCAGGGGCCCTCTTGGTCAAAGTATGTATGACTCAGGCTGTGAATGCCAGATGAATTTAGGTTACAGGCATGGCCTCACTAAGAGTGCAAAATGATTTGCTCTTCTGTGCAGGAGCAAATTTCACAGGCCAGTCAGTCACCAGCCAGCATATTCGTTGTGTGCCTTTTCACGCCCACCGCATGGTGTGGAAGAGGGTCTGTGCTCTCTGCGGTTACTTGAGGTCCTGGTCTTGCCAGCTATCACTGTAGAGTCAGTTATGTCTCTGAGTCAGGGCTCATCTGGAGCACAAGGATAGTAACTAATTTTACCTCACTGGGTTGTAGTGAAGATTAAATGAGATAAAGCACCCGGCACATTGAAATATTTGTTAATGTGACTTGTTTCCTTCTTTTACTTTAACATAGCAAAGCTGTAGTATTTTAGTAAATCTGATACCAGTTATTTTGCACTAGTCATTCTCTGAAACTCAGTTTTAGATGGCTTTCTGGGTTCCCCCCAGCTGCAAAAATATAAGTATCTGAGACTCTGAGTTTGTTTCCAATAGGCTTTCTCTGGGTTGGAGAGACTGTTCCACAAAGCCCAGGAGGCTGCAGATGACAGTACCAAACCAAGACATGCAGCTGTCTGGCTGCAGTAGTCTGTGTGAAAGATGAGTAGAAAGAGAGGAGAAAGTCAGAGCTCAAGAAGGGCTCTAAAAGAAAAGACAGCTGCATGTTTGTCCTCAAGTAAATCAAATTGTGACGTTTATTGGGCTATTTCCAGAATAACACCTGCAAGAAAACTGGAATGCAGGATTACCTTTCCAAGAAGGATTTAGTTACGATAGCCTACAATAACCAGTATTGTCTAATGGAGTCAGCGTGGCTTAATGAAAAGGTTATAGGTTTGGCAGTGCACAGACCTAGGTTTTAGTTCTGTCGCTCCTACCTTTTATTAGTGATTTGGAGCAGGTTATTTAACCTCCATGCCTCATTTTCCTCCTCACTTAAAAAAAGGTAAATAATATGAACCTTGCAGGGTGATTGTGCGGGTTAGGAAGAAAAGTACTTGATATACAGCTGATATTCAATAAATAGGAGCTATATGGCTAGGAGCACATTACACCAGGGCACATATCCTAGAGGCCTCTGGACCTGGGACCATCATTTCCGAAGCTTATAGCTTGTTCAGGGTAGAGAACTGAGGGGGGTTTGGGAGGAGGCAGCAAGTCTGGGGTGGGTAGGTAGAGAGCAGAAAAGAGATCAAAAGGCCTATAAAGATCTGTCAAACTTTAAAATGCAAATCCTGTTGTGGCTCAGTAGAGACCAAATCTTTCATTATCACCTTTCTGGGAAGGGCTTGAGGGGTGGGGGGGTGGGAAGGTTAATTAGTCTTTCCCTTCATGGAGTGTTTTGGTTTGGTGTGGTGTGGTTTTGTGGCCAAGCCTGGGTATGTGATAAATCTTTTATTCAACTCTGCCCTGGAAACATGGGTAGAGTTAAGAAACTAACAGCATATGGTTTTCTTTATGAGTAGACCATGAGTTCCTCAAGGAAAGGAAACTATCTAACCCTTGTGATAGCTCCTACAGTTTGTAAGATTCTTGGCATAGAGTATTTGCTTCCTGAATGGATGGATGGGGTGGTGGATGGATGAATGTTAATTCTGAGCATAGTAAGTCATCTTCACTGGCTGGCAATTTAGTTCTCAGGGGTCTCCTTGCTCTATCCTTCACTGGGAGCCATGATAGGAGCAATCCTCATGACGGTGGCCCTCTGGGAAACTCTGGGATGGTGCAATCTCTTCCAGTGGCCAAGGGTCTGTGCAGTCCAATCACTTGGGCAGATTATGCTGCATAGCAGCTTTGCCTTACTGCTGGCCCTAAAGAGGTAGCCTCCTAGGTCCCACAGTTGGCCATTTATTTCTGGAGAGAGCGTGGAATTCCAGGAAAGTCCCACAGAGGAGACCTTCAAGAGTAAGTGGGCCAATAATTATCTGGCACTCACTGTGTGCCAGTCTCGATCCATCTTGCCCCTACCACAACCATGGCCAGAGTAAGAAAGAAGAAACCTCACTGCCTTGCTTTCTCTTTCCTCCTTTCCTCTTCTCTTGCCCACGTTTTCTCATAAAACTATACTTGTAAGTAAAGAGTGAGGCTTTTTTCCAGAAAAAAGTATCTAGCAAATGTCCCTCTCTGGAATGCCCTAAAACACATGTCATTGATAACTCTTTCCTGGATAAACTCACTGATTCTCTAAGTCTCATCCAAGACCTGACAGTCTTACCCTCCCCCTAACTGGCATCCACCATAAAAGGCTCCTATCAAGTTTCTCAGCTCTAGGAGGCCCTATAAGGACCACCTGGATCTTCACTGACCACTCTCTTCTACATTCTGGTGCCCTCTGATACATTTCCCTTCACTCAGCACTTACTGTATTTGTTATCTCAAGAATAAATGAGTCTGGCATCACAACTAAGTTATAAACATCTTGAAGGGAGGGAGCAGATGTTTTCCCGTGTACTCGGCAGTATGCCTGTCCCAGGACTGAATCCATCTTAAGAATTCAATAAAAAATTGCAGCATGTTCGTGGTCAAAGCCTGGGCTTTGTCTTTAGATAGATTTGGGTTGAAAAGCTAACTTTATTTATTCATTGAACAAGTATGTATTAAATGCATACTACATGTTAGGCACTGTTCAAAGCTCTGGGAATATAACAAAGAGTAAAGCAAAGTTTATTCTCTTGTTATGTTACTCTAGTGATAGGAGACAAAGAAAAAAATCTAATAAGTTGTAAAGAAAATAATACAGGGTGAGAGGCAAGTGTGAAGGAGTGGTGGTAGGAGTGGGAGGTGGCTACTTAGCTAACGTGCTCACAAAAGCACTAGCCAAGAGGCTGAGACCTCGGTGGTGATAAACAGCTTACCATCCAGAGGTCTGTAGGAAGTCCACACAGAGTGGGCAGTAATGGCAAGAGCCAGAGTGTAGAGTGAACTTGGTATGTTTAAGGAAAGAAAGCAAGCCATGTGCCAAGGGCCAGGCGAGCAAGGGGAAGCGACGGAGGGTGAGGTGAGGGAGACAGGTAACCACAGCTGCTGAGGAGGCTGGGATTTACAGAGGGTGATAAGAAGCCATGGGACGCTTTTACACAGGGCGTGGTTAGTATGTGATTTGCGTTTTCAATAGATTAATCTTGCTGATATGTGCACAACAGAAAGGCACGAGCGTTTTGAAGCAGGAAGATCAACTGGAAGGCTGTTTAGCAGTTCCTGCAAGAAAGATGGCACTTTGGAGTAGCAATGCTACCTCCAAAGGTAACTGGGAGATTTGTGTACTAAGTGTGACCTCAGGCATGTTGCTTTCCTTCCCTGGACTGCTTTCAAGAGAATAAAAAATGTACTTAACATGATCAGCACGGGGCCTGGCTCATTGCAGATACTGTGCAAAGGTGATTCAACTAAGACATGAACACTAAAAAGGAGACACTCTTAACTCATGCACCACTAAGAACTTGCAGAGGACTCATCCCTGTGGTTAGAGCTTTGGAGGGTAAGGAAATGACTGCAATTCTGCCTGTCCCCCTCATCTTCATTCTGGGGGTTTTCGTATGAAAACCCCCCAGCCTCCTACAATGTTGACTTTAATAGTTATTTAATTAACTTATTTATTTATATATTTATTTATTTTTGAGACGGAGTTTCGCTCTTGTTGCCCAGGCTGGAGTGCAATGGCACGATCTTGGCTCACCGCAACCTCTGCCTCCCGGGTTCAAGGGCTTCTCCTGCCTCAGCCTCCCAAGTAGCTGGGATTACAGGCATGTGCCACCATGCCCGGCTAATTTTTTGTATTTTTAGTAGAGACTGGGTTTCTCCATGTTGGTCAGGCTGGTTTGGAACTCCCAACCTCAGGTGATCCGCCTGCCTCAGCCTCCCAAAGTGGTGGGATTACAGGTGGGAGCCACCGCGCCTGGCCTAATAGTTATTTTTTTAATTCTGAAAATTAAAATAAATTCTGTGACAATTTCCTGAGTGTTCACAAGACAGTTTTTCTGGGACTCTGAACTACTCTTATTTAGTAGTCAGTTTTCTAGAAATCATATCAGTAGAGTTTATTGCATCTCTCTGATGAATGGGTTCTTTAAAAGTGCCACAGACTCAGAGAGATGTGGGGTTCACAGAAAAAGCCTTAACTGTTTCCAAAGAAACAAAGAGTGGGGAGAAAATGATGGATGGAGCTTTGGAGTTAGAGTAGCTCTGAGTTAAAATCTTGGTCCTGCTGTTTACTAGATGTTGACCTTGGATAAGTTCCTTAACTTCTCTTAGCCTCAGATGCAAATAGGGGATAACAGTGCCTGCCTCTCAGTATTTTTTTTTTTTTTTTTTTTTTGAGACTGAGTCTCGTTCTATCACCCAGGCTGGAGTGCTGTGGCATGATCTTGGCTCACTGCAACCTTCACCTCCCAGGTTCAAGTGATTCTCCTGCCTCAGCCTCCCGAGTAGCTGGGATTACAGTCACCTGCCACCACGCCCAGCAAATTTTTGTATTTTCAGTAGAGACGGGGTTTCACCATTTTGGCCAGGCTGGTCTTGAACTCCTGACCTCAAGTGATCCGCCCGCCTCAGCCTCCCAAAGTCCTGAGATTACAGGCATGAGCCACCACACTCGGCCCTCTCAGTTTTTGTGGGGCGTAGATGAGGAATTTTAAGAATTAGATGTGTGGCACATAAACATTTAACATATGTCATTTGTCTTTTCCCAAGATTCACTAATGCTTTGCATAACAGACTTTTGAAACTGTATAAGCTCACTTATATTCATTAGTGCCTAATGAACTTTGTCTCTTTTTTCTTCATATGTAGACAATTCCCTTCTCAAAAAATTATAGAGTATAATGGAACACATTTTAAAGACATCAGAAATGCTGAATTTATATATTGATACGTGTTTCATATATATTGATATGTGTCCTCAAATGTGATGGAGAGTGAAGACAGAAGGAAGTGAAGCCAGGGGAGGTTTGCCCAGTGTAGCTAGTCTCTATCAGAACCAAGACACTTCCTCAGACCAGTGCCTCTCAGGTTTAAGAAAATGTCCTTCGGTTTGTTTCAGAAGATGTAGACCTGATTGTACCCAGTCCTTTGACACCTCCCATAGAACTATCCCAGCTGTGAAGTTGTGGGGCCTTCACAGCGCCTGGCCTAGAGACGTCTGTGTTTGGACAATAACGTAAAATAAGGCTTCTGGCATCTGGCATCTGGCATTCACAGTTAGCATTTTCAGTTTAATAAAAATGTAAATGTTAGCAATAATTACATCAGAGCAGTTACTGCAACCAGTATTGCTTGAAAACTAAAAGGCAAAGGGACTTGTAGTCTCCCCTCACCTGGGTGTTTCATAAATCACTTTCTGACTTAGCATTTATTAAAGAACAGCCGTTTCTGATTTCACTCACAGAAAGGCAGGTATCAGTTGGGTGGTAGATGAAGATTTAACTTATGATGACGCAAACACTATAGAATCTTTTCATTAGGTCTTTGATCAGAGAATTCTAAATATACAAGCAGTTTTTACCATTTGGGGAGGTTATTTTCCTTTTTGGGTCTTGGAATAGAATAATGCTAAGGAAGCTCAGACACTTAATCCTTATTAAAGTTCTTCTTTGATGCTTACAAAAGGAATTCTTCTAAACATTAGCAAAATATTCATTCTGCCCACAGAAGGGTCAGCCTACTTTGCTGATAACTCTGCCCTCCATTGCCAAACAGGCAACTTAGTGAATTTATCTGACCTGGGGCTAACTAAACTATCCATTTTGAAATCATCAAAAAGAGTCCCACTGTTTTGGACTATTGCTGGGGCTGACTCTGCAGCATGTCAGTTTATAGGCAATGTGGCAAGTTCCTGAAAGAGGCTAATGCAAGCTGTTAGCTGAGCCTGATAAAAGCTTTGCTTGGCTAAGAAGGTGATAAACATTGCCACGTTAATATATAGATGAAAGGAGGCTGCCTTCAGTAATACTATTTAAGCTGTTTTACCCTAAGTGCTACCAGCAGAACAGGAACAGCAGTTGATTTAGACTCTTCACCTTCAGAAAGCAAGCATCTTGACAGGGCATCTTGAAGTGGCTAAAGGCGACTAGGTATCAAGCTAATCCACCGGGTTAGATTTGGTCTCTCTCCACAGAGAAATTTAGAACTAAGACCCTGACTGAAATCACCACCAGTCAATCAGCACCCATTCACTGAACACTTTCTTTTTTCTTTTGTTTAGATGGAGTTTCGCTCTTCTTGCCCAGGCTAGAGTGCAATGGCACGGTCTCAGCTCACTGCAACCTCCGCCTCCCGGGTTCAAGTGATTCTCTTGTCTCAGCCTCCCAAGTAGGTGGGATTACAGGTACCCATCACCACGCCCGGCTAATTTTTGTATTTTTTGTAGAGATGGGATTTCACCATGTTGGCCAGGTTGGTCTCGAACTCCTGACCTCAGGCAATCTGCCCGTCTCGGCCTCCCAAACTGCTGATGTGAGCCCCCACGCCCGGCCTCACTGGACACTTTCTGTGCCAATCCCTCTGCCGGGTGCTATAAATTCAGAAGTACAATATGGTTTCTCTGCCCTGAGGATGTTCATAGTCTGGTGTGGGAAACAAAAAATGTAACCCAACACAAAACTATAGACAGATAATATTTTAGAAGTCTATGGGGACTAGCAACAATCCAGAGAAGCAACAGAAGACTTTCTTAGAGAAGACCACGTTTACACTGAATCTCGATGGGTAAGAGTTGGTGAGGCAGAAGAGTCAAACCCTGGGTAGGCATCTGGGGGAAGTGAACAGAAATAAGACTTGATTCCTGTGCTCAGAGATCTTAGTCTTATCTGAGGGAGAGATAGAGGCATTTTTAAGTAAGGAATATTGTGCCTCCTACACGGCAGGCATCAGCTAGTATTTGTGGAACGAATGAATGAATGTGATAAATACTCTGATGAATGTATGGGTAATTTCTTTGGGGACACGTATAGAGCAAATAATTCTGCTTGGGATTATAAAGTTATGACATGTGAGCTGGTCCTTAATAGATGAGGTTTATCTAGCCAATAAGGAAGCAGCAAGCATTTCAGGCAGAGACATCCGTGTAGGGAATAACAAATGGTCTTAGGTGGCTAGAGCCAAGGTTCATGACTATGAATGCATGAAGCTGAAGAGACAAGTTGGGGCCAGGCTGCCTCAGCCTTGTGAGCCATGCTGAAGTACTAAGGCCAGATTCCGCAAGGTTAAGTGCAGCCACTGCTGGTACAGGCTCCATGGGTGGGGCGTTGTGGAGAATTGTCATTCATGCATCTAGTAGTTACTGTGTCAAACACTGTTCTAGAATTCTGTGAACAGAAAGGACTTAGTCCCTGCCCTCATCAAGTCTGCATTCTAGTTTGGGAAACAATGAAAAAAAAAACCCTAAACTCAACATTTATAATGTCAGGAGATAAAAAGATTAGGACTCTCTGAGGTGATATTTGAGTCAAGAACTGAATGATGTATGGAAACATAAATACAGAGAATTGTTTTCACTCATGAATTAGGAGATCTGAGTTCTAGTCCCAGCTTTAACGTTTTCTAGTTGGGTGACCTGGAAAAATTTTAAACTCACTGGGCCTCCAGCTGGCTGTTGTACATAGAAAAGCCTAAGAACCTTGCTCAAAGTGGGTGCTCCAAAAATGTGGTAGGTGATTAGATGAATATTAGTTACCACATTATATTTAAGCAAGCACATTTTTTTCCAGTAGCTCAAATGCCACGTTAGGATCCCTTGTGTGATGCTAATCTAGAGTTTCCTTCTTCTGAAAACACATCTCCCACCCTCACACTGCCCCCTACTAGCGTTACTGTGTCCACATTTTTACCAAAAGGCAGTGCTTGGCTGCATTCAGTTTGAATCCAAAATCTGATAGTCCTCTTTCCAAATGATGGTATTGGACACAGCTACAATTTACTGAGTCCCTAGAATGTGTCAATGGTGGCAGTGACTTCACAGATATCAAAACCTTATAGGATGCCATTGATCACTGTATCTCCACGGCCCAGCACAATGCCTGTCACATAAACATTTGAATAAATGAGTCTCAGAAAAGTTAGAAAATGTCTCCAGGGTCACAGAGAAAATCTGTTAGCAGAAAAGAATCTGAAGCTAGGTATGCCTGACAAGATGGCTCAAGCCATACTACCCAAAAGGAAAAAGTAGAGTCCTCATTATAAAATCTAGAAGACGGAGATTGTATATTTTTTTAATTTAAATTTTAATTTTTTTGAGACACTTTTTCGCCCATCCTGGAGTGAACTGCAGTGGCACTATCTCAGCTCACTGCCACCTCTGCCTCCCAGGTTCAAGCGATTCTCCTGCCTCAGCCTCCCGAGTAGCTGGGATTACAGGTGCACGCCACCAGGCCCCACTGATTTTTGTATTTTTAGTAGAGATGGGGTTTCACCATGTTGGCCAGGCTGGTCTTGAACTCCTGGCCTCAAGCAATCCACCCGCCTCAGCCTCCCAGCGTGCTGGGATTACAGGCACGGCCACCATGTGTGGCCAGATAGAGATTTTATATGGAAAAAAAATCTAAAAGAAAAACCGCCAACGACTTAAGATTGATTACACAAAGCCCAAAGCAGTTAGGCCAGAGCAGGGCCTTAGCATGGAGCCATCAGAAAGAAACCAATTACAGGATCCTAGTAGCTGGAGGCAGATCTTTGGCAGAGTATTTCAAAGGGAAGCAAGGCATCCTCAACAAGACAATGAAGTGATGAGCAAATACGTAAGCAGCAACTTATAAGATTTGATTTACAAGTGATAACATGACCACATCAAGGAACAAGAACATGGAATGCTTTAAAAAGAATTGGTATAACCTGGACAATGAAAACAGAGAAATCCTTGAGGAGGAGGAAGTATAATTTTACACTTATGCCTATATTAGGTATATCAGCAGTCCCCAACCTTTCTGGCACCGAGGACCACTTTCGTGGAAAACAGTTTTTCCACGGATGATGCGGGGGAGATGGCTGTGGGATGAAGCTGTTCCACCTTATATCATCAGGCATTAGATTCTCAGTAGGAGTGCACAAACTAGATCCTCGCATGCGTAGTTCACAATAGGGTTCGTGCTCCTATGAGACTCTAATGCCACCGCTGATCTGACAGGAGGCAGAGCTCAGGCGGTAATTCTCGCTTGCATGCCGCTCAACACCTGCTGTGCAGGCCGGTTCCTGACAGGTGATGGACTGGCACCTGTCCATAGCCCAGGGGTTGGGGAACCCTGAGCTATATAGCAAAATGAACTCAGACTGGCCACTCCCAACTAATTTTGTTATTTTCATCTCATACAATCTCAAGAATGCCTCTAGATATTTTATTTACCTGGTCTAGATGGTCCTGAACTATCACAGCCACGACTGAACAAATCAGAATAAGCAGAACCTTGGAAAATGTTTTAGCAACGACTTTTTTCTCTCTGAATATTCAAAACATTGCAATACAGTCCTTAAAGAGTTGAGATGATACAAGGTTTGTAAAGAATCTAGTTGAATGCTTAGCACACAATAGCTAATACACATTAGTTTCTCCCCTTCCTCATTCTGGAACTGGGATTGTTTCCACTTTTAGGCTATTATGAATAACGCTGCTATGGACATTTGTGCACAGGTTTTTATGTGAATATAAGTTTTCATTTATCTTGGGTATATACCTGGGAGAGGAATTGCTGGATCATATCGTAACTCTACATTTAACCATTTGAAGAACTACCAGACTTTTTCCAAAGTGGCTGCCCCATTTTACATTCCTACCAGCATGTTATGAGAATTTCAATTCCTCCACATCCTCATCAATACTAGTTATTATCTTTTTGATTGTAGACACTCTATTGGGTGTCTTGTGGTTTTGATTTGCATTTTCCTGATGAGTAATAGTACTGAAAATTTTTTAATGTGCTTCTTGGTCATTTGTATTTCTTCTTTGCAGAAAAGCCTGTTGAGCTATTTTGCCCATTTTAAAGTTGTCTTTTTATAATTGAGTTACGAATTCTTTATATACCTCCAAGATACAAGTCCCTTATCACATTTATGATTTGCAAATATTTTCTCCCATTCTGTAAGCTGTCTTTTCACTTTCTTGATGGTGTCATTTCAAACAACAGTTTTTAGTTTTGATGAAGTCCAGTTTGTGTATTTTCTTTTGTTGCCTATGCTTTGGGTATATTTAAGAAATCCTTGCCTAATCCAAAGTCACAAAGATTTATGTCTATGTTTTCTTCTAAGAGTTTTATAGCTTTAGCTTACATTTAGGTATTTGATCCATCTTAAGTTACTTCTTAAATATCATGTGAAGTAGGAATCAAATGTCATTCTTTTTTACATAGATATCCAATAGATCCAGAAGACAGTTGGTTCAAAGACTGTTTCCTTTTCCCATTGAATTGTCTTGGCACTCTGGTTTAAAATCAACTGACCATAAACGTGAAGACTTTTTTTCTGAATTCTCAATTCTATGCCATTGATCTATATTGACCTATATGTCTATCTTTATACCAGTACAACACATTCATTACTGTAGTTCTGTATACTTAAAATCAGGAAGGGTGGGTCAAACTCTTTCAAGATTCTTCTTAATATTCTGTGTTCCTGAAATTTCCATATGAATTTTAGAATCAGCAAAGAAACCAGCTGGAATTAATGGGAATTACATTTAACCTGTAGATCAGTTTGGGGAGTATGGTCATGTCTTCTGATTCATGAACATGGAATGTATTTCCATTTATTTAGAGGTGTACAGAAATACAATTGAGGCTGAGTATGGTGATTCACACCTGTAATCCCAGCACTCTGGGAGGCCAAGATGGGTGGATCGCTTGAGGCCAGGAGTTCATGACTAGCCTGACCAACAAGGGAAAATCCCATCTCTACTAAAAATACTAAAAATTAGCCAGGCATGGTGGCACACACCTGTAATCCCTGCTACTCAGGTGGCTGAGGCATGTGAATTGCGTGAACCCGGGAGGCAGAGGTTGCAGTGAGCCAAGATGGCGCCACTACACCCCAGTCTCGACAAGAGTGAGACTCTGTCTCAAAAAAAAAACAAACAAACAAAAACAAAATGCAATGATCATTGCACATTGGTCTTGTATTCTACGACCTGGATGAACTCGCTTTATCAGTTTTAATAGTTTTCTAGTGGATTTCTTAGAATTTTTGATGCATACAATCTTGTCATCTGCAGACACCATTTTCCTTTTCAATCTGGATGCCTCTCTAGAATTTTTGAGTGCGACCTAAATTAATGCATGACTTAATATTTGGTGGTATTAAAGTCAATACTGCATAGATTCAAAACAAAAGGGGGAAAAGTGCTATAGAAGGAAAAAATAGAAAAATAAAAAAATTAGCAGGCAAGAAAACTGATTCCCACAGGATTATTAGTTAGCTACATGATCCTGGGCTAGTTTCTAATCCTTTTGGTTATACATTTGATTTTCCAAATCTTTTTCCACCCGATATACCTGTGAACTTCTGGGGATACATAAGGATTTACTTTGCTCAGTTTATTCAGCCATTACGAGCATGATTTTTACTAAATATACTGACATCTTCTCTCCTTTTCTATTTTTGCCCCTCAAAAGAGACTAAGACACCAAAAGTGGAAGAGCACACTAAAGGTATCTTCAAACTGAGGGAGAATATAACTCTTAGGAAAAAGAGTTATAATGGAAGACCTTGCACGGCCTTCCAAAGTGGAAGAGCACACTAAAGGTATCTTCACACTGAGGGAGAAAATAGCTTTTAGGAAAGCGAGTTATAACGGAAGACCTTGCAAGGCCTTAAAAGAATGAAGAGAAGTATAAAGAATTATCCTCTTGGGAACAAGCTGGAATATAAATACTTTAGAGGCTTGTGGAAGAAAAAGTAAAGATGAACAATCAGATGAAGCATTTACTCTGTCAAGTACTATACCAATATTTTAAAACTACAATTAAGGAATAGTAAGGACATAATAATGACATACATTATCAGAAGTTTTCAATACAGAGGATCTTTTAAAACCAGAGTTTTAGGTGACTTAAAAAATTACAATTTTGATTAAAATGGCAAGTGTTTCATGACACAGAGAACATTAAAATTTTTACCACACATGAACTAGATACCTTCCCTCTGTCTCTGCTATTGCTGATAGTACTAAAATAGTAAGTTATACCTAAGTGTTTTAAATTTCAAGTGCTTTGGAATCTTAGTTTTAATCTCTGGCGTAAAGGAAGAGGACTATCCAAACAAGTACCAGAGTTGTTTTCTTTCTTATGACATTGTAGAGAACTCAGAGAACTTTTTGTTGAATCTGGGAAACAGCTTTCTTCATTTTCAGCTGTTTCATAAGATCTGACACACTGTTCAGTTTCTTTAATATGTATCTTAGGGCTACTCAACTTGTTATGGCCACTTTCTTTGAAATGGGATGAATTATGCTTTTGAGAACTGTGCTTCATTCTTTGAGTTGTGTACTTAGCTTTCCCAAACACTGGGGCACTTTGTTCATCAGAGGAATGTCTGTCAAGGCAAACACTCTTCTTCATTAAAATTTTCCGAGTGGTTTGCATATCAACTTTTCTACTATGATCTAAAGCAGTATTTGGTGGTCTAACATTGCAGGTCTTTACCACTGTGTTACTGACAGAATAAGGGACAGAAGTATTGACTTTATAGTCTTCTTGAAGCAGCTGGTCTCCTTTTAGAATTTTAGAGTCTCTGGATTCATTTTGCAAGGGAATTCCTGGAAGATCCTTTGAAAGATGTGATGTACAATCAGAACCACTGTTAGCAATACAAGATTCTTTTACACTAAGTATGGACAAAGTTTTCAGGTTGACATCTGGTTGTAGATTATCCTGAGGATATGATAATTTTATAAATATTCGTTCCTTTAAAGGCAAATCCTGAAGACATAAATCAGTAATGCCAGAAAGTAGATGCTCTTCAGGACTAATCCCATCAGAATCCTCATCCAACACTTTCTTTATGTTTGCAGTGTACCTTTCTGATTCACAGGACAGTTGTTCTGGGATATTTTCAAAGCCATCAGGGATGGCTGATAGCTCTGATTCAACTTCTGATTTTAAACCATGAGAAAAAGTATTCCTTTGAATAGCTGGAGAATTACTAAAAGAAGTACCTTCCCAGTCAATAGTGCTCAAGTGTAGATCAGCAATCATGGATATATTATGAGATGAGGTATTGGGTTGACTAGATTCTGAAATTAGAGACTTACTGACAGCTTTAATTTGCTGTATAGCCAAAGGTCTTAGAGAAGACATGAACTGTTCTTGTGCATTCAAACATGGAGTATTTTTAGGTAAAAGCAAGCTATTCAATGAGGCAGAAATAGATTCCTGTGGTAATGTAGGATCAGGGGAAATCCCCGAATTTAACTTGGAATTCTGCTTATGAAAGATTTCACATGTGGGTTTTAAAGTCATGTGTGACTGAAAGCTCATTACTTCATCTGGTTCTGGCAAATTGTTTTCTTTAGGCTTAATACCTGAAAAGAAAAAAAATACATATAATCAACATTTATTTTCTTTGCTTTAACTTGGGTAAAAAATAAAAAAATAAACAGTTCAGAGAGAAATCTCTATGAATAGTTTCTGCCTTTTTTTGATCTCAGTGCATTGCTAGATTGTAAAATATTTCCCTCTGAAAACAATGTTATAATTGAGTTGTTTTCCTCACTGAGTTCTGGGAAATAAAGAAAACATTTAAAATCCGAATATGCTATAAACAGTAGCTGCTGAACAACTGGTCAGTATAACTATTATTATTAACACGTGTCTAAGTTAGTAGACAGAACAGAATGATTTATTCCTGGCTTTTCAGCTTTAAAAGAAAGTATGTGAAGACAAAGAAGGAAGAATACAATTCTTGACTCTTGAGTTTATAGATTTCTCAGTAAAATTTAGACAGAGCAGATTCAAACAGAAGAGGTGGCTCTTCTATAACATTTGCATGTGGCATAAATAGCTATCAAACCCAAAACTTACGTTTTTGTTTCTTCCCTTTAATTTCTAACTTTTGTTTTTGGTAAACAGCAACGATCTCAGGATATGCTGCTTCAAACAATGATTCTTCCTCAATTGTTAATAAAGCAAATTCTCCATGTTGTTTATCTTCCATAGCATAATGTTCTAAAAGATTAAAAATACAGCAAAGTGTCCTTAATTAGGCATTTAAAAAAATTCAATCGGTCAGGCTTGATGGCTCACACCTGTAATCCCAGCATTTTGGGAGGCCAAGGCGGGCGGATCATGAGGTCAGGAGTTCGAGACCAGCCTGACCAACACCAGACCAGCCTGATCAACATGGTGAAACCATGTCTCTACAAAAAATACAAAAATTAGCCGGGCATGCTGGTGCGTGCCTGTAATCCCAGCTACTCAGGAGGCTGAGGCAGAAGAATCACTTGAACCTGGGAGGTAGAGGTTGCAGTGAGCCGAGATCGCACCACTACACTCCAGCCTGGGCAACAAGAGCAAAACTCCATCTCAAAAAAAAAAAAAAAATCAATCTTTCCAGGTAACTAGCTTTATCAGGTAAAATAAGTCATTCACAAATGAACTTTTCATTGCAAATCTTGCTTTTATAACACTATATTCTAACAATCTGTTGACAGCAGTACATAATTTATTTGCTTTTTGCCTAGCAATAGCCAGATGGAGATTCTTTCTAAATTAGAACTTTAAATCCTCTTATTTCAGAGATGGTAGCAGTAGCTGAAAGGACAGAAAACTTTGTTTAGGTAAGGTTGGTTGGTTTAATTCAGTTAAGTGTTAAAATTCCAGGTAAGAAATGAAACAGTTTCCTAAAACTCAACATCAGCTTTCTTTAGGGATGGCTTCTGAAAAGAACACAATTGAAAGGGCCATCAAAAGTATTACTACTTTCCAGGCTGGGCGCAGTGGCTCACGCCTGTAATCCCAGCACTTTGGGAGGCCGAAGTGGGTGGAACACCTGAGGTCAGGGGTTCGAGACCAGCCTGGTCAAAATAACGAAACTCCATCTCTACTAAAAATATGAAAATTAGCCAGGCATGATGGCAGGTGCCTGCAACCCCAGCTACTTGGGAGGCTGAGGCAGGAGAATCACTTGAACCAGGAGGCAGAGGTTGCTGTAAGCCAAGATGGTGCCACTGCACTCTCCAGCCGGGGCAACAGAGCAAGACTCCGTCTCAAAAAAAAAAGTATTATTACTTTCATTTTAAATTATCTGTTTTTCACTATCTCCAGTTTGGGAGCTAATTCAGAGTTCACTGTATTTCTGTCTGGAGCAAAAATAAGAATAATTTGACAATAAAAAATTCCCACTGAAAACTAAGCAGGGTTAAAAAAAAAAGGAAAGGAAGTGTACCCCAGGAGTATTTTAACAATCTCAATTTTTTCAGATGCAGCTATACATGACATTGAATGACCACAGCATTTGTAAAAGCATGTATTTGAGAAATATAAATAAAAATTATTTCGGTATTACTTCCTTAAACATTACAAAAGAAATGTCAAATTGAGACATTAAAATAAAATCAAAGTTTATCATATTTACTATTAGTCAAAACCTATCTAAAATAACACAGGCAAACTATGAAATCAACCTGTGGTGCATGTGATGGGTTTCCTCTTTATTTTTCACACACATGCTGTGTGTGTATATATATAGATACACACACATATGTATGTGTATACATATATATACACACATATATGTGTGTGTATACATATATACACATATATATGTGTGTGTATATATATATGTGTGTGTGTATATATATATACACATATACAATATTTACTAGACATACATGGTCAAATATTATAAATGGAATATTTTGCTTAAAGTGAATACATACCAGGCTTTTCCCATTCTATTTCAAAACAATGAACTCCATTTCTGATTCGAGTCTTAACAATTCTGAAAAACAAATTCATTTAATGAAGTCTAATTGCATAAGATATTTGGAAATTTTCCATTTCTAACCTGAATAATTTCCATAGATTTTTTTTTTCCCAGGTAAAAACATTTTAAGGAATTACTGCCTATTCCTTTGACTAGTTTATTCAAAAGATAATATTGTTAGGTACATAGAGTTTATTACTGTTAGTTCTTCTAAGTAAGTTGTTTCTTACCTTATTATGCAGTGTTCCTCATCTTCACAATAATGATTTTTGTTTTAAAATTTGTTATATTACTTTGGTAAGTACCGTATTTGTCTACTAAGTCTTCTTAAATCTCTTTATTTTCAAACTCTGTGTAGTATTATTCTACATGTACCTTGTAAGCTGAATATTGCTGAATTTTATTTACTTATCCAATATAATCTGTCTTTTAATAGGTGAGTTTAATCTGCTTACATTTTTGGTGATTACTGATATAGCTGCTGGATTCATTCATGCACCTTATTTTGTTTGCTGTCACCAGCTTTTTCTTTGTTACTTCCATCTTCCTTCTGCCTGTATTGTTTTGGTTTGATAGTTTCACTTTCTTATTTTAATTGTACTGGTTTGGAAGACAGAGATTATATTTCTAGCAGGTACTCTTAAGTGTTTGAATGCATACTTTGGGAGTTTTGGCTTATCATCATCATCATCATCATGTATTAATCATTAAATATTATACAAATATTTATATACATAATTTTTTCTAGTCAGTTTATTAAATTATCCAAATACGTTTTAATCAATTCCTGGGCTGACCACTGTTTCTTGTAATTCACATCTTCCCTCTGTGTTCATTTTTTTTCTTGCTGAAGTATATCCTTTAACAACACTTTAAAAAATAAATTATCCTTTTTTTTTGAGTCTTGCTCTGTTTGCTCAGGCTGGAGTGCAGTGGCACCATCTCAGCTCACTGTAACCTCTGCCTCCTGGGTTCAAGAGATTCTCGTGCCTCAGCATCCCAAGTAAATGGGATTACAGGCATGTGCCACCACGCCCAGCTAATGTTTTGTATTTGCAGTAGACAGGTGTTTTCGCTATGTTGGCCAGAATGGTCTAGAATCCCTGGCCTCAAGTGATCCGCCTGCTTTGGTCTCCCAAAGTGCTAATCCAGGCATAAGCCACCACGCCCAGCTCTTTAACTGCACTTTTAAGGAAGGTTTGAGTGGTAAACTCTCTTACTCTTCATATGTTTAAAAACGCTTTTCCTATGAATAATGTTTTAATGATTTCAAGGTTGTAAATTGTTTTTACTCGGTACTTTGAAACATCACTCCAGCATCTTCTGGCATCTATTACTGTTATGAAAGATGTGTGCTATCAGATAGTTGATCTTTTTTCTTTTATACTTCCCAGCAAACTGTTTATTCTGAAAAATTTCAAACCTTTATAAAAGTTGCAAAAATAGTACAATGAATACTCACATACTTTTACTGAGATTCATCAATTGTTAACATTTTATCACATTTGCTTTCTCCATTTGCAAGTTAGTTGCAAACATGTCTCATGGCACATCTGCAGCCTGTCTATGTAGAGTATTTTCCTACATTGCCACAAAAAACTTTCACACTCTGGAAGTTTAACAATGATACAATATACAAACCATATTCAAATTTCCCCAATTGTCCTAAAAAAAAAGGTCCTTTATGACTTAAAAACAATTCAGAATTCAATCAGGATCATTTTTCTTGAATTGTGTTGTCTCTTTATTTTAATCCAGAAAACTACCTAGATATTTTTTATTTTTGAAGAGTCCAGGATAATAGCTCCACAGAACGTTTTTCACTTGGATTCATTAGATTGTTTCCTCATGATTAAATACAGATTAAACTTTCTTTTTTTTTTTTTTTTTTTTGAGACAGGGTCTCACTCTGTCACCAAGTTTGGAGTGCAGTGGTATGAACTCAGCTCACTGCAACCTCCACCTCCCAGGCTCAAGCAATCCTCCCAACTCAGCCTTCCAAGTAGCTGGGATCACAGGTGCTCTCCACCACGCCTGGCTAATTTTTTGTATTTTTGGAAGAGATGGGTCTTGAACTCCTGAGCTCAGTCGATCCACCGGCCTCAGTCTCCCAAAATGCTGCTGGGATTACAGGTGCGAGCCACCACGCCCCACCTAGCTCAAGCTTTTTTGGCAAAAATATTATATGATAATGTAGTATCTTTCTCAGTTTAACGTATTAGAAAGCATATGAAATCAGTCTATTGTTCTTTTATTGGTAATTAATCACTGAGTTAAACTGATGTCCACTGGATTTCTCCACTTTTGAAGATACCATTTTTCCTTTGTAATTAATCTGTAGAGCGGTACTTGAGACTGTGACTATCCTTTCTCTGCAGCAATCTTTCATCTAATGGTTTTAACATCCATTGATGATTGTTGCCTGATTGGTTTGGTACTTTTTAAAATATTCCTTTTATCGTTGATGTCTACAATATGCCTTGGGTATTTCATGTATTGCGGCTATAATTTGTAGTATAACTATCTGTCTTAAATTTTGGAAAACTCTCAGACATCATCTCTTCAAAAATTACTTTTCAATCTTTTCTTTTATTAGCTTCTAGGAATTAATCCAAAACTACTCTTAAGCATTTTTTATATGAGAGTCTTTGAGATGATTTCTGTGTGACTTGATTTGTCTTCCAAATCACTAATTTTTTTGGACCAATTTAGCCTAGAGACCCCTTCATTGCTTTTTATTTCAACAACTATTTTTAAGCTAATAATTCACTTTTTATATCCATCCATTTACACACATTTTTATAATTTTGCCTTCTGTTGCTTACAGACATGTCTTCATCTTTTTGAGGATTCTAGCATTCTGAAAGGCCAACCACACCCACCCCTTGCATAAAACCTGTCAGACTGTTTTAAAACTTAATTTAATCCGAAGTGAATTCATGACGCAATTGTTGATTTTAAAAATATTATATTTCTTTATATGTTAAGCTTTCTTCTTCAATTCTTTTATATTTTATCTGTCTTCACTTCTATCTCTCTAGTCTCTTTGAGTAATTTCCAGTGGGCTTTCTGGGCTTCAGGCAGCATTTGGTTAGTTTTTTATTGTCTACCCCAGCCTCTAATCTCCTGATAGGAACAGAGAAATTCCACCCTAGCTACTGGGTTTCAAGAAATAAGCCTGACTCCATCAACATCTTGCACTTTTGGTCCCCATTTTTTTTTTTTTCTCTGAAGCGATTTACCTCCTGGATGATACTGCTGCTTCTAGATTTAAGGCTCTGCAAAACCAGTTTTAGTTCCCACATTCCCTTTACACGTTTGTTCCTTTCCTGGTCCACTGAAATAGTTGTCTTATAAAGCCTGGCTATATCCTTTTATGCTTGTTTCTTTTTATAATCTATTATTACTATGTGTTTGAAGTAGAAAAGTATGATAAAGCATGACTTACTATGTTGTTCTGATTATAAGCCCTGAATAAGCTTTTAATATTCCAGGAGGCCTTTCCTCCACCTTTACAAAAACGAGCTTAAAGATATTAGGAATATTTTAATTATAAAATACTCAAGTAAAAACACCATCTTCACCATACAGTTCTTTACATTACCGAATTGGCTGTAGTTGATTAGAGTTTCTGCTACCAAGCTTTCTTTCTATCATGTCATAACGGGTCAAAAGTACCAGCAATTTCTCACATGCATAGTGATTGGGCCACTCCATTTTTTCAAGAGTAAATCTCTATAAATATAATAAAAATAAAACAAGATTTTGTTATCTCTTGGAGACAAATAGCACTCCTAGGTGATATTAATATTTTTTCCTTTAGAATTAACGTAAGTTAAAGTAGTATCAATGAGAATATTCTAGAAAGAATGAGCCTCCTAAGGAAGAATCATTATTGCATAATGATTAAGAGTGAAGGCTCTCGGTTTGAACGCCAGGATGATATTTCTTAGATGTTGGGTAACTTACTTAAACTCTCTTAGCCTCAGTTTTACCATCTGTAATGTGAAAATATTATAACCCACTTCACAGATTATAAAGATTGAGATTACATGTAATGCATTAAACATAACAGCAAATTTAAATGTCTAACAAATGTTGGCTGTCATTATTAATGTGGCTGTCGTTATTAATGTGGCTGTCATTACTTACAGCTGGTACTTGTAAGTACCCAGCTGTTGCAATTTATTGAGCCACTCCGTGTCCCTAGCCACTATATTAGGAGTTAATATAAATAATCTCATTTAATCCTCATGGTGACTTTATGAGATAAGTAATATTATTTCTGTTTTGAGAATAACACGCATCCAGGGTCACACAGTAGGTGGAATATGGTCCAAATTTAAATTTAGGTCATTAATTTCAGATATCAATGTTTTTGTAAATGATACTACCTTCCACAATTATATACTTGATCTTAACATTCTCTTGTTATTAAACCCTCTTCCCCCAAAATATCCATGGATGCAATATATCCACATATGCTAATTAAGGCATCTTCTAAAACAGCATAACTATACTTTGTCTTATAGTGTGCAAAGATGGCCACTGTATGGCAAATGAGAGAGTAGAAATAAATGCTGAAAAAATATAAGAGCTGCCTGTTTTAATTTTAAACCTCCTCTCAGACCAATCAGAGTGAATATCTGTTCCTATCTTTCCAGCATATAACTTCATACAGTAAAGAAGAATTTATTTTCAGATACCTGAAACAATAACAAATCAGGTCTTTGGTACCTGATAACCTTCACCAATTTATCCTTGTTTAAAAGGAATTCTTGAATAACCTAGCAAGAAAAAAGAAAATAGAAACTGAGATTTAAACTTCTAAGAAAGTTTCTAAAATTAATACAGTTGAATTACTGGATATTACCTCATGGAATGGGAATCCCTCACAACAGCAAGCTTTCCTGAAAAAAAAATTATATACATGTTATTACTATAATCAGACAATTTTAGACTCTGAAATCATCTCAGCCAATCTCCTCCCATTTAATAAGAAATGTGAATTTACAGTATCCCAAACAGTCAAGCTTCCCTTTGAATAACTATTACATTACTATCTCCTAGGTTAGCTAAATTTTTGAACAGAAATGAAAAAAAATTTTTGTTAAACATGTGACTAATCTAGACATGGGGAAAGATTATATGGAAATAATTCAACCAAAGGTATGTGTATAGGTCATGCCAGGAAAAATCATGAGTTTTTAAAAAAACTTACTTCTTAATATTGTTCTCTACTTCACTGAGTTGCCTATCATGTTCTGTACGGTGCCACTCACAAGGACAGCAGTATTCATAGTCATGTGGCTCACAATATTTATCACTTTTACATAATCTGCATCCATTACGTTCATGATCCTTAGGTGAACCTTTATGGAAACCCAAAAAAAGTATAATATTTTTTGCCTTTTATAATTACTTTCTACATACATTCTTTTTGCCAGTATCTAAATTTTCCAAAATTAATATTGCCTAGCACACTACCTAGCATATAGAAAGGTTTCAATACATTTAGGATGAATAGAGTAATAGACACCGTAGTAATTCTTGGGCTCAAGTAGATCTTGAGCTATTACTATCACATGACACTTTAGAAAAAATTATTCTTCTATCTGAAAGTGTTAATTAGACACTTGAAATTATACATTTACAATAATCAACAACAGAAAACTTTCTGGTTTAGGTGGAAGCTACATGCATAAAAAGTAGAATGTAATTACTAGCAAAAAAGATTATTTACTTAATAGAATAGCTCTAATAGAATAGTTTCTTTAATGAGTGTATTAAAAGAATATAGCAGTTAATTACCTCTGCTAGTGTCTAGCTCTCAGTTACAGTTATTTTTAAACTATCCTTGGAACATGAACAAATGATGACTGCGGCACGGGTGTGGAAATTTAATTCCCTTTAAAAGCAAAGTGTGATTACTTTCAACATTGTCTTGAGAATATGTAAGAGCACATATACTTGATATGACCTAAAATTGTCATTTATAAGTTATCAAAAAACTATACAATAGCATCTTATTTATAAAAACATTGATTTTCTTCCATGATTTTATCTATAATTTAATAATGTTAATAAAAATATATTAAGACAACTAGATATAGCAGAATTTCTTTTAAAAGATGAGTTAACATGATATCCTAATCTCTTTTGGGAATGAAAGGCCTTTCTGATCCAGTACGTGTTCCGTAGTGTCTTTTTTTTTTTTAAACCAAGACTAATGAAGAAGATCCAAGCTATTTTCAAGAATAGTGAACATGTATTAGAAATTAGTTTTAAGTCACTGTCTTCACACACAAAATGCATTACAGGACAATGAAGAATCATTTAAGTAGATAAATATAAATCACCAATATATTAACAAATGGTTTCAGTTCCATTTTCCCTAAGACTTATTAGTATATTTTTTTTCTTAAAATGGATTTCTATATTGAAAAGATAGTTTTAAGATCTAAGTAATTTGGTATCATAGTTTGAAACTGTACTTATCCTATATTTATCATCTACATCACATTATTGGTTTCAATAAACATTTACTGAGTGACTACTATCTGTATATAACAAAACTCCTGACTGCAAGGAATTCCTAATCTAGCGGAGAGGACAATGTAAAACCCTTCAAAGTATTATTAATATTGGCATGTAAAAAGTACTATGTGAACAAGAATTAAAACATGCGTATGAGATACTAATAACCATTCCCTATGTCTCCTTACCTGGATGGGAACACACAGAACAATGAGCCAGTTTTTTAGTGACTAGCAGTTGTGGACTAGAGTTACAAGATGTTTCATTCCACCGATTAAACCTTTAATAGAAAGTGGTTTTTAAAAAAAGGAAAAAAAATGAGGTCACAAAAACGATATGTTCTCAAATATCAGGCTGATCTATTCCCTTTCACCTACCTAATTATTTTCCCTTTGGTGGTTGATAAAGTTGCTGGCCTAGTGTGGGAAAACCCTCAGTCACAAGCTTTAAGTGTGGCCCCAAGGCCCAAGGACAGCAGAACTGCAAGACAGGAGAGAGAGTATATGTGTGTGTGTATCTATATATCGGTATCTCTATTAAAAAAAAATTGTATATATATATATGTATGTATATATATATCCAATCAGTCTTTTTTTTTTTGAAGAATCTTAAGTTAGGCAGCAGTATGTGAGCAGACTGACTCTGTGTGCCAGAGTACAAAACAGAATCATGAACATTTCTCTATATCAGAAAGAAGAGTAAAGAGTAATATATAAAATTAAATAAAACATTAATCTTCTAGGTGAAAACTGTATCAAAAAGCTAAATCATCTAAAATAATCATTTCTTAATCTCTTGTGCAAAGAGCAAAACATTACCTGCTTCATAAAAGATTTTAAGAAAAATGTATAGTACTATAAAGATTTCTACTAATTAAAAGTTAATTTCGTTTTTGGCTAAAGTTCCAGGTTAACATAAAGCCACAAAGGGTATGGTTAGGTATTAATCATAAAACGTATGTGTTCTGAATTATGTTCCTCTACTTAAACAAGTTGAAGTTTTTATAAAAGCTAAATTATCTCTTCAGGTCATTGTGCAGTATCTGGTACTTAATAGTTATTATTTAGCTTCTGGAATTTCTAATTCATTTACTACAAAGACCAAGTACAAGCCTGTTAAAAATTAGCATTAATTGCTTCCAGATAAAGAATAGCACTGCAAAAATTAAAAATAACTGAAAGGAAAAGTCAGTATATAAAACAGAATAATAGATAATTATAAAATAAATGTAATTTTATTATTTTCAAGTGTCAACAGTGCTTATTTGCTGAAACTGTTTCAATAAGAATGGTTTGGAGTTAGCCAGGTGTTATATTCACTTGCTTTTCCTTCTTTATATTATTTTTTACAATTCCCAAATGATTCCTTAACTCACCCCCAGGCCAAATTATACCTTTTCTTTCTTGCTTGGGCACAGTAATAACTGATGTCAATAATGGATTTACTGAAGTCTTACATTTATCAACAGTTTTACAGCTAAAAGAGAAGTATCATAGGAAAGAATACAGTGATTTGATGTATTTTTTATGGTCATTCCTTTTTCATTTTTACCTCTTAACATTTTTTTCAGGCACTTGCCATCTTGAACCTGCTGGAGGCTAAGACTGCTTTAAGTTTCCCAGTGTCCTAGTTCCTTTCTTATTGATTCTATACCTATCATCATTAATATTAATTTTTATAAAACATTGCTTTCATCAGCAAATATAATTCATGTGTTTTTGAGAGAGTAAATAGCATAGTTTGTTAACTTCTATATAATCTGCATCTTGTTCTGAATCCTCCAACTATAGAGACTAAACGAATTAATGTTATTATTAAATATGTAGCTATAAAGCAAAGGCCAGTCGAGTAAGATTTCAATTAATGTTGCTTATTATTAAATATTTACAACACGCCACAGACATTTCATTTATAGAAAGAAAATACAATATCAAAGTATTAAATACAAAATTATTTTAATGTCATGTTTATCTTTACCTTTTGGTAAAAGGGTTTAAAATAGCTAGTGGCAAAATGCCCATGGTCATACATAAATGCACTTGACATTGTACTAAATGTGTTTAGTGAGCTAATAATAGATTTTTTAAAATGCAGTATGGTGGCTGGGCACCGTGGCTCATGCCTGTAATCCTAACACTTTGGGAAACCAAGGCAGGGGGATCACTTGAGCCCAGGAGTTCAAGACCAACCTGGGCAACATAGGGAGACCCTATCTCTACAAAAAAAAAAAATTAAAAATTAATATATTAACATGTTTAATATAAATAATATGTATATTTTAAATGCAGTATGGTGGCTGGGCACAGTGGTGCATATCTGTTGTCCCAGTTACTCAGGAGGCTGAAGTAGGAGGATCACTTGACTCCGGCAGGTTGAGATTGCAGTGAGCAGTGACTGCGCCACTGCACTGCAGCCTAGGCGACACAGTGAGACCTTGTCTCCAAAAAAAGAAAAAAAAATGCAATACGGCTTAGAACATGTATTCTCATCCTTCCTTTGGAAAATTTCAAAATAAATAAAAATAAATTACCTTAAATCAAACAAAATATAGGTCCGTTTAAAAATACAAAACCCTTTTTTGGAAAACAATTGTTTCCTGTACTATTCGTTATTAAGTTCAGCAAGAATAAAGGTTCAATGTCACAAGAGAAAGTAATTATTAGTTACCTCTGAAGTAAACTTTGCCCTTTCAAAATCTGTATAAGTTTTAATGCTTGCTCTTTTCCAACTCCAGGGACTCCCTTTCAGAAAGTGGGAAAAAACATAATTCCAATGTTAATCACTAGGAATGGTTAAAAGTATATTAATTGAACGGAAGAGTCAGCAGCTGAAAGAATGAGGTAACTCTTCAATAAAGAAAGGAAAAGATATGCAAGATACACTGCTATGCATAAAACAAAAACTTCACAATAGTGTATATGATCAGGATTTGTAAAGTAAATGACAATTACACTGTTATCTATGTAAACAAAAATTTCAGCGAGTTATATACCAAACCACTGATGGTGTTTATTTTAGGGAAGGGAGGGTCATAATTTTAGAGGGCTTTCATTTACTATGTTAATTATTTGGATAATATTTTAATTTAACCTAACTTTATGTTTGTAATCAGGAAAAAGCAAGTTCATTTAATTACATGAACATTTAATATTCCAAAACCCAGACATAAACAGAGAACGAAGGAACGTTTTAAGTTAACTCTTGAAATTAAAAACTTAAGAAAATTTGAAGTGTGAATTTCCAATATACAAAAATGATATGCCTTAATGTATATTCCTGTCACAATTTCTGATTTAAACTGAGTCTTCCAGCCCCTGTAAGTGTATGAATATGTCCTTATAAGCAGAGCTGTTATTTAACCAGTACACACTAGGATTTACACACTCGTGTTAACTGGTTAGTAAATAGCTACTGCCCAAGCATTCTGAGTATCTGCCTGCACAGGAATGTCCCATCTAACCTGAATACTTCCCAATCCACCTATACCCAGAATCCAGCTACTAAAAAGAGAGTCTATGGCACAGCAGGGATACCCAGAAGTCTCTTCCATCTCTATTGCCTGTGTCTTTGGCATACACGTTATTAGATATCTTGAATATCATTCTTCTTGTATTAGCATTAGCTTTAAGTTTTTGAAGGCAAATCAAGTTAGTACATAGTCTTAAAAGTCTTTAAGTAGAACAATGTAAATACATAGCAGTTTTGGTTTTAAAAAACACAAAAGGTCAATATAGCTATGGCTAATGCATAATTTAAATACCACTGTAGCTAAAGTTGGTTTCTGTGAGTTCAAGTCAGCAAATTTTTTCTTAAATTAAACATTGGGCTGTTTATAGATTTTAATTATGATATAATTTTATTTAGGAAATCGTCTTTTACTTTAGAAGGAGAATTACAAAATAATGGTTTGTGGTATTTAAAAGTTTCTTTCCTCCTGCTTTCTTTTCCTAACAGTTTAAAAAAAGTTCTTTGATGATATAAATTACAAATTAGGCTTAATAATTTTATTATCCTGCTATATTTTCCTTTCTCCTGAGCTCAGATGGAAAAAAAATTACATGTCATTCTTCTTTATACTTCTCTTGGGAATAGAGGTAAAATGACGGATTGTAAGGATACAGAAATAATCAGTAGGAACATAATAAGGGAACTACATAGTAAGACCTACAATACCAGTTATTTTATATTTTTAAACACTACATTTAAAAAAATGGGATTATTCTCATAACACTTAACTCATCACTCACCTGTTATACCTATTTGTTACAGAGCACTAGATTGTGCATCTTAAGATACAAATATTTCCATGAACAAAACCCAGCACAACGCTGAGAGGCATGGAAATATGAATGGCTTATCCCAATGATCACGTGACTTAGCAACAGTAATAGCATTGAGCATGTGCACAAAGAATACTGAAAACTAAAAAACAGAAAAAAGAGTGAAAGAAACAATGGCATAATACAAGAAAATAATAACTCCTATATTTATTTAAAAAGATAGTCAAACATAAATGTGAATCTCTTAATCTAGAGTAACAGTTTACTGAGATTCAAGCTGTGGTACTACATTATTCTATTCTTGCTTATAATATTAAGTGTCACAAGTCAGCTTTTTAGTGCCATCTGAAATGCCGATTATTTTAGTCACTGAATAGCTTATTATGCCTGAAATTATATTTTAAATTCGATTTTTAATCATATAGCCATATTATATTCATATTTATACAGCACATAAAGTATGAAAAAGACTTTATGAATAGCAAATAAATATGACAATTTCAGCTTACCTTTGGGAGATAATCACAACCAAGAAGTATTGCTAATCCAACCAGAGCATCTCTATCCAAACCTAGTTTACTCTTGATAGATGACATTGTGTAACAGTCAACATGTGGGTCCTAAAGAAAGAACAGATTTAGTTTAATCCTCAAAAAGTACATATTTATACATTAAACCACATTACAAAAATAATTTGTCAATGTTATCTTTAAATGTTTAATTATTCCAGGCTGGGCATGGTGGCTCATGCCTGTAATCCCAGCACTCTGAGAGGCCAAGGTGGGTGTATCACTTGAGGTCAGGAGTTTGAGACCAGCCTGGCCAACATGGTGAAACCCCATCTCTACTAAAAATACAAAAAAATTAGCCAGGCGTGGTGGCATGTGCCTGTAGTCCCAGTTACTTGGGAGGCTGAGGCACAAGAATTACTTGAAGCCAGGAGGAGGAGGTTGCAGTGAGCCGAGATCACACCACTGCATTTCAGACTGGGCGACACAGTGAGACTACGTCTCAAAAAAAGAAAAAAAGTTTAATTATTCCAAAAACTTTATATAAGAAAATTATCCTGATCAGCAGAATCTTTATAGAATCTGACATTTCAATATATGAAAATAAAGTTGTAGTTTCAAAAATGGCTTAAAAATAACTATGCTAGCCAATTTTTTCCATTTTATTGCTTTCTGGTGTCTAAAAAATGTAGATTTCCATCTTACAAAATAAAACACTGTAACATATATATATATATATATATATATATATATATATATATATATAAAATAGAAAGTAAACATTCCCCGTAACTGCACTGCCTGAGCTATCATTAATAGCTTGGTGCATATTCTTCCAAAAAACCATCTCCTTTGATACATATATATGAATATTTATTGTTAATTACGTTTTTTAAGTAAAAGTAGGATTATATAAAAATACTATTTTGAGAAATTTTCCACCATTAATATGTCTGGGTATCTTTTATGTCAATAATAGCCTTTTCAATGACCGCACTGTATTACATCATATGGACTCTGAAACAGTGTTTCTCAATGGGGGTGCTAATATTAGCATTTCGGGAGGGATAGCAGATATGTCTGGCAGAAGGTTTAGTTTGGTTGGCACCAAGCCATCACATATCTATAGTCTCCTATGCCCAAGCCTGAACTGTTGCAACCAAAATGTCTCCCGGCAGTATCTCTCCAACTGGGAACCAGTAAGTGTGAAGGATTTAACCATGTCCCTATCAATGGGCACTCGGGCTGCTTGCCAAATTTTTGTAATTATTAACAATGCTACATTGAACATCTTTATATCTCTCTCTTTGCATATTTGGAGGTATTTCTGAGGATGAAACACTAAACTGGAAATTCACGATCAAAGCAACACATTTTCATATGCAATTCGTGATGTATTTTTGAAAATGATTTAGAATCAAACCATGTGAAACAAACAAGTCAAGTTCTTATGAGATAAATCCACATTTTGAAGAGAATGAACTATGTGGCAATGATTTTTAATAACAGTAAGCATTTTAATTAGCAATTGCTACGTGCAAGGCATTACAGTAAGCATTTTATATCTACTATTTCATTTAATCAGCCCTTTAAAAAAGGTAGTTCGTAAACAAATGCTGAAAAAGAGAAAGAAAATAAACACCTTTGTATTCATAGTGAAATTCCTGTAAACAGTCCGGGCCCCATAAAGGAAAGTATCTCCATCATTGGTGAGGCAGCCATCGACATGACCACCAGCATTGAGATAAGCACACATGGCTTCAGCTTCCCCAGCAGCCTGAACCCAGGGGATTCCTAAGCATTCGAGCATATGGAGGCACTGAAAACAAAAAGCAGGTGCAAGATGTTAAAGAATGTTTTCGCTGCTCATTTATTTACTATTACACCTATTTCTGTATTACAAATATTAATAGTAGCTATTTTGGTGTTTTAAAAATTACGATATTTAAGAAACACTTGGAAATTTGAACAATGACTGAATATTTGAGGGCTTTAAGGAATGAACTGCCAAACTTTTACGTGTGCTAATAAAAATTATATTGTGGTTATGTTTCTTTTTATTTTTTAGGAATCATCTTTTAGAAAAGATGAAATACAGGGAATGATACAATATTATGTCTACGATTTGCTTCAAAATGATGTGTGGATAGGGGAATAGATGAAACAAGATGAGCCAAGATAATGGTTTAAGATTAGTGATGGGTTACTTTTGTGTTGATTTAAATTTTCTGTAATAAAAAATTAAGATTTTAATGTTAATTACAAAGTAATCCATATTCACATTTCATTGCTATTATAGTCAGATTCTGAAAATATCTTTAAATAATAATTAATCATATTAAGATTTACATCTAGAAGACTTCAATAATTTTTCTCACATGATGGTCAACCCAATATGCGTACTTCCAAAGAAGAATCTATCATACAGTTTTGGCTTGAATTTTAATGTTTGCATTTTTTTCTCATCTTGCCTTCCCTGTACAATGAAACTCTCGTATTGTGGGAAACTGTGGAGAAGTCAGCTGTCAGTGTCCTCCTAGGAAATCAAATGTTTGTGCAGAATGATTACATCATTTTGCTGATGCACAAATAATTTGCTGTGAGTTTCCTTTGGTTTATGAATTTAACCCCGCTGGGTAGCTTGTAGTCTGGCCTTATAGCCTAGTTCATTCTTTCTTGTAATACGCCATTCTTTTTTGTCATGTATCATTCTCTATCAGGGACTACTGAGTATGGTGGGGAGAAAAGGCTACTTACTTGTAGTTTCTAGAGACTGACAGAATAAATATCATTTCTTGCTTTGATTAATCACTTCCACGCCACATTACATAATAACTACCACTGTCAGATGTTGCCCAAGGCAGACAAGGTTCAAAAAGTCAAAGTACTATGTTGAAAAATATCACTTTTCAGGACGCTGGCCCTGTGATTTTAGAGAGACAGTTTTGTGACAGTGTTGCTTCGACCTTACCCCTAGGTAAAAAATAGCCTTTCAAAATACAGTTATTTCAACTTCTTGTACTATTTGCCACTTCAAATTTTTTCAAAGAACCAGCACAGAATTTCCTATAAGGCTGTTGCAATTTTTCCCACTCTATGTCTCTACCATGTGGGGTGGAAGTGGTATTGGAGGACGACTAATTTGTGCTTTTCATGCGAATACCTAAAAGATAGCAGTGGATTAGGAGGAAGCAGGGCCTAGTAACTGAAGAGTACAGAAATATAAAAATGACTAACAGGCAATACTGAACTGACACAAAATGCCTAAGAACACCATAATTACTGCAGCAATAAAGAAACAGGAATGGAGCAATTTTCTTAAGAAGAGATGGACATCTCTTTTTTTGTTTTATGCTGGTTCTTTAACACTCTAAGATTGAGGACCATGAATATTTCCAGGAATTGATTATACAAGAAGTAATTAGAACTTAGCACAGATATTTTCTTCAACTGCTGATAGTCATTAGGGTGGAATATTCACTAATTGAAAACTATTTTTAAAAGTGAGTAGAAAATAAAATTTCAGAAGAGGAGAAAAATGGCATAATCTTTTAACTAAAATTAAAAAGAAAAACAAATTCAAAGCAAATATGATAAAAGCTTATATCCTTAATACATAAAGAACTTGCACAAAAGAAAAATTAAAACCTCAAGAGGTAAGTAGGTAAAGGACATGATAGCCATTACCCAAAGGGAGACTAAAAATAGATGAAATGTTTAACATTACTATTAAAAGACAAATGCATATTAAATATCTTTGTTGTTGCACACTAAATATTACAAAGACAAGCCTCCTAACATCCAATGTTCTTGTGAGTACACCGACACTGCTTCTCTGACATCTGCATTAGCAGAAATTAATCAGCAAGAGCAATAAAATCATTCCAAAACTTTGACCCATCAATCCAACATTGGGTAATTTTATCTAAAATTTCAAATCACAAGAAAACATTATATACACAAAAAATGTTAATCACACTTCCATGTAGAGAAAAACTAAAAAAGTAAATAACATATACAATCAGGGGTATGATTCATAGCTTCATACATGTTGCACAACCACTACAAGTTATGATTTTGATTAGAATGTGACAAAAGGGAAATATGACAACATGAAGCATTAAGTGAAAAGGCTAGGTTAAAAATCATGTGTACTACTACAACTCTTTAAAAATACACACAGTTGAAAACAGACAAAAAAGGCCAGGCACAGTGGCTCACACCTGTAATCCCAGCACTTCGGGAGGCCAAGGCAGGCGGATCACGAAGTCAGGAGATCGAGACCATTCTGGCTAACACGGTGAAACCCTGTCTCTACTAAAAAAAAAACAAAAAAACCTTAGCCGGGTGTGGTGGCGGGCGCCTGTAGTCCCAGCTACTCGGGAGGCTGAGGCAGGAAAATGGTGAGAACCCGGGAGGCGGAGCTTGCAGTGAGCAGAGATCGCGCCACTGCACTCCAGCCTGGGTGACAGAGCGAGACTCCATCTCAAAAAAAAAAAAAAAAACCAACCAAAAAAAGAAAACAGAAAAAAAAAAGCTTCCTATTGTTTTAATTATATACTATAGATGATTTCTTTCTTAAGTTTTATACAAATATAAAATATAGCAATATTAAAGTAACATATAAATAATATGTTATAATGTAACGACAGTTTTTAAAATTACAAGCCCTAAGGGAAGCCAAATACGTATTCTGTATATGAACTATCATGAATTCTGAAAGAGTGAAGTATGAATTAATGAGATCTCATGTATTCTGGGACTTCTTTAAGTCCTGAAGGTGTTATAAAAGGTAATATGATCAAGTTCCTACCATGTACTAGTTGCTTTAGATATACTTTCTCTTATTTTTATCACATCCCTGCTGAGTATTACTGTTGTCATTTCACAAGGTAACATACAAGGTAGAGATAGGTTACAAATTTTGCTCAGTGTCTCAGAGTTTCTACATACCAGTGCCAGGAATGAAACTCAGGTCAATTTCACTCTAAAAAATAAACTCTTTTCTCTATGCACATCCCTGCTAGTCACAATAAAATTAATAAGTATTAAAGATGACAAACTATTAAGAGCAATTCAAATCGGAATTACTGAATCAAATCTGAATGCTCACCTCTCTTAAGACTGATTTAAAATGTGATCTCCCTGTTTTCTGAGACCACGATTTTCCAGAAGACCCATACCGAGTCTGATTCCTCTTGCTTATGACATCAGCTTTCAGCTTTGGTGGTTCCCCTTCCATAACAAATACCAGTTTTACATCCATTTGTGTTAAATATGAGATACGAAAAAATAAGTTCCTGAAATATATAAATTAGTAATATATTAATCATCATACACTGATAATAAAAGTCAAAATAGTATAACACAAAGGCAAGAACATTAGACTAGTATCAAAAACGTTAATGTAATAACATTTTACTTAAGGTTTAATTAGAGTGGAAAACCACTGAATTTTCTTTTTCTTTGACAGAGTCTCACTCTGTCACCCAGGCTGGAGTGCAGTGGCATGATGTTGTCTCAGTGCAGCCTCAATCTCCCGGCTCAAGTGATCTTCCTGCCTCAGTCCCCAAGCAGCTGGGACTACAGGTGTGTGCCACCATGCCCGGCTAATTTTCTGTATTTTTTGTAGAGATGGGGTTTCACCATGTTGCCCAGGCTGGTCTTGAACTCCTGAGCTCAAATAATCCGCCCATCTCAGCCTCGCAAAGTGCTAGGAATACAAGTGTGAGCCACTGTGCCCGGCCAAAACCACTGATTTTTTTTTTTGAGGCGGAGTATCACTCTGTTGCCCAGGCTGGAGTGCAGTGGTGTGATCTCGGCTCACTGCAACCTCCGCCTCCCAGGTTCAAGTGATTTTCCTGCCTCAGCATCCCAAGTAGCTAGGATTACAGGCATCTGCCACCACACCCAGCTAATTTTTTTTTATTTTTAGTAGAGATGGGGTTTCTCCATCTTGGCCAGGCTGGTCTCAAACTCCTGACTTCGTGATCCACCTGCCTCGGCCTCCAAAAGTGCTGGGATTACAGGCGTGAGCCACCGCACGCGGCCAAACCACTGAATATTTTTAAGCAAGAAAGATTTATGATTATTCTAATTGCTATGTGGAAAATAGTTTGGGGTAGGGGAGGCCAAGAGCAAGAAACTAGTGAAGATGGCACTTCAGGAGTATAGATGAGAGATGAGGTTGGCATAGACTGAGGTGGTGCCTCTGGACACTGAGATAAGTTTGTGAACACAAAGTATATTTTGGAGGTAGAACTGGCAAGACTTACTGACGGATTAGATGTGGAGAGAAGTAAAATAGGGAGAAAATGTCTCCCAAATCTCCGGCTTTTAGTATCTGAAGCATCCTAGTGGATATGTTAAGTAGGAGATAGCTATGTGAGTCTGGAGCTCAAAGGGTAAGAGGTACGAATCTGAGTGCTTAATATAAAGATGGTGAATCTAGACATGTTAAATAGATCTTGAAACCTCAAAATGTAAAAGAATAACAACAACAAAAGAAAAAAAAGGTGAAACAAAATCAAGATACCAAGACTGTTTATACATCATACATTTATACTCTAAGAGCTTTTACTATACCTGAGGTGGGGCTTCATGACGCTGCCCATCATTTTTTTGACTGTCTGTGCCTCACACACCCAGAGACTCAGATCAACTGCAATGGTTTTCCCACCAAGATTACGCAAGGGGATGTGTTGCTTAACAGGCTCCAAAATTTGCCACAAGTCATTCACTCCCATTCTGGTGATTATCTGCTGTTATGTGAAACACACTTTACAAAATATTGTTAAAGAAACAGAAGCTCATAACAGAAATTCAAACAATATATTATAAGCCAGTTCAGGATAATTCATAGAGGATATTCCTTATTGTTTTCATCAGTCAGCGTTTCAAAATGAATTAAGAACACCTGAAACGTTAAAATGGCGGTAATTGGCTTTTTCCCAGCTAAAAACAAGAGCTAACAAATGCAGAGATCGGTAGCAAATGCAAGGATGCTGTAAATCATTTTTGTCTACTTGAAAATTCACTCCTTGATTTACATACTTAGAGAATGGGACTAATTCTCTATCATACCCAGGAAAAACAAAAAAGAAAAGCAAGGAAGCATGCAAACAAACTAAAGAAAAATGGGGTTAATAAAGGAAAACTTAGAAAAGTGAGGGAAGAAGAAACAAGAGAGAAAATGAAGTTAGAGGAATACTGATGGACATAACTTTCTTAAAAGGGCGTTGGCTTTTTAAATTGCAAGGTCACATAATGTTCATTGTAGAAAAAGAAAAAAACTTTTAATCACTTATAACTTTTAACCACCACCCAAAGAAAACTAAAGTTAAACCTTTTTCCACGTACATGACATTTTAAAAACAAAATTGGCTTAAACTTTGCTACTATTATCTGGTTTGGTATTTTCTATAGGCCAGCTTTTCCTTATTATACATCTATATTTGGTTTTCTTTCCCTTTGTTATTATTTGGTAAAGACATTAAGTAGCATGTGCAATGAAAATTCAATCTGACGACACAAATACAACCCAGATTATCCTCCAAATAATGACCTCCATTCATTCCAGAAACACAAGGCAGGAGACAATAATATATTAAGTCAAAAGACTATCACCTTTATGCAGAAACCTTCTGAATAAAAAGTACTGTATTGTCCGTACCTTTAACAGAATTCGTTCTAAAGGTAAATTTTCTCAAATTGCACAAGGGTGCAAAGAAAATAAATGCTGGAAGGGTTGCTGTCTGTGACTTACCCTGTTTTTCTGAACCTGAATTTTATAGTGTGGCCAGTGCTGCCATAAGTATTATTCCTTTTTTTTTTTTTTGAGACAGGGTCTCGCTCTGTCACGCTGGCTGGAGTGCAGTGGTGAGATCTCAGCTCAGTGCAACCTCTGCCTCCCAGGTTCAAGTGATCTGCCTGCCTCAGCCTCCCAAAGTGCTGGGATTACAGGCATGAGCCACCACACCCAGTCCTGCCATGAGTATTATTCTGTGTACTCATTTCTATGAAGTGTACAGTGACATCTATGGATGTCACTTTACAGATAAAAATATACAGACTTAAAGGTAAAGAAAGTATTTGGTAGTAACAGTGGCCCAGAATATTGTCTATTTCACATCCTGAAGCCCCACTGGTTGAATGTACCATTGTGGCATTAATTCAGTTACTGTGAAAAGTTGTGGTTAATTCTGGAAAAAGAGTGCGGTACACATATTCTCAAAGTCATTATTATGAAGAGAAATGAGACAAATTATTAACCCATCAGAACACATTAAACCAAAAGTCTGAGAAGAAAGTTATTGACAGTTTTGCTTTCCTTTGTGACTCACGGTGCACACTGGAATAGATTGCTATTGAAGACAATTATGCAATTCCTTTGTTCTAATTTAATTTAAATGTGACCCTGACCCTAGCAGTCAAAATTTTAAATGCAGGTTATCTTCTGGTTTAGCAATATCTCTTCCAGGAACTTAAGATATGTTACGTGGTGTGTATGGATTTATACAACAATATTCACTGTAGCATTGTTTATAATAGTAGACACTGAGAAGAGCTAGGTCTCCATAGAGGACTAATTAAGTAAATTATGGAATATTCAAACTAAATTAGATGATATAGCAAATAAATCAGTAGGATAGAAATACATGTACTAATAAAAAAACTGACCCAACTTTTAAAATGAAAACAGGTATGAATATGTTAGGGATGATTACAGTTCAGGGATGGCAAGAACCACTTTTCAAAACATATCCCTTTGTGTTGTTTCATTTTTAAAATACCATATGCCTGTATTACTTTTCAAATTAGAAAAAAGTTAAAAAATATGTGACCCTATTTATTAGGAGTTGGAGAAATAAACCAGAAATCTTTTTAGATGGTTTGCTTCTTGGCTAAATATTAAGTGACAAATTTAAATAGAATTCATGGGTCAAATTAAAAAGTACTGTTCTGCAAATTTACAAGTACTTGAATATTAAATACTACTTCAGTATAGCTTTTTGAGGGAAGAGAAATTCACATTTTCTGGTTTCCTTCAGATTGCCTAGAACTAGTCCTGTGGAGCTGGCCAGGGCACATATTTTCTCTGGCAACTTCCAGTTCTAAGGTTCAACATTCCTACCCTGTTTCTAATGATTCCTTTTGTAGGTTGACTACACATACACAAATGAATAGTAGTGAAGATTGCCACCTAGTGCAGTGATGTTTATGATGGCACACATAAACACACATTTATATATAGGACTGCGATGTTAACTGTATTCCTTCTGAGGGTTATGGTAAAAAAAATAAATAAATAAAACAGCAATAAGGTAGACTCTTGATTTTATAAACTGCAGTCCTCTAAGTATTTCAAGTATACTAAGATCATTGTGTAAAGCTGTTAATTAAATATATTATTAACGGGGGGCAGCCATGCCTAAAAAAAAAAACAAAGTCCAGCACTGATTCGATGATTGGAAACCCCTAAGCAAGATAAAGAGGGCTTTTAACTAACCCCATAAATAATATCTTTAATATCACATGATTACTACAGTTAGAATTTAGTTTTTATTATTTCATTTCTTTTGTCGGAAACAAACCTGGTTTAAAGAATGATTAACCATGGTTAGTTCTGAAAGAGGAAAATTATGTGAAATGTACATTTTATTAGAAAGAACATCATAATATTTTAAGAACGCAATTAACCCCAAATCTCTGTTTCCATCATCAATTGTTTTCCATTCCTTATCACATGTTCTTTGCACCAGCTGTTCCACGGAAGTGATATTAAGCAGCAATGGTTAAGACTGTAAAAGCATAAAACATTCCAAAAATGGACAGAATGCAACAGCTTCTAAGATATTAAAGTACAACTACACTGAAAGATAGAACAGATGGTTCTTGCATGAGGTCATAATCAACGTGATGAGGTTATTTGAAAATGGCTCAGCATTAAGTAAAATTTAAAAATACTACACTAGCCGGGCATGGTAGCTCATGCCTATAATCCTGGCACTTTGGGAGGTCGAGGCAGGCGGATCACCTGAGGCCAGGAGTTTGAGAACAGCCTGGCAAAATGGTGAGACCCCATTTCTATAAAAATAAATAATAAAAATTAAAAATACTACACCAAGAACTATGTATAATTTCATCTTGCTTTTTAGTTTTTTTACTATGGTAAAATTTTAAATTTTTTTGGTGTGGGATTTGGTGAGTTCCCACTCAAATCTTTTATAATGAATAAGTATATTGATGTCAATCTGTTCATACAATCAACATATATATATCAAAAGAAGTCTAACATCTTCATAATTTTTTAAGAATTAGCTGTCACACAAGTCTACTTACATGAATCAATGATGTAAGAACAACACATAGCAAATAACTTTATAAACGTATTAATGGCTTAAATTTATTTAGCTTACTTATTTGAATCAACAAAGTCAGAACACATAGCAAACCACTTCATAAGCAATGGACTTCAGATAGGAAGCCTAGGATTTGGGTTTTGAATATACCACTGATTAGGTGTATGACCTTGGGAAGACATTTAACCGTTCTACAAAATGACAGGTATTAAACCAGATGCGTTACAAGATTCTAATATCTGTAATCTAGTATTTAATATTTGAATTGCATGACCAACTGGTAGCATGGAATAAAAAAAAAATCACTCTATTTCAGAAAGTATTGCTTGGTATAATAGAAAGAACATAAATTTCCATCTTAAAGGACTTAAGAATCCACTTCCAGTTAAAACAAAAACAAGTCCTTTGATGTAACCATATGGTGCCCATAAATCAATTTAAGTTCCTAAAACTTCCTTAAAAGCTAATAAGCTTTTATTGGTTAATTATAAAACTGAATGAGGTGAGAAAAACACAGAACCTTGTTAATTTCACTAATGAATCAAATTTAAAGAACATAAAGAGGTCAGGGGCTTAACTGATGCAAAAATACACACTTTATTAAAGCAAGTTTTGCAATTTAGTTCAGCTTTAAGAAAAACGTTAGAAAATTTACTTTGGAAAAGCAGAAAATGCTTAAATTTCCCAATTTCCATTTAGATGAGTATATATTCATATAAAGACTGGTAAATGGTGAAAACTATTTCAATGCAAGATTATATTTTAAGGGATTTACCACATAATCTCAGTAACTAATGCTGTTCTTTAAAATTATTTTTTCAATTTTATTTTCATATGAATTTAGCCTAAACGTTGAGGCATAATTCACGTTTATCAATAAATACTTATTAAATGTCTACTATTTAACAGGAAAGCTTTATAGGTGCTGGAGATACAATAATGGAAGATCAAGCCCTGCATTTAAAGACCTTAGTAGGGTAAGTGAGACTGCAGATAAAAAGGGCTTAAGAGGTAAGAAAGCAAGCTATAGTTGTATTTAGGAAAAAAGGTCCCCCACTTAGGAATCAAGGAACGGTTCCTGAAGCAAGTGACATGTAAGTAGGGACCTCCCAACTGTGTTTCCCATTGGTTACAACAAGGCCAGATGTTTTGGTCTATTTTGACTATGTCATATTTTTCATTGATCCATGGCAAGGGCCACAGTAGGAATATAATATATATGTGATTACTTTTAGAAATAAAAAGTGACTTTGATGTAAAGAATTCCATTACCGGAGGCCAGAATTTCAACATCAATTTATTTGGAGGTGGAGTGAGGTGGCAGTCAATGCATTATTTTCCCCACACAGAAGAGAAGATTTTGGAGTATGAAAAGTAGGTTACTTGTTAGGTCAGCATATTCATGGGAAGGGTTGTGTAAAGACTGAAGCGAGAGTGTGGGGTTGAGAAGGGCGCTGAAACCTAAGCCAAGGAAGTTAAGACTTCATTACTTCTGACGTTTATTTAGGGCGTTTACACTCTAGGTTACCGTGGGGGAAAGACTGATTGTAAATAAACAACTACAATACCTTAAAGTAATTACTATAACAGAACTATATCCGAAATACAAGGTTAACACGGAAAAGGGAACACCCAACTGTGCCTATGGGGACCAGGGAGGGCTCTCCCGGGACGGCTTTGAGCGAGGCGTGGGAATTATCCCCATCGCATGCCCGGGGGAAGCACAGCGGGACCCAGCAGCTTCGGCCAAGCGCAAGCGGCCGGAGAACGCGCAGCTTTCCCGAGGCGGGGTGACGCAGGGCCCTCGCGAGTGGAAAACAGGGGCCAGGTCGCGGCCTGGCGGCTCGGTTCGGACTTCCTACTTTATTCAAAGGGAGTCATTGAAGGCGTTTTCGGAGGAGCAGCGAACAAAGAGCTCGTCCGTAAGCCAGATGGTCAAAGGAACCAGTGGGAGGACCCGGGCGGCGCCGTCTCTCCACGTCCCGCGGGACTTACCCGGACAACCCTTCCTCCTTGGCTCTGGAAGAAGCCCCTTCGTCATTTACCAGTTTGGCCTGAATCCTAACTACTGTGCCTCCAAATTTCTGAATTTTCTCAAAAGGAAAAAAAAAAAGGAAAGTCCTCTTTCTTTACCCAAGCAAAGACTAGCACCCCGGGCTCAACCGCCAGGCCCAGGAGCACCAGGAAGCGTTTCGAATCCAGCGCCGGGCCCGCGCGGCCCCGCCTCTTCCGGGAAGTGACTGACCCCTTTCCCCCAGTGGGGCCCGCTCGGCTTTCCCTCGCCGGCTCCCAGCCGGCCTAGCGGACGCATGCGTAGACCCGCTGCCGGGGGCGCTCAGTTATCGTTCCCTTTTACTTAGGCAAATCACTCACCTCCCCCGAGTCCGGTCACTGCGGAGCCGCCCGTGCCTACCAGCTTCCCCCACCCGCTAAGGGGCACTTCCGGCCTCTCAGATTCCGGCGGCGCGAAACCCCGCAACTGCGCAGGCGCGGGCGGAGCCCGAAGGGAGGGAGGGCGGGGCGCAGGCGCGGTTAGTACCGCGGTGGGCGCCGGGGCTCCCGGGATTCTACCTTCTCCTGCGGCCGGCACGCGGTTCCCAGCGGGCCAGCGGCGGTCAGCCGAGGTCGAGACGCCCGCAGGGTGGCCTTAGCGGCCGGTCGTACCACGGCAGCCCCGCCGATCAGGTTCCTTTGGGAGACTTCGACTTGTTGGCGGTAGGGTGAAGGCGCGCGTTGTCGCTTTCCCTTGCTCCAGGGTTCATCCTCCGCCCGCTGCCCCCTTGGCTGGCGACCCCCAGCCACCCGGGAGAGGCAGGGTCAGCTGAGCTGCGGCGGTGTTCATGGTCGTCCTTGCGGGCCCGGGCGGGAGATGTCCGTTCCTCGGGCGGGTCAGGCGGCCGGCGGCACCTTCGCGCGCTCTCCGAGGCGGCACCGGTCTCCTGAGCCGCGGGAAACCTGGCGTCTGCTCCGGGCCGTCCCCTCCTAGGCGGCCGTCCCCTCCCAGGCGGCCGTCCCCAGACTCTCCCAGGCTGTGGCGAATAACTGTAAAGCGGGGAGAGGTCTGGGGAAAGCTGGGGTAGGGAGTGGCTCTTAGCATGAGTCTGATGATATCTCGCAGGCGGCAACTGGTGTGTTTAAAGGGTGTATGCAAAGATCACTGAAATCGGATTTGTCATTAAAGCCCAGTTTTACGAAAATGCAAATTGTATTATCTAGAAAAATTAACATGTGTTCAAAGGTTTACTGATGGCATTTCTCTGCCCTCATTTCTTACGGAAATGAACCGGAGAAGAATCCCAATTGGGAATTGCGGAAAACAGGACTCTAGGGTAGAGAAAGGTTGTAGAACCAATAGGGTTTGAGGTAATACTGTGAAAATTCTTAGAGCAATCATTTGGTGTTTGAGCCCTCAAGACAGAAGTTTTGTGAGCGCTTATTACTCTGCATATGTCACGAGTAGTAGATTAAAAGCCAGTGTTTTAAAGGCAAACTTCTCAGTAATATATATTCAAAGGAAAAAAGAAAAACCCAAATCTCCTGACTTTTATATGGTTGCTGTGTGATCTTTTAACATGTACAATAGTATATACAGTGGCATGCAGTTTGTTCCATGGGTGTGTGGGTAGAGAGGGAACATATTAGAACTTCTATTTAGATTTACTTTATTTCATTTGATTTCACGTGAAACATAGGGTATTAATTTTATGTTGGAACATGTATTTCAAATTTCTTTTGCTTAATGGGTGCAAGTACAAAACGTTTGGAGGCCACTAGTATATTGCCTAAAAGCGTGTATTTATATCACAAAAAGCCAGAATTGTGTGACTCTGAGCAGGTTGGTACCACCTCTTTAAGTTTCAGTTCTTCTTATGCAAGTTGGAAGAAATAATACAGTTATCAGTGCATCCTCTGTATCCGTGGACTCAATCAAGGGACTGAAAATATTTCAGAGGAAAAAAAGTGGATGGTTGCACAGACATTTTTTTGTTCTTGTCATTATTCCCTAAACAGTACAGTATAACAACTATTCACATAGCATTTGCATTGTGTTAGGTTATATAAGTAATCTAGAGATAACTTTTAAGTATGTGGGGAGGTTATATGCAAATATGACACCATTTCATATAAGGGACTTGAGCATCTGTGGATTTTGGTATCTGAGTGAGAGAGAGGGGCTGTCATTTTGGAACCAATTCTTAGGGATTGACTGTACCTAGCTGACAGGATTCTTAAATATGTGGAGACAGAGAAGAAGAGAAAGTTATGTAGTTATATATCGACATCTGTCTGCAATCCGTATAAACCAGTTAGTATTGAGCCTGGCAAAAAGTACACAGGTCATGTTAAAGGTATTACAGTGAAAAACAAGTTTTATTCCCCAAAGGTTTATTTTACTGAGTGTATTTTGCTGAATCTGTAGAATTTTATGTAAAACCTACCTAAATCTTGACTGTCATTTTTAGACCAAAGTTAGGAAAAATAATTAAAGCTGTACTTGGCTTACTTTTAGGAATTAGTAAGTAACTCAAAATTTTACCATGATAGCTTGCATTATATTTAAGACACAATTAAATGCCATAGTTCTTTATACACAACGATAAGTCCAGCTGACTGAGGGTCAAGCGTAGTTGCTTAGGTTAATGTTAGCATTTTTGATTCACTATTTAAAAAAGTTAACATCTTTTCTCTCTGAGCATGCTTTTCTTGGTCACCAAATCCAACTACTTCCAGTAGCTTTCTTAGCTCCACCCACAAATCTTTCTCCATTGCAGAGTATACTTTACTACTGACTGGCCTCTATCTCAAAATACCTTAGGAGCACTTGAAACTCAGTGTTTTCTTTCTTTCTTTTTTTTCCTCTTTTTTTTTTTTTTTTTTTTTTGTTTGAGACAGAGTTTTACTCTTGTCGCCGAGGTTGGAGTGCAGTGGTGCAATCCTGCCTCCCGGGTTCAAGCGATTCTCCTGCCTCAGCCTCCGGAGTAGCTGGGATTACAGGCATGCACCACCACACCTGGCTAATTTTGTATTTTTAGTAGAGATGGGGTTTCACCACGTTGGGCTGGCTGGTCTTGAGCGCCTTACCTCAAGTGATCCATCCATCTCGGCCTCCCAAAGTGCTGGGATGACAAGGCGTGAGCTACTGAGCCCAGCCCAAACTCAGTGTTTTCAAATAAAATAAATTTCGTTCTCCCTACTTGCCAAACCTGTTCCATGAACTTATAATGGCATTTAGTATTAAGTGTGAAGATGAAACACAAAATGAAGTTTTATAAAGCACACCCAAAGTTTTGATTGACTTTAATAGTAACATTAGAGAATCTTTTTTTTTTTTTTGAGACAGCTGTTCACTCTTGTTGTCCAGGCTGGAGGGCAGTGACACGATTTCGGCTCACTGCAACCTCTGCCTCTCAGGTTCAAGTGATTCTCCTGCCTCACCCTCCTGAGTAGCTGGGATTACTGGCATGCGCCACCAAGCCCAGCTAATTTTTTTTGTTATTTTTAGTAGAGATGGGGTTTCACCGTGTTGGCCAGGCTGGTCTTGAACTCCTGACCTCAGGTGATCCGCCTGCCTTGGCCTTCCAAAGTACCGAGATTGCAGGCATGAGCCACCCGGCCCAGCCAATAATAGAATCTTTTTTTTAAGTTTAATGAAGGATAGACAAGATGAAGGACAGATTAATAGCCAATTTCACTCTCTATGAATAATTAACTGTCAAACTTCAGTTTATGCCAGTAGGAACCTGGGCGTTAAAGAGGTTTAACTGGGTTTTGACAAACCTGGATTTGGATCTGAGCTCTGCTATGTTAGAGCTATAGAAGCCGTTGTATGTTAGAACTAAGTTGTAGCTACGTAAATTCAAGTCATTTACTTGTGCCTCAGTCTCTCCTTTTGTAAAAATAAGGGCAATATTTATCTCATAAAGATGTTGGGGATCAAAGGAAATAGAAAGTGTTCATCTCAAAAGCTAAGTATGTAGTTATTCAGCAGATGTTAATTGTACTCACCCATTTGTACTCACCAATTCTACTAATTCAGTCTTTTAAATCTCTTGTTTTATCTCTTCCCTTTGTCCCTGATATTACCACTGCTTTTGTTTAGCAACTCATCTCTTCTGCTACTATTCTTACTTTCTGTTTCATCTATCTTCTATATTGAGCCACAGGATGTTTTCAGTACAGAAATCTAAGTGTTCAGATTTTATTAACTGAAATGCTGTGCTTTATACTTCCCAGTTTTGCTGATCCTGAAATTTTAGATGGGTGGACTTAATGAATAAGTCTCATATAATTTCATGATATATTCCAAGCAGTGTACTTAATTAAGCACATTCAAAATGAAGTTGTTTACCATAGAATAAATGTCTGTTGTGATAGGCAGAGTAGAATTGAGGATGTGGTAAACACAGGCCAGGGCAGATTCAGAAGTAGTAGTAATTTGCCTTTTTTAAAAAATGATAACACTTTTTTATTAAATTCTAATTCTGTTATGTGTGTCACTACTCTTAGTTCCTAATTTGGTATTAATAGGAAATATGAATTATTAGATACTTAATAAAATTTAGAATTCTGTTACAATGCATGATCTCTATCAAATTTCCTATGCATCTACATGCAATAATGAACTCTTGGTTATTAATTTTTTTTTTCTTTTTGAGACGGAGTATCGCTCTGTCATCCAGGCTGGAGTGCAGTGGCACAGTCTCGGCTCACTGCAACCTCCACCTCCTGGGTTCAAGCCATTCTTCTGCCTCAGCCTCCCGAGTAGCTGGGACTATAGGTGCGCGCTACCACGCCTGACTAATTTTTGTATTTTTAGTAGAGACGGGGTTCACCATATTGGCCAGTCTGGTCTCAAACTCCTGACCTCGTGATCCGCCTGCCTTGGCCTCCCAAAGTGCTGGGATTACAGGCGTGAACCACCGCGCCCGGCCATTAATTTTTCTTCTTGAACTTATTATTTTATTGATAATCTTCATTGTTCCTGCTTGTATCCTGTAAGGGAGAAATGAGGTGTTCTTTAATTCTGTTTTTTTTAAATTATAAATAAGTAAAGAAATATTAAAAACTATGACGAGCTTTATGGATAAATTGAAAATCCCAGAGGAGGCTTTTTTCTCCTTTTTTTATTCCAGCATAATTAAAATATTTTTCTTTGCATCTGTAAATATGTTTCTTTAGCCTTTTGGAAACAATTTTACTGTTTTAATCTGTATCTGATGCTCTAGACATTCGAATCTGTGTTTGAAAATCCATCATCATTAAATTACAAAGTGATTCCTATTTTAAAAGGTAGGATCCTTCAGTGTCTGTTAGATGCAAGTTACCGTGGCAACCTAATAGCAAACTGCAAATCCCAGGTCATGCTCAGCAAATAAAAAACATGCTCAGCAAATAGAAAACATCGTCATCATGTAGTGTTTGGGTGTACTGTCTTCTGTATAGAATCTCACATTCCTTGTGAGAAGCGCATCACATTTTCCCTAGTGCGTTATCCATTAGCTTATGTCTGAGTGCTTGCTAACTGCATGATCATGTGTTAGGCATTAATAAAAACAGTTTCTAAAAGGGCATTAAATGTTGGGGACACCAAAAAGTAATGCTTTCTGTTTGCTCTTCTATAATAAATAAATTACTGCTCAGTAACTGAGAAGGGAATAGAGGGTGGTTAGCAGAGAAGAAAGTGTTGGAAAAATAATGGCCTGGTAGTATCTCAGGGAATTTAAATTAATAATAAACTGAAACTGATCTATGTTGATTCTTATTAAATATTTTGAAAAATATTTTTGATTTTAATAACAGTTTCAAAACATTAGATAATTTGTAAAAATGAAGCTGAATATTATGTAGATGTAACTGTAATGGTAATATTGTCTTAAAAGGCATTTGTTTAGGTTAAATATCCTTCTTTGGATGGTAAGTAATGTACCCTTTAAATGGTATTCGACTTCATAATATATAAGGTTCTTCATTGACTTCAGGATAGGATAAAGTCCCAGTTATTTTCCATGGTTTACATAACAGTTCAACTCTAATGTGCTTGTGAATCACCTTAAGTCTTGTTAAAGTGAAGATTCTGATTCACTTGCTCTAGGGTGGGGCCTGAGATTCTGGATATCCGATATGTCGATATCTTCCCAGGAGATGTAGATCTTGCTTGCCAGTCCTTGGACCACACTTTAAATATGAGGAGTCTACAAGTCCTTTTGTGGTCTGTTTCTTCCCTAATGCTCTAACATTATTGCTGCTAGCTGTGCCTTATAATTTATGACACTGTATCATGGACTTGCTTTTAGTATCCCCCTGTAGCTGCACTTTGCAAAATGTGGTGCAGGAATCCATGAGACTCTTGCAAGGGATCTACAAGGCCAAAACTGTTTTAATGATAATAGTAAGATGTTATTTGCCCTTTTCACTCTCATTCACTTATGAGTGTACAGTGGAGTTTTCCAGAGGTTACATGGCTTGTGAGATGTCATTGCTGTGACTGATGGAATATATACTGTGTGTCCCTTGTTTTAAAAGTTGCTCAGTTTTGGCCAGCCGTGGTGACTCACACCTATAATCCCAGCACTTTGGGAGGCCGAGGTGGGCAGATCACTTGAGGTCAGAAGTTTGAGATCAGCCTGGCCAACATGGCAAAACCCCATGTCTACTAAAAATAAAAAATTAGCTGGGCATGGTGGCACACACCTTAATCCCAGCTACATGGGAGGCTGAGGCAAGAGAATCGCTTGAACCCAGGAGGTGGAGGTTGCAGTGAGCTGAGATTGTGCCACTGTACTCTAGCCTGGGAGACAGAGCAAGACTGCATCTCAAAAAAAAAAAAAAGAAAGAAAAAGAAAAAAAGTTGTTTAGTTTTAATTTCTAATATAATAAATATTGATAGACATAAGCAAAAGCTCTTTGAAGTCCTTTGTAAAAGAGATTACAACCTTTGAGAACTGCTTCCCTCCATATTGGACTGCGGACAAAGAGACTCAGATCTGGAACTTGGAGCTATTTCCTTAGCCACAGCAACTGCTAGGCTAGGATAGCAGTTTCAGTTTCCCATATGGTCTCCAGTGACACTGCAGTGGGAGTGGTCTTCTCACCTCTGGGCAATGGGAAAAGTCCCGACTTTCCACTAGGCCTCCTTTGATACTAGCCAACTAGGAGAAGGAGTAGGTAACACTGTATTACTTCCTGTGTGGGTGGAAATCTAGGCTCTCTAGGTGGTCTCCGCTGACACCATTATCATGGCTCCCTACTTGTCTACTTAGCCTTCTTTGACTCTACCCCAGTTAGGGTGTTGAGATGCCACCTTGTAGCCTCACTAGGGTGGAAGTCCAGACTACCCACTTGGATTTTGCTTGCATGGGTAGGGGAGCCAGGTATATACATGGTATGGAGAGGGTTGCTATGGTCTAATATTTGGGGGATTTCAGTACATTGAGCCTAGAACTGTTCCTCATATTCTTATATCTTAGAAATTTTTGATTATGTTAGAGATTTTTGTCTCCTTTTAGCAAACAATTAAATTAGATACCTATCATTTTAGGTCTTAAATGTACTCTAAAGGAAAAAAATGAAAGCAGCAGTCAAAGAGGTCATAAAGTTTAATTTTAATCATAAACTATCAGCTTTGACTGGAGATCCAGTATTCATATGTTTAGCAAAATCATGTGTAATTTAAAAGATGTTAATTTTCTAGGTTTAAATTTTGTAGTATATTGGCAAAAAATAGACAATCAACCTGGACTTTTTTTTTAGGGAAGAGTTAAAGGAAACCACTGGTGCTAAGCAATGTGCTTCAAAATATGATTCTTTGGGAAAACAACTTAAAAATTAAAAGTTTTATCTGATTACTTTATAACTTGTGAAAATTGTGCATTGCTTTGGAATAATTTCAGAAGTCACCATGCCATCTCTATGAATAGATTTAGAAAACTAGAAACCACAATTTCACAAAATCTTTTACCTTTTGTGAGTTTAGTAGTCACAACATTTAGGTAGGCTTATACTGATAAAATCTTGGCTATGAATACCTCTGAAGTAAAATCAACTAGTATAGAATATGCAGATGTTAAAGCAATACAAACTTACTATCTTACGCTTCTGTGGATTAGAAGTCCAACACAGATCTCACCGGGCTAAAATCCAGATGTCAGTAGGGCTATGTTCTGTTTTAGGGCCTCTAGGGGAAAATCTATTTCCTTGCCTTTTCCAGCATTTTTTGACTGATGTCCCTCTTCCTTAGTGCAAGATGCAAGACTAATTTACTTTAATTTTTAAGGTAAAAATGGATGGACATAGTACCTAAAGTTTAATTAGCCTTGTTAGATTTATTTTGTTAAGTTTAATGTATATGGAACTTGATTTACTTCATTGTTACTATAAATATTTGTTCAGACCTGATGGCCAAAAGAAAGGAAGAAAATTTTTCCTCTCCTAAAAATGCCAAAAGGCCAAGACAAGAAGAATTGGAGGATTTTGATAAAGATGGTGACGAAGACGAATGTAAAGGTACTACTTTGGTAAGCGAAAAATTACAAAATTATGCTTTTTGATATGTTTTTCTTGTCACATTCATCATATCACATTCTGTGATAACTTAAAATCAAGAAAAAGTAATATGATTTTTTAAAAGTTGAGGTAAAATCTGTTCTGGCTAATTTTGAAGCTTATGTTAATTATTAGAAAAATTAATAGAGAAAATAAAGAACTGAATGTATAGAAACGTGAATAAAATTGACAAACTTTTAGTAAGACCAAGAAATGCAAAAAGAGAAAAGACACAAATTACCAATATTGGGAATAAAATAAGGGCTGTCCACAGACCCTGCAGACATCCAAAGGGTAAGGAAATACAGTTAGCAACTCTACACACATAAATTTGACAACTTAGGTGAAGTGGACCAATCCTCAAAAAGGAAAAATTACCACAAGTCACCCAGTATGAAATAGATCATTTGAATAGCCCTATAACTACTAAGGAGATTTAATTCATATTTTTAAATTCCTATGAAAGAAATCTACAGGCCCAGTTGGTTTCACTGGAGAATTATACCAAACATTTAAAGAAGAATTAACATGAATCTACACAGTCTTTTCCAAAAATCATAAGAGAACACTTTTCAATGTATTATCTTGATGCCAAAACCAGACAATGAGGGACCCCCAAAAAAGCAAACTGTAAAACCAGTATACCTAATAGATATGGTTGCAGAAATGCTGAACAAAATATTTGCAAGGAGAATTCAGCAATGTAGTTGTTACTTGGTATTCAAGCAGGATTGGTTCACAGGACTCCGCTTCAGACCAAAATCCACTGATGCTGAAGTCCCTTATAATCTGCCCTGTGCATTCACATCTGCAGAACCCGCAGATAGGAAAAGCCAACTATATGTAAAAAGAATTATACGTCATAATTAATGGGTTTATTTTAGGTATACAAGCCTGATTTGCTATCCAAAAATCAATCATTGTGATTCACCATGTTACAGGCTAAAGAAGAAAAATCACATGATTATATCACTCAGTGCAGCAAAAGTGTTTGATAAAATTCAACACCTGTTCATGACTAAAACTCTCAGAAAAATAAGAATAGACTGGAACTTCCTCAACATGTTAAAGAGCACTCACAAAAAAACTGACAGCTAACATTATACTTAATGGTAAAACATTGGATACTTTTCCCCAAAGATCAGGAAGAAGACAAAGGTGTTTGCTTCTGTCACTTATTCAACATAGTGCTAGAAAATCTAGCAGTGCAAATAAATCAAGGAAACAGAAGGTATAGAGTTTGGAAAGGAAAAACACACACAAAAACTGTCTCTGTTTGCAGATTATGTAGATAATCCATTTGTTCATTATCTACATAAAAAATCTCAAGGAATCTACAAAAAACTCTTAACATGAATAAATACATTCAGCAAAGTTATAGGATAAGGTATTTTTAAAATGCTTTACTTTTATATACTGGCGTTGAACACATGGACGTTAAAATTCAAAATACCATTTTCAATCACTCAAAAAAAAACGAACCACTTTGGGGCGATGCAAATTAAAACAACATTGAGATACCAACACACCTGATAAAATGGCAATAGTTCAAACCACTGAGAGCACCAAATGCTGACAAGGATGTGGAGCAACAGGAACTCTCATTCATTGCTGGTGAGAATGTCCAGCCACTTTGGAACACACTTTGGCAGTTTCTTACAAAACCAAACATCCTCTTACCATACAGTCCAGCAGTTGGATTCCTTAGTATTTACTCAAAGGAGTTGAAAACTTACGTCCACATGAAAACCTGTGCATTCATGTTTATAACAGCTTTATTCATAATTACCAAAACTTGGAGGCAACCAAAATGTCCTTCAGTAGATAAATGGATAAATAAACTCTGGTATATCCAGATGATGCACTATTAGTATTAAGCTATTAAGCCATGAAAAGACATAGAGGAACCTTAAACGTATATTACTAAGTGACAGAAGCCAGTCAGAAAAGGCTACATGCTGTATGATTCCAACTATATGACATTCTGAAAAAGGCATAACTATGGAGAGTTAAAAATCAGTGGTTGGTTGCTAGGGGTTGAGGAAAGGGAGGGATGAATAGGTTGAGCACCGGATTTTTAGAGCAGTAAAAATAACTGTACTATACTAAAATGGTGGAAACATGTCATTATAAATTTGTTCAAATCTATAGAATGTACAATAATATCGAGTGAACCCTAGTACAGACTGTGGACTTGGGTTGATAATGATGTGTTAGTGTGGGTTCATCATCTGTAACACATGTACCACGCTGATAGTGGATGTTGATAATGAGGGAGACTATGCATGTGTGGGGGTAGGGGGTATATAGGATATTTTTGTATCTTCCTCTCAATTTTGCTGTGAACCTAAAACTACTCTTAAAAAATTAAGTATTAAAAAATGAAATACTTAGTTAGGTCTAAAGCTAGCAAAATATGTACAGGACTAATATGGTGAAAATTATATTGTGCTGATGAAGGGAATCAAAGAATACCTGAATAAATGGAGACACATACTTACTCATGGATTAGACAGCTCAATATAGAAATTATGTCAATTCTCCCCCAAAATGATATGTAAATTTAAATGCAGTTCTATTAAAACCTCAGCAAGATATTTTGTAGGTATATATTTTATTCTAAAATTTAGGTGAAAAGGCAAAGGAACTAGTAAATATACCTTGGTACATCCATACCATAAAATATAGCTTAACAATAAAAAGGAGCGAACTACCGATATAGGCAACAACAGAGAATTAGGCTGAGTGGAAAAAGCCAGTCCCAAGAGGCTACATTTTGTCTGTTTCCATTTATTTAACATTTTAGAAAGGGCAAAGTTAATAGAAATGAACAGATTGTGGGTCAGGGTTAAGGTGGGATGTGGATGTGACTATAAAAGGGCAACATGTGGGATCCTGGTGATGATGGAAATATTCTGTATTTTGACTATGTCAATGTCAGTATCTTGGTTGTGATATTGTACTTTAGCTCTGCAAGATGTTACAATGGGCGGAAACTGAGTAAAGGGTACACAGGATCTCATTAAGGATTGCACGTGAATCTGTTATTATTTAAAAATAAAAATATTTTAAAAATTCGTCAACCATGATTTCCAGTGTTCTACTCATACAAGGATGTAAATGTTTTCTACTGTTTAATAAGACGTATGTCCAGAAGAAGAGAGCCAGGGAGTTTTTAAAGAAATCTTTAAAATACCTGGAGACTTGAAAATGGTCTTCAAAAAAATTAGAAGACCTGATAAAATAAGGCTGATTTGTTCTGGTACTTAGATAACTACAAAGTGCAAGTGACTACCATTTGCCAAACTCTTGGTTAAACCATTTGTAAACCTTATCTAACTTAATGCTGATATAATATTTATAGTATAGGAAATATTATTCCTGTTTTACGGACTTGGAAACTGTATATTCTTTATACATTGCCAAAAGTCACACAGTTGCCATAATAAGTGACAAAGTCACAAGAAGAGCAGGCTTTACTTTTTAAGAACATGTACTCTGCTCTCTGAATTGAAATAGTGAATGTCAGATAGTGAATTCAGTGTTGAATGCATGGCTGGATCGTCATCTTTCAGAGGTATTCTAAATAAAGTATATAGGAAGTTTTACTATGCCAATTGGGATAGCAGTTCTCAACAAAGGGGATTCTTCTCTCTCCCTTTTGCGCCCCCCAGGGACATTTAGCAATGTCTGGACATATTTTTGGTTGTCACAACTTAGGGGCAGGTATGTGTTGCCGGCATCTAGTGGGTAGAGGCTGGGGATGCCACTAAACATTCTGCAATGCACAAGACAAACCCCCTCCACTAACAAAAAATTATCAGACCCAAAGTGTCATTGCCAATATTAAGAAACCTGGTGATACACTTTTAAATCCTTTAAAGATTTTAGAATGAGTACTGACTCATAGAAGGTTCCCATTTAATTTCATCTTATTCATTGAAGTTACCATTATTCACTTTCTGTAAATTTTTTCATTGGTGATGGTGCTAGTCTTTCTGATGCCAACAATGCTTGAATGGTTATAATGAGTGAATTAGATTGACCATTTTCTCCCATTGTTTTTTATTAATAGACTGCAGCAGAAGTTGGAATAATTGAGAGTATTCACCTAAAAAACTTCATGTGTCATTCAATGCTTGGACCTTTTAAGTTTGGTTCTAATGTCAACTTTGTTGTTGGCAACAATGGAAGTAAGTGTTTTTTCCCTTCTCGTTTGACTTTGAGCAGTACTTTGAGATTAGAGTACATTAACTTTTTGAAATAGGTGACTATTAGTGCTAATAAGTATTTTTTCTATATATGTATAACTTGTGGTTATGAATATTCTTGGTATTTGCTGCCAGTGTACACTTAAAGAAAATACTGAGTTAACTCTAGGTACATTACTTAAGCAATAGGGATAAACATTTCCTGCTTATGTTTTTAATCTATTTATCTTGGAATCTGTACCATAGAAGGGTAGACAAGCGATCCTCATTGCAGTTGAGGCAGCCTTGTGTCTTGCCTTACTAAACATTGTAAGAGCACAAATGAAGTGACTTGGCAATCCAAACATAAAAGTAGTTCTCACCAGGTGGCCAATAAATGCTTTAAGAGGAGGTGGTATTTGTGCCAGTTCTTGAATGAAAATTATCGATTATTTAGGTCTTATTGGCAAGAAGAAGCTGAGATGTTCCAGGCAAAGATTGCTCATTAGCTAAGGTTTGGAGGAGTAGAGGTAGATGTGTATAGGAACTGGTGAATAACCTTATATGGTTTATTGTATGGTGGACAGTGGAGAGAAGCAGAAGCTGACTGTGGAGAGTCATGCTCTAGGCAATATTGTTGAGGATCTTGAATGTCATGTTAAAGAGTTTGAAGTTTTATTTTGAAGACAGTGGGGAACCAATTAGAGTTTTGTTTGTTGTTTGGTGGTTTGGGGTTTTTTTGTTTTTTTTTGTTTTTTTTTTTTGTTTTTTTGAGACAGAGTCTCCCTCTATCGCCCAGGTTGGAGTGCAGTGGTGCGATCTCGGCTCAATGCAACCTCTGCCTCCCAGGTTCAAGCGATTCTCCTGTTTCAGCCTTGTGAGTAACTGGGATTAGCGTGCCTTCACGCCTGGCTAATTTTTGTATTTTTAGTAGAGACGGGGTTTCACCATGTTGGCCAGGCTGATCTCAAACTCCTGAGCTCAAGTGATCTGCCCACCTCGGCTTCGCAGAGTGCTGGGATTAACAGGTGTGAGCCACTGCGCCCGGCCACAATTAAAGTTTTTGAGTAAAGGAATGGCATGGCCACAATTCTTGAAACAAACTGACCACATTGTGGACAATGGATTAGAAGGGGAAAAATACAGAAGGCAGAAAGTTTCTGGGCAGTTCTGTGGTAGGCCCGCCAAGAATGAGGTGTTGGCTGCTGGGCTGAGAAGGTACACAGGGAGAGGAGGCTTGCCAGAGTCTACCAACTGGTGACAATGCTAGAATAGGAAGCTAGGTTATGTGTAGCTCTGCAGTCCCTTTTGTTGTTTTTCTTACTTTATCATTCAGTCAGGAAGAAAGTATCTCTAGGAGAAACAGATGGACAAGGGGATCACTGTTTTAGAGGGGTCACATGGGACAAGAAATAAATACTGATGGGTTCTGAAGTTAGGTCTTTTAACTTTTGAAACAATGATTTTTATTAATAAAACCTAATAGAAGAGGAAATAATGCAAATAGTGGAGGCAGTGCATTTGGTAATGAAGAAAAGAGAGTTAGAATAGGAACTTTAAAGGCATTCCAGGAAATAAATTGGGTTAATCAGTGGTGTGTGTTAGTTACTTTGTGTTACTTTGCAGAAGATAATGGGCTAATAGTAGTTGATTGGATTGGTTGAATGGAGTTCAGAAAATGGTTACCATATTCTGTGTGTGTGTGTGTGTGTGTGTGTGTGTGTGTTTAAAGAGAAAGGATCTCTCTCTCCGGGTCACCCAGGCTGGACTACACTGGTGTGATCATAGCTCATTGCAGCCTTGAACTCCTGGGCTCAAGCTATCCTCTTGCCTCAGCTTTGAAGGTAGCTAGGACCACAGGCACATGCCACTATGCCTTCCTAATTTATTTATTTATTTTTTTGAGACAGAGTCTTGCTTTATTGCCCAGGCTGGAGTGCAGTGGTGCTATCTTGGCTCACTGTAACCTCTACCTCCCAGGTTCAAGTAATCCTCCCACCTTAGCCTCCCAAATAGCTGGGATTACAAGTGTGCACCACCACTCCCAGCTACTTTTTGTATTTTTAGTAGAAATGGGGTTTCACTATGTTGGCCAGACTGGTCTCGAACCCCTGGCCTCAAGTGATCCACCTGCCTTGGCCTCCCGAAGTGCTGTGATTACAGGCGTGAACCACTGTGCCCAGCCTGCCTGCTTCATTTTATTTTTTGTAGTGACCAGGTGTTTCTCTGTTGCTCAGGCTGGTCTCTCTGGTCTCAGATGAGCCTCCCACCTCAGCCTCCCAAAACGCTGGGATTACAGGTATGAGCCACCATACCTAGCCCTCAGCTTGTAATATTTTAGATCTGTTAGGGTATAAAGAAGTACACTTCTCAAATTCTCAAAGAGCTAGAAAATGAATAATATTCAAGTTACAAATAATAATTGTCAAAATATTATATAAAAACATGTATATGACTTTGCTGATTTTTTTCTACTTAAGTTCATTCATTCAACAAATAATGCAAGTACTTATTATGTGCTAATATTAGGGATACAGTATTGAATGAAAGAGACAATATTCCTGTCCACATGGAGCTTACTTTTGAGGGATATTAACCGTGGTTTCTGGCTGGGCCCAGTGGCTCACATCTGTAATCACAGTGCTTTGAGAGGCTAAGGCAGGAGGATCGCTTGAGAACTAGGAGTTTGAGACCACCCTGGGCAACATACCAACACTGTGTCTCTACAAAAAAAAATTAGCCGGGCATAGTGATGTGTGCCTGTAATCCCGGCTATTGAGGAGGCTGAGGCAGGAGGATAGCTTGAGCCCAGGAGTCCGAGGTTACAGTGAGCAATGATTGTGCCAATAGAATGTCATAAAAATTAGATGAATTAATAATATACGTGTAAATAGAGGGATGATTCATTTATTAGGTTGATAGGCCAAGGTGGTACAATGAAAGTTTTAGGTTGGAAAGGTGTCACAACAATTTTTACCATTTTCTTTTTAGTGGCAAAAATTTGATTCCTGAAATGTACTATTTTTTTGCTAATAATGGCAGTTCAATTTTTCCTTACATATATAACTTTTTTTTTTAAGTTGTTGCTTTGCACGGGAAGAAAATTAGAGTTGAATTTTAACATTTTGTTTTAAAGTGAGTCTCATTCATAAATCTTTTTGCATTACATGGTAGGAGTCAGCTTTTTCCTTTTTCTTTTAATGAATGTGATTTCTTCAACATCTGTTTCTTTAGGTGGGAAGAGTGCAGTACTCACAGCTCTCATAGTTGGTCTTGGTGGAAGAGCAGTTGCTACTAATAGAGGATCCTCTTTAAAAGGTTTTGTGAAAGATGGACAGAAGTAAGTGTTTGCTTTCTACCATCTATTTTCAATTCTTTAGTAAGAAAACAGTTACTTTAGATTCCCAGTTCACATAGACATGACTGGAAATGAAGTGCCTTCCCAGAACAGGAGCAGAGGTGTCCTATTTTTTCATTCCTTTCTTTTACCCCTTGTTGCTGGCATGGCTCACTGTTGCCTGTTACCCTCTCAAGACAGATAGCTTGTGTAACCTATTGCCATGTGCCTGGCCATCTTGCTTCTGTTACTTGCTGAAAGAAATGGCTGTGATAAATCTATGTACCCTGTTTAACAAGTGTTTATAAACCTTGCTAATTCCTGACTATTGACCCAAACCCAGCATCAGTGAGTCCACATTGATACGATAGTAGGGAGAGCAAAATCAGTGACCAGCCAAAGTGTCCCTGCACAAAACTTCTGTCTTTAGCTCTCTAAGAAGTCCCAAAATAAGAATTCTACTTTTTGACTCTGATTTTATACCCTTTAACCAAGTAGGTTGCCAGTGAGTTTAATTTGAGGACCACAATGACAGATCTGTTTTTAGTCTATCCCAGACCCTTGGTGAATAGTCATATCACTACTCTCTTTGGCTTTACATTTATATTTCTTTTTGTCATAGGTTGCCATCACATAGCTATATGTGAATTGTCCAGTTTGCATCATCATGGACTCACTGCTTTTTGTCCACTAGCTGTTCTGTCTTCAGGCTTGTCTCTTCATTCTTTTCCATACTGCCCCAGATACCTCTGAAGGGATCTTTGTTTTTCATAACAGCAAAATGCCCCAAATGCTGTCATACATCTTCTAGCATGAGGCTACTCCCATTCCTTCTTCTCATGCCCAGTGCGGAGAACTTTTGAAACTTTCATAATTAACACTAATATCTTTTTTCTCATTCAGTAGACTTTTCATTCTGCTCAGTGTTATATCCATTTACCTTCTATTTTATTACTAAAGAATAGAACAAAGACAGGATGTGAATCAGGCCTGCAGATTTCTTATGTATTCCTCAGAAGCCTTAGGAATCTTAACCTTAAGCCAAGATTTCCAAATTGACTCAAAAAAAAAGAAGAAAAGATACACACAAGATTATTTCCCATGCCCTATGGCCTTGGGAAAAAACTATTTGATAACAATTTCCAGCATAGTTTCTGTCTCCACTTCATGGGGCCCCAGTCCAGCAAAGTCTTCCTCTCACCACCAACCAAAATGATGTCTGTAGCAAAAAATTAGTTATTTTAACACCTTTAAGTTAATAGTATCAACTCTATTTCAGTTCATTATATTTAAAATTTTTTTTAAATTATTATTATTTACTAGTCATTAGAATCCATGAGAAATTCTTTTTTTTGAGACAGAGTCTCACTCTGTCACCCAGGCTGAAGTGCAGTAGTGCAATCTTGGCTCACTACAACCTCTACCTCCCGGGTTCAAGTGATTCTCATGCCTCACCCTCCCAAGTAGCTGGGACTACAGCCATGCCACCACGCCTGGCTAATTTTTTTTTTTTTTCGTATTTTTAGTAGAGAAGGGGCCTGGCCTCGAACTCCTGGGCTCAACTCCTGGGCTCAAGTGATCTACCTGCTTTGGCCTCCCAAAGTGCTGGAATTACAGGTGTGAGCCACCACACTCAGCCACAGTTCATTATACTTAACTATCCATTTCTTAGCTGTCCAAACAATCACCCAGTCTACTTGGCCAGATAGCACATTGAATTTTCAGATACAGTCTTTAAGAAGAAATTATTTTTTATACACTGTTAAATGTTTTCTCAGTTAAATACTTTTTTCCCCCCATTTGAGAAGTACTTAGACCGGGGTAGAAGCTTCTCTCTGAGACCTGTCCTCTGAATACTATTTAATAAAAAAAGACTAGCTTAAACAAATCACCGACTTCTAAGGACATGGCTGCCTGTAGAGTGAAATAGTTATATTTTATTTTTTCTTTTCCAATACAAAATTGGGGGAAATATATTTTAAAACACAGTTAGTGACAGCTAGAAACTCTAACCTTAGCTCAGTCTTCTGTCTAAAAAACTAACTAAAAGCAGAGCTTTTCCACATCTTTATTGTTCTTATCTATCCCCTTCCTCATTGAAAACATTTGGCATTTATAAAATTTCCCTTGTTTTTATAGTCTCTGATTCTGTCATCACTTTTTTGCAGAATCAGCTTGTTGAGGTTTTTAGTTCTGCTCTTACTCTATTGCACATCTAAAGTCTATGAAGGAGTCTCACTTTGCCTGAAGAATGGTTGTCAGTGTGGTCCAGCACAAGTTTGAGGTAGTTCTAAGGACTCTATCCCTCCCTTCCCCCATCTCTAACATTACACTCGCCATTTGTGACACTTGGGCTGTGGGCCTCCTTTCTTGGGATATTTCAACTCTCCTTGGAGATGCTTGCCTAATACTGTTAGAAGAAGCCAGAGAACTGAACCTTGAGACATTGCCTGGGACTCATCCTTCTAATTATCCACCAAGCCTTTGCAGTGACACAGGGACTGAATGAATCCTCCTAATGTATCTCTTCACATGAAAACCTTTCTCAGTGACCCAAGGCCTCATGCCCTTTGCTATTTAGATTCTCTTTAAACATATACAGTTTACTGTTCCCTCCCTTGGCCTTCCTAATACCAAAGCTGGTAGCCTTGGGGTCTTTGCAGTAGTCTAATTTTTGACATCAGCTGTGGCACAAGGGTTATAGAGGGACAAAAACTCATTCTCTTGTTTTATGTTCCTGATTTATTTAGTCAGGGATACAGAACTTATTACAGATGAGCTGGTGACCCAGAGAAGGAGCAGTTGTATCATCTTTTTATATGACTTTTCTTATTCCTTGTTCTCATTGATGTGCACTGCTGCCAGTTACTTCCGTGTAGATAGATTGTTCCTGAGTTGAGAAAGAAGCCAAATTCTTACTGTGGCACTGCTTGTTTGTGTTGTCATTCTGAAAAAAATCTCATAGATAGTCTCTCTTTTCACTCATTGGGCTCTATGGCTGTTGACCCAAATTGAGCATCAGCGCAGACCATATCAGTGTAAAGGGGAAGACTGCAGAGCTAGTACCCAGCTCAGTTGTCTCTGTCTTCCTGCAGAAGTGGTTTTTTTTTTGTTTGTTTAGCAGTAATTATGAGGCGTTTTTATAAATGTTATTTTTTAGAAGTATTTTGCTTTCTTGTATTTATTAGATTCACATAGCAGGCCAGGCACTGTGGCTCACACTTGTAATCCTAGCACTTTCGAGCCCGAGTTGGGCGGATCACTTGAGGTCAGGAGTTCAAGACTAGCCTGGCCAACATGGCGAAACCCTGTCTCTACTAAAAATACAAAAATTAGCTGGATGTGGTGGTGGGTGCCTGTAATCTCAGCTATTGGGGAGGCTGAGGCAGGAGAATCATTTGAACCTGGGAGGCGGAGATTGCAGTGAGCCGAGATCATGCCACTGCACTCCAGCCTGGGCAACAGAGTGAGACTCTGTATCAAAAAGAAAAAAAGAAAAGAAAATTTATATAGCAGTAGGATGTCAGTGCCTCTGAAGTTCTCACTGTACTAAAGATAGTTTAAATACAAGGAGTAGCTAGGAATGAAGATAATAAAGTAGGTGTTTGGTAATCAAGAGAGGTGTTTGATAATTCAGAGAGCAAATATATGTAGTCATTTAAGAAATGTTTTCATGAGGTACTGTAACTTAACGCCAAGTAATCATACTAGCTAATGAAATAAAATATTCATTAGCTACACTATCAGAGGCCAGCCGCCCTTCCCCTCATACTTCAGTGGTTCTCAACCTTAACCGTTCATTAGAATCAACTTGGGGAGCTTTTAAAAAATCCCATTAATTGATTTTTCTGAGGCATATCTGTCTTAATTAGGTAATATTGTTTTTATAGAAAAACCACACCAATTTATTCAAGGTAGCTCTAGGAAAGGATATTTACCATAAAGATGCAGGGATATATATTCATGAAACTGCAGAGAGGAAATACTGCGGGGTCTCTTGAGGGACCAGACTGAGACCCTGTAAGAACCGAGTCACTTCTCTCTCTGGGGCTTTCTTTTAATTGCATCTCTGGCTGTCTCTGTGTGTCTTGTCTCTGGACCTCTGTCTTCCTCTCCCTCCCTTTGGTTTGTTCTGCAACTCTCCTCTGTGCACTTCCCTCACAATCCTAACTTAATTGGCTGTAGTTCTGTGTGTGTGCACTATGCTCTCCTGTCTCTCCTTGTGAAAAGTGTACAGGTAAGTGAGTGTGTTTCTCTCCATCACTGTCTCAAGTATGTGTACTTTCTTATTTTTTGCTAATCTTTGTTGCTGTGTGTCTTTGCATGTGCAGGCATTTATAAGTCTTACTGTCCTAGTCTGTAGGTGTATGTGTATAAGGAAGTGATCTTATGTTTTCTGTCCCTCTGGTTCACTGCCAGTATCTGTGAGTATGTTATGTCTTTTTATTAGCCTGCCTAAGTGGTTTCCAAAGAGCTTATCTGTTCTATTCAGACTTTTCTATTTTCTTATCAGACTATAATGCCCCAGATTGGTTTCTCTAGGTCTAGAGGCTCCATAACTTTGTAGCTCCCAGGATTCACCATCTCTCGACTTGATCATGTCTTAATTTGATTTTTTAAAACCTTTTTATTTTGAAATAATTGTAGATTTACAGAAATGTTGCAAAGATAGTACAATTTTCTGTATATCCTTCACCCAGTTTTCCTTAATGTAGATATCTTACGTAACTAAGATGCATTTATCAAAGCTATACAATTACCATTGGTACAATATCAACTAAACTACAGAATTCTGAAATTTTTTTAACCACATTTTCTTAGTTTGATTTTTTAAAGAAGAAAATCTGATTGCTTAGTTGGTAAAAAATTTCTATATTTAGCTCAATCCCAAGAGGATGGGATGGAAAATTATATCGTTGCTAAGCCCTTTCTGCTAGGGCACTTGTACAGAAAAGGATGGTGGAGCAACAGAGCAAACACTTCACTGTGTCTACTGTCTTAGCAGTAATTCACAATGAAGCTCATCTGGAGTATTTCTTCCTGCATTTCCCACAAATGGGAACAGTTTTAGAGTATGATTACAAATTCACAAAAGCAAGTTTGTTCTGTTAAAGGTTTCGTTTAATTACCAATTAAAACACTTTTATATTAAGGGACTTTAGCATTTTGACAGATGCTCATATGAACCAGGTAAAATATCTGCTTTTATGTGTAAGAAAATTATATCTTTATTAATGTCCTTCATCAGCATCTTTGTTTTTCTACCAAGTCTTATTTTAACACAAGTTGGAGTACACAAATAAAGATTTTTTTTTTTACTCCTATAGATCTTAAAATATGCGTGGCTGTAAGTCCCTAAAACATCTTTAAAACTTTAAAAACTATAACAGAGCCTATTGGTTAGGCAGATTTATACTCATCATTTTATATGTGTGTTTAGCTGCATTGTACTATTTTAAAATACGTCTTTTTAATGCCAGTAAAGCTTTAAGAAATTTTGGGCTTTAGTTTCTTTTTTCTTTTTTTTTTTGAGACCGAGTCTCTCTCTCTCGCCCAGGCTGGAGTGCAATGGCACGATCTCAGCTCACTGCAACCTCTGCCTCCTGGGTTCAAGCGATTCTTCTGGCTCAGCTTCCCGAGTAGCTGGGATTACAGGCATGCACTACCATGCCCGGCTAATTTTTGTATTTTTTGTAGAGATGGGGTTTCGCCGTGTTGGCCAGGCTGGTGTCGAACTCCTGACCTCAAGTGATCCATCCACCTTGGCCTCACAGAGTGCTGGGATTACAGGTGTGAGCCACTGTGCCCTGCCTAGTTACACTTCTTGATATCAAATGGTTTTATTTTTTATTGCCAAGTAATTGAAAAATTAAAATTACCTTTCTTAATTCTAATCCCCTTTGAAAATGTTAACTACTTTACCATAATTCTTACTTCATCATTCTTTAAAGGCCTACTGTCAAGCATGATGCTTTATATAACTTACAGTAGTCAGGCAGTATAATTTTGATTACATGATTTTTATAGGAAAATGTATAACTTATCTACATGTCTTGAAACAACCGAAACTTAATGGTTTTTGTGCAGATGTGCTATTTCTATTATGGATAGAATAGTCAGTCAATTATTTTTTTGAAGCTTCACTTATTCTCAACTTTATTTTTTTGTTAGGCACAGTATCGTTAACGTTATGCTGTAGTGAACAATCAGTGTCAGCTGTTGATGTAAAGCTAATTTGCAAATGAATTGGCCAAATTATTTGGTGGTTTTGAAAAATTTGAAAACTGTGGCAACCTAGTATTGTAATTACACTGTATCTTCATGTAACTTAGCTCAACCTCATTCTTTCAGCTCTGCAGATATCTCAATAACATTGAGGAACAGAGGAGATGATGCCTTTAAAGCCAGTGTGTATGGTAACTCTATACTTATACAGCAACACATCAGCATAGATGGAAGTCGATCTTATAAACTTAAAAGTGCAACAGGTTTGTTTTGATTCTCTTTTCATTTCTTATAAAATATTAGGAAATACTCAAAAAGAATTAGATGACTGCTGGTATTGATTGAACTATCTTCCTTGTAACATGATTGGTTGTGTGCATATATATATATACACACACACACACACGTGCATATGTTACACATGGTTGTTTTACCCCAGGATATTATAGCACCAAAAGCATGATTAGCAGAATTGGGGATTATTTGAAACAAGTTGTGCTATTTTGTTCTCACCTACAGACTTCCTATCACACCAGGGTTTTTATAGCATGTGGAAATAAATGGTTAGCAAAAGGTGCAAAATGACATAAAAGAAGAGGTGAGCATTTAGTTTTTAAAAAGAGATAGATAAGGAGCAAAATATGTTTAGCTGTGGGAACAAGATAAGCACCATTATTGCATGTGGGTACTTTTTCTTCCTCTGTACTTGTGCCATGTTCATTCATATTTGTACGTATTCAATGGTACCTTTCTTGATGATGCAATGAAAGCTAACTAATATTTATATTTTGTAAGTAACTATACATTTTTTCTGTGTTATGCCCTAGAAACAGTTTGGTTATTTCATATGTTTCTTATAACTAGGCTCCGTGGTTTCCACGAGGAAAGAAGAGCTGATTGCAATTCTTGATCATTTTAACATCCAGGTAATTGGTGAATTTGTGTTTCAGATTAATTCATACACCTTGTCATTTTTTTAGTGCGATTTCACTTGTGTAGAAAAAATTTAAATGGCCTCATATGAGTAAACTGACCACAGGAAGCATATGTGTAACTATTATCAATGAAGTTGTTTAAAATTTACTAATTCGGCCGGGTATGGTGGCTCACACCTGTAATCCCACCACTTTGGGAGACCAAGGCGGGTGGATCATCTGATGTCAGGAGTTCAAGACCAGCCTGGCCAACATGGTGAAACCCCATCTCTACTAAAAATACAAAAAAAAAAAAAAAAATTAGCTGGGTGTGGTGGCGGGCGCCTGTAATCCTAGCTACTTGGGAGGCTGAGACAGGAGAATCACTTGAACCCAGGAGGCAGAGGTTGCGGTGAGCCAAGATTGTGCCACTGCACTACAGCCTGGGCAACAAGAGTGAAACTCCATCTCAAAAAAAAAAAAAAAAGGAATTTATTAATTCAACACAGGATTGTCAATACATAATATAATACCTTTAATTTGATAGACCAGTCAAGAGCATTTAGTCTATACTGCTCTAGGCTAAAATTTATCTTAATAAGGATGTCAAGTTTCTTTGCTTTTTGCTGTCCTAGTCAAAATAGCATCATTGTTCCCTAAACTCAGTTGCTAAACTCCTTTTTTTTTTTTTTTTTTTTTTCTGGATGAGTGTTTAGCTTCTAAAGTTGCTAAATTCTTAAAGAAAATTTATTCTAGAAAGATAAAGCATTTCTCTATTTTGGAGCTATTGATCACACTTGTAGGGGCCAAGGCTTAGTCCTTTCTGCTGAGATACTTTGGCTGAATTAATTGATAATAGGGTACATGTAGTTCTATAAACATTTACACAAGAATTACCTTTAGAAGACATCTAATCCAGGCTGTTTGTTTTGTAGATGAGAAACTGGGAGCCACAAAAAATAAATTTATACTTAAGGCTGTCTAGACGTGGTTACTGGTAGAACCTGGATTTGGGATCCAGGCATCCTGTTTCATTCTACTGTTCTATCCATTGTGCAATACTGCCTCGTTACAGAATTAAGAACACCAAGACTTGCCATCAAATAAAAAGAACAATTAGGAGTCTGGGTCTCTTTTCCAGTTTGGTTTAGAACAGAGGGTACAGAACTTTCTGTGATGGTGGAAATGTCCTGTATCTATGCTATTCAGTGGGGTAACCACTAGCCACATGTGGTTCTTGACTAACTTGAAATTGTGACTAAGAAATTGAATTTAATGGTTTTTTTGTAAGTAGAAAAAGCCACACGTAGCAAATGTGCCTGCTGCATATCAGACAGTACAAGTTTAGGAAAAATAATTCTTAAAATCTAGAGAAAAGCAGGTACAGCAAATAAATTTCAGACTAGAATGCAGGACAATTTATTAGAATCAGGAAAACCAAAAGTTAGAGTTGAGGAATCATGGGTGTTGGGAGAATCTTGAGGGGCATTCAGTATACTGTATAAGTACTCTGTATTTACCCTGTGTAGAATCTCCACCAGGTTTTCCTGTGCAAGTGCTTGAAAGGATAATGGTGGGGTAATCACCTCTGTCCAAGGCTTCTTCCTTCTTCTGTGGACAGCTGTATTTATTGGAAAGTTTTCATTATGAGGAAAATTGAAAAAAGCCTATTTCTGTAAGCTCTCACTTCCTTGGGGAATGTAAAACATGTTATTCTCTGTTGAAATATTTAAAGATTCCTAGTCCTTTTCTTGCATGGTTTACTTAATGCATAACAAAAGATTCAGGTTCATTGATTAAAATGCAGAAAGTCTAGAGCTGTGTGGAGCACTTGAAGAGTGGGTAGCTCAAATTGAGATATGCAGTAATGTGAAATACCCAGCAGATTTTGAAAACTTAATATAAAGGAATAACTTAGTTTTTTATATTGATTACATGTTACAATGATAATATTTTGGTTATATTTGATTAAAAATATGTTATTAAATTTCACCTATTTCTCTATATTTTTAATGTGGCTACTAGTACATTTAAAATTGTTTGTGTGGGCTGGGTGCAGTGGCTCACATCTGTTATCCCCACACTTTGGGAGGCTGAGACGGGTGGATCACCTAAGGTCAGGAGTTCAAGACCAGGCTGGCCAACATGGTGAAACCCTGTCTCTACAAAAAAACACAAAAATTAGGCAGGCATGGTGGCACATGCCTTTAGTCCCAGCTACTCAGGAGGCTGATGTGAGAGAATTGTTTGAACCCAGGAGGCAGAGGTTGCAGTGAGCTGAGATCACGCCACTGCACTCCAGCCTGGGTGACACAGCGAGACCCTGTCTCAAAAAAAAAAAAAATTGTGTGTGACTTGGCGTATATTTTTCTTGGACATTGTTGGTCTAGCATAACCAGGAGGGAAGGGGATATTTAATATCTTTAAGTGTCTGATCATATTTGTCTTCTGTGCCTCCGTTTCTTATCCTCTTGCTGAAGTTTACCAGTTTTTGCTTTTTGCTTTTTTCAGGATTCTGACAGATAAAGCTACAACATTCTTTTTTTTTTTGGTTTGATTTTAGAGACTGGGTTTTGCCATGTTGCCCAGGCTAGTCTTGAACTCCTGGCCTCAAGTGATCCTCACACCTCGGCCTTGGCCTCCCAAAGTGCTGGCATGAGCCTTGGGACAGGGTCTCACTCTGTCGCCCAGGCTGGAATACAGCAGCATGATCACGACTCCCTGCAACCTCCATCTCTCAGGCTCAAGTGATCCTCCACCTCAGCCTCCTGAGAGCTGGTACTACAGGCGGGTACCATTACACCCGGCTAATTTTTGTACTTTTTGTAGAGACGGGGTTTCACCATGTTGCCTAGGCTGGTCTTGAACTCCTGGACTCAAGCAGTCCACCTGCCTCAGCCTCCCAAAGTGCTGAGATTATAGGTATTGAACCACTGTGCCTGGCCAAGATTCTTAAATAATCCCAAGAGGAGTATAACAAGTAGGAACTCCATTTCAAAAACAATGAGAAAGGTATAGAGAAATGAATATAAACTTCGGTGAAGCTTTTAATTGAAAGTTGATGTTAAGATGTTTGTTATTAGAGCTACTACTGCATTAGGTCTATTAAGAAGTCAGATGTAGTATGAAATGAAGAGCTGGGGGGGCTTTGTGAAAAAATATATGGCAGATGGAGTCTGGTCTATATAATAAGAAACATGTCACATGTAAAGTTTTGTTTATAACTACATAAATGTTTTTTATTATCTTGAAGAGAGGCCCAACATTGTACTTAAATGTTTTAACCATTGGTATACCAACAAATTACACAATATTTTGTAGACGGTGAACATGAAGGGTTTAAAGTGTTTTTCATTTATACAATAACCTTATGAAGATTATTTTTAACATGTAAACTGATTTGTTAGTAATTGAGTAATGACCCTGAATCTTTTTGAAAAAAGTTGTATTTTTTCTATACTTTTCCAATTGTACTTTGATATCTTAACTTGTTAGGTGTATTAGTCAGGGTTCTCTAGAGGAACAGAATTAATAGGAGATTTTACATATATGTGTGTGTGTGTGTGAGTTTTAAATATTAACTCACATGATCACAAGGTCCCACAATAGGCTGTCTGCAAGCTGAGGAGCAAGGAGAGCCAGTCCAAGTCCCAAAACTTGAAGAACTTGGAGTCTAATGTTTGAGAGCAGGAAGCATACAGTTTTGGAGAAAGATGTAGGTTGGGAGGCTAGGCCAGTCTAGTCTTTTCACGTTTTTTCCACCTGCTTTATATTCCAACCACACTGGCAGCCAATTAGATGGTGCCCATCCAGATTAAGGATGGATCTGCCTTTCCCAGCCCACTGACTGAAATGTTAGTCTCCTTTGGCAATACCCTCGGGAACACACCCAGAATCAATACTTTGCATCCTTCAATCCAATCAGGTTTACACTCAGTAATAACCGTCACGTTAGGCAAAGGTAGTTTCATTCAAGCAATGACTAGTTTCCAAAAGATAGAAATGACTTCATTATTTTCATTTGTTTTACAATATCCTCATGAAGGAATAATATGAAGAACTTCTGTAAGAAAAATAGACAATACTTGTTGTCATGATTCTCATTAGAAATAACTGAGTTGGACTGTGTTTAGTTGGAGTAACTGACTTATCCAAGGCTACATAGGAAGTTAGCAACAGAGCTCAAACAAGAACCCGAGGTGGCTGACTCCTTACCATACTAGGACTCTTCCCATTCTGCTGTCCCATGATTAACCAGTGGCATGAGGGTAATATTCTATACAGCAGGTAAGAAGTGAAAAACTTTATAATAAAAACACTTTTTCACAGGGTTCTTATGCTTGTGCCCTCATGTACTGGTAGAATATTGAATGTTAACTATACCATATATGTTGGTATAATGAAATTTTAAATTATTTTTCCTGCATTATACATTTCTAACTTTTTTTTAGTATTTTTATCCTAACGTTATAACCTTTGGCTATTGCTTGGCCTTCCTGATGGCACCATAGGTCACTTGTAATGTATGTTTCAGTTTTTACCTATCTTTAAAGCATTAAAGTAAAATATTCAAAAATGACTTTTTGTTTGTTTGAGGTGGATAATCCAGTTTCTGTTTTAACACAAGAAATGAGCAAGCAGTTCTTACAGTCTAAAAATGAAGGAGACAAATACAAAGTAAGTGGCACCAAAGTAAATATAAACCCATTTAAAAAGAATACCTTTAGGCATATTGTAAACAATATTATTGCTCACATAATGGAGGCTGAGTTTTTTTTTTTTTCCTTAAAGCCATCTATTTAAAGTAATTCAATTTCCTAGATTAGGAAATTGTTAAGTAAGATGGGAGTATAATTTTTTTAAATCTTTGTTTTTACTTTTTGGCTTTTAATTCTTAATCTTTAAGGAAATACAGGGTAACAGTTGCTCCTACATACCTAATAACTTGTAAATTTTTTTTTTTTTTTTTTTAAGACAGAGCCTTGCTCTGTCTTCCAGGATAGAGTGCAGTGGTGCAATCTTGGCTCACTGCAGCTTCCACCCCTCAGGTTTAAGTGATTTTCGTGCCTCAGCCTCCCAAGGAGCTGGGGTTACAGGCATGTGACACCATGTCTAGCTAATTTTTGTATTTTTAGTAGAGATGGGGTTTCACCAGTTTGACCAGGCTGGTCTCAAAATCCTGGCCTCAAGTGATCCACCTGCTTTGGCCTACCAAAGTGCTGGGATTACCGGTGTGAGCCACTGTGCCTGTAAATCTTAAACTATTAAAAATTTTTAAAAACTAACAAAATACTTGACTATACTGCTAAATATTCTGTGTAGCCTTTTGAGTGAGTTTTGGTATTTCTTACTCTAAAAATTTAAGATGTACTAAGACCAACAATGCCAGTCTTTTCAGCTGTTTTTGCTTAAAGAATGGAATTAGTGAAAATGAGCTTATTACCACACCCCTCAGTGTTTTCTTTCATGGGGTTTTAAGAGCTTTTGCAAATGAACATGTGGATGTGAGCATAGTAGGTTCAGTCAATTTGAATCTGAAATATGATGTATTCTTTTGTGTTTGTGTGATTGCTTATGTTTTTAATGTCTTTTTACATCATTGATCTAAAAGTTTTCAGAAACTAAATTTTTCTTTTTCTTTTTAACAGTTCTATGGAAGTTTACAAACTCCTAATTGTGTTTTTTTTTGTTATTGATAATAGTTCTTCATGAAAGCAACGCAACTTGAACAGATGAAGGAAGATTATTCATACATTATGGAAACGAAAGAAAGAACAAAGGAGCAGATACATCAAGGAGAAGAGGTTTGTAAACAGTTAATGTAAATCTTTTTGAGATCAGCCAAATTCTTATAGTACTTACAGTAAATGATATTGTAAAACTATGTGTCTGTATATTTATATAAAACTAGTAATATTTTTATAGCACTCTGAAGTATATGCAATGTAGTGTTTATATTCCGGGTATTAATTAGCTATTACTTTTTTATTTTGTAATAATGAGTGTGTACATGTCTTACTTTCTCTATTAGATTATAAGCTAGAGAACAGGGCAGTATCTTACATACTTATCCTCTGATAGTATGACTAATGGGTTCCACAATAAGGTATGGTAGTTTAAGTAGTTTAAAACCTGTAAGTAGTTTAAAAACTGCAATATTTCTTCTGCTGGGATAATAAGCACAAGCTTCAAGCTGTTATTAAATATAGTATGCATTTATAATTATATACCGTAATCTACAAATCATAGTAATTATAACTCTAGTAAAATGTTAACATTCCTTAAGCAACTGGTAGGTTAGTGGCAGCTATGACATCCTTACTCACCAGGCTTGGCAGCTTGCAAATTTGCTTGCACTTTAAATCACTCATGCCAGCCATGACTTACTTCAATTTGTTTTTAAATCTGTTATATTTTGTTCTTATACTTTCTTCAGATTCCTAAAGATCCAACTTTCTGTGTGATAATCAGAGACCTCAAAATTTTAAGGCTTACATTATAGCTGTTTATCCAGCATATTAAGTCCCACCAATTTTATGTAATTCCATATCTTGTTCATTTGTTAGTTTTATATAACCAGTTGAGTTTTCGTCAACTTTGTAGCTTGTCCTTTTGAGGCAGGATTATACTAATGATTAAAGTCAAATTCATTATGTTATACTGACCTTTTTACTTCACATTTTTGAGGAATACATATTTTAAGTTAGGTCTACAGTTAGGTGGTTCATTAAATGAAAACTCAAAAATCAAGGATGAGTATATTTATTTTTATTTCCCACATTATCCTTTCAAACCTGGGTTATGTGGTGGTGTTTAAGGAGTTACTATAAACCACAGAAATACTAAAGCACACTTTCTTGGAATGTCAGTGTTGTTATTGGGGAAGGGAAATATTTGTATATTCAAACAAACTGTACCTACTATATATTACATTTATTATTTTTAATATAATTAATCAGGACTTGAAATAAATTTGTTTGTTTCAGACACTTGGGATTAAACACTTATTTTCTCCATGGTATACAAAGTATACCAGTAACAATTAAAGATATTGTAATTATGAAGTATAAGGAGCACTTCCCTAAATTATGTAGGAGAATTCCTGATGCATAATATGCACTCGATAAGAACTTTTCTCTTAATTGGTGAAATACCCTGTATTCTCAAAATAAACTCTGGGTTTGAATAATTAAATCTTTAAGAAATAGCATGTAAAGGCTAGAAACTAGAATAATCATTTAGTCAATATTAAGTTCTTATCATGTGCCTTGTAGCATCATGCTTTGGCCATGGTCATATAGTGACAGATAAATAGGATTCTTGGGATCATAGACCTAGTTATTCAGCAGAAAACATAGATGGTAAATAATTTGAGTATCGTGAGGACTACTAAAAGAGATGTAGACTAGACAACAGCACTTAATAGGGTACTGGCAGTGTCAGGGACAGTCATGATGGGGGAGTTAATTAAGGAAGTGATGCCTAAGAAGAAAACTGAAGGATACCAGACAAAGGATGGTGAAAGCAAGGAAGGATGTTCTAAGAGATAGCATGGTTAAAGCCTCAGGGGCAAGAAAGCATGTGTGCTTTTAAAAAACTGGAAGAATTCCAGATTGGCTAGAGTGTAAAACACAGGTGTGAGAGATGAGAGGCCAGGTTGTGGAGGACCTTATAAAATTTAGGGGGCAGTAGAAGACATGAAAATGGATGACTTCATTAATTGTGTATTTTCGGTAGATTACTCTGCTGTACAAGAGAATGAACTGCTATAAGGAGAGAAGAGATGTGGAAAGATTGATTAAGAAGGCATTATCATTGTCCAAAGAGATGATGATGGCTTAAGTTAAGGATATTGGTAGTAGTAAGAGAGAGAACTTTGAAATGATCTAGGCAGATGTTGTAGTGGACATGGAGAAGTAAAGTTAAGACAGAGGCATCAAAGGTGACTGAATGACCTCCAGATTAATTACTTTAGTAGTACAGTAAGTTTATTGAGATAGGAAGTTTGGGAAGAAAAACCAGTTTTTCTTTTTTTTCTTTTCTTTTTTTTTTTTTTAAGAAAGCTGAATTATATTTTGAACACATTAATTTTGAGGTGCTTATAATAAAAGCATCCAAGTGGAAATGTGAAGTGGGAAGTTGGATATGTAAATTAAGAATACAGAAGTAAGTCTGGTCTCAATAAAAATTTGGGAGTTGTCAGTGTGCTATTAGTATATAAGCCAAAATAATAATTTAGATTGCTGAGATAGGGGAAAAGTGGGCCCAGGCCTGAACCGTGAGAAATTCTCATAGAAGCCATGAGAAGCCAAGGGCAGAGAGATTTTGAGAAGGAACCAGTCATGACTGTGAGATATACCGTGTGGTCTGACACTACATGAATTGACAAAACTCACTGTATTTAATGACATAATCTTCATAGATGACTATGGCAAGGTGGGTTTCAGTAGCAGTGAAAACAGTAGCCAGATTTGTGGAACTGGAAAATGTGAGGAGATGGAGGAGATAGAGACAATTTTCATGAAACCTGGATAGAAAGGGAAGAAGAATTTTAGAGGAGGAGGTGGTGCCAAGGGATGGGTATTGGTGGTTTTGTTTGTTAAGTTGGAAAGATGAGCAAGTAGGGATGAACATGAGTCATGAAGAGGGTAAAGTGGAAACAAAGATGAAAAGATGTGATGGAAAATCAGTGGATTTAGACCTTTGAGAAGATAGAAAAGGGGTAGAATCCAAGATATAGGTAGAGGATGGTATGGGTCTTAAATATGAGGCCACCTCTCTTGTTGCAAAAGGAAGGGATGGCTGCTTTAGATTTGTAGATTTTTGAGGGAATTTCTGTCTGATGGCTTCTAATTGTCTAAGCTGGAGAGAGGGAATGAATGAGGGAATATGGTGGCAGGGTGTATGAGGTGTATGAGGTTTGAAGAGAATGATAATAGATTGAAAGAATTTTGGAGAATGGGAAAGTGCATTAGATAGGGAAACAAAGTAAGGTCTACAGTGTTCAGGCCCAAGTTGAATATGGTAAGCATGAATGAAGGGTAGAGGCTGTCTACCCAGGTGGACAGAATATGAGGTCCATAAGCTACAGAAATTGTTTGAATATCACAGTATTTGATATTTTTAGTTAATTATTAAAAGTGAACTCAGTTCCTGGCTAACATGATGAAACCCCATCTCTACTAAAAATACAAAAATTAGCTGGGCGTGGTGGTGCATGCCTGTAGTCCCAGCTACTTGGGAGGCTGAGGCAGGAGAATCGCTTGAACCTGGGAGGTGGAGGTTGCAGTGAGCCGAGATTGTGCCGCTGCACTCCAGCCTGGTGACAGAGTGAGACTCTGTCTCAAAAAAAAAGAAAAAAAAGTGAACTTAGTTAAGAAAATTATAACTTGTTTGATTTTCAGAAATAAATTTCTTCTCATCCTTACATTCTCTTTGGAATACCTATTGACTCTGCTTTGAAGAACAGACCATCATGTCTATCAGATAGGGAATAAAGAGGGAAAATGGGAAAATGAGTTTTGGGATTTCTCTATATTTGTGTAGTCTTGAACCTTTAATTCCTTTGCTCTTCATCTGAAGAGTATTTGGCCATTTTTATAGTGCAGAAATTCACAAAATTATTGGACTTACTAAGTAAGTATACCAAAGAATCAAGAATAATTTTAAAAAATAGAAGTTATTTTTAAACAAATATTTATGTAGTACTTGTTTAGGCATTGTTTTTAAAAGAAATAGATTTGCAAAAATGTGTTTTCTCAACATTAATAAAAAATACGTCCGTTCTGTTTTCTTTTTTTAAGCGGCTTACTGAACTAAAGCGCCAGTGCGTAGAGAAAGAGGAACGTTTTCAAAGTATTGCTGGTTTAAGTACAATGAAGACTAATTTAGAGTCCTTGAAACATGAAATGGCTTGGGCAGTGGTAATTATCACTTAATTACTTGTTCACGTATCTATGTGATATGCAGAATGTATTTGGTTATTATTGTTAATCTGATCAATTTGCTACATAATTTCTTTTTTAGGTCAATGAAATTGAAAAACAATTGAATGCTATCAGAGATAATATCAAAATTGGAGAAGATCGTGCTGCTAGACTTGACAGGAAAATGGAAGAACAGCAGGTAATTACAGTTTTTTAAATGCAGATTTAATAGGTTGAATCATATGAAATTACAGATATTAGACTATTTATGACCCACCAAACCATCAGTTTCAGACAGTATATTTGTCTATATTTGAATTTATTGCTTAGGTGAAATAGACCTAAGCTTGTTTTCAAGGCCTGTTGTGGTGACTCTCTTTTGAAAAGAGTACTCTATCCATGATAAACCTGTCTGAGGCTAGGGCTCTAGAACTCATGCATATTGTCAGTGGAACTTTGTTACTGACAAGACATATAAGAAGAGCATGAAGCTTTTACTCTTTGGTTCATTAAGGAGTTGAAACACAAAAAGACCTGAGAAATAAAGGGGTGCTAGAATAATATAAATTAGAACCACATTAAAGGTAAGTATCAGAAAGTATGAGAACTCAGAACTGAAAACAATGCCCAGAGATTGCTAAGGGAACTGAGATTTATGGTCCAGAACCAAGATGGCATGTCAGAGGATTTCATATAGGTGGAAGGCAAGTAGGATTCATTGTTAGGTCTGTTAAGGTTCATTTCAGCCTGACATCTAAGAGTGCAGGTAGAAACTACCCTATCTAAAATTCAAGAAAGTCATAAAAGTCTTCCACACGGGCCTAGAGTTTACAGAAGTTGAGTGTTGAGTAAAGGCAGTCATTCTCTGTTGGGGCTTTCCATGTGGACCCTTTAACATTCAGCAGATCCACTCTTTATACTCACTCTTTCTGTTTTGAACAGCTTTATTGAGATATCATTCATAAACCACATAATTCACCCGTTTAAAGTGTATAATTCACTGGGTTTTAGTATACTCACAAGGTTGAGCAGCCAGAACTGTGGGGCTCCTCATGCTGTAATGCCAGAAGTAGAACTCCTAGTTTTTTCCTTCTTTACTCCCCTTCCCCCGCAAATGTACTCAATGTGTCAGTGTAGCTTACTTACCTCTTAGCATTTTCTCTACTTTGCTTAGGAAATTTCTTTCTGGCCTCCAAGCTTGGCTGTGGTATAGAATGTAATCTTTCCTAGCTTGCTTTTTCCTGTCTGCCTCCAAGATAAGCAAATTGATCTTTTTTTTCTTTTAAGGGTTATGACATTAATTCATCAGAGGTAATATATGAGTATGTAAAAATAGGTAAAGATAGGACACTTAGCGATTTCTGGGCTAAGTTTCTTACTCCCTCTTCAGGCAGTAAGTGGAATTTCAACCCTTTCCACCTCTCACCTTAAATTTTCATTTCTGAAGGAATATTCTGAAATTTTCACCAAGTATTTTTCTCTTCTCACCCTCAATTCTCAGCTTATCATCAGGTAAGGCCTTAAATACTTTCCTCCTCAAGCATTTCCCAGTCTAAAATGGAATCCAGTCTGCGTAATAGATGCTCACCTCTTTTTTAAATGGGAAAGGAGGATCATAAGGCTAGGTTATGTTTATTTTTGTAGGCCTTTTTCTCCGTTTAAGCATTTGCATACTCTATGTTGTAATTGGCAAATTTCTGCAGGGTAAAGACTATCTTATTTTATCTTTATATCCTTACCACCTTGTCTTACATAAAGCCTTTCACATTGTGTGTGCTTGATTATTGCTTGTAGAATGACTGTTAAATGGAAGGTTTCTGAAGAAACAGTGTCTAAAGCAGACTTTAAACTTTTGTTAATTTAAAACTGAAAAATAATATGAATTATGTTTAGTTTGTATAAAACCTGGATCCAGCTTTCATTTTTATTAAAAAAACAATTCCTCTACTCATTGTCCTTGGGTGCTTTCATGTTTTAATGGCAGAGTTGAATTGTTTTAGGAGAGACCATGTGGCCCACAAAGCCTGAAGTGTGCACTATCTAGCTCCTTGTAGAAAGGTTTGCTGACCCCGATCGAAATAGTTCTCATATTTGTTCCTTCTAATCAGTCCCTATTGTCAGCATCCCATTTTGGTCCCTAATTGTCTTTGTTCCATAATATATTAACTTCTTACTGAAATCTTTTCCTTTGATATTTCTGTCTACCCTGTGTTCCAAGTGCTTCCAGAGTAATCTAACATGCAGACTTAGGAGATAAGAGACAAACTTAGGTCGTCTTCCTGTTGTCAAGAAGATTAAGTTGTAAGCTGTTCATTGTAGAATGCGAGGCCCTTCTACCCCTTCATCTCGTCTCCTGCCATTATCCTTTCAATATAAGCTCTAGCAATATTTAATTTCTAAAGTATTAATACCTTTGTACATGCTCTTTCATCTGCCTCTAACACCTTCCTCAACTTATTTCCTGGTACACTTAGATTAATTTTTAAAATCTCAGCTCAAAATACTACTTGCTCTTTGAAGGCATTCCTGACTTTTTCTGGCCAACCTCTGGTTTGTTTCTCTGTGCTACCACAATTAAAAATAAATGTACCCTACTTTAGTATTATTGTATACAGAATGTATCATCAGTTTGTGTTCTGTTTTTCTGCTAAATTATCTCTCTCTCTTTTGTGTTATCTGAGGACATTTGTTATCATGTCTTTGTATCCCAAGAGGATAACACATTTGTTGGTTAACTAACTGTGGGTTAAGATCAAATTATATTATAGTATTTTATATAATGTTATGTTATGTTTATTTGCCTGATGTCTTGAGTGAAGTTAAATTTATTATTGGTATATGAACTATAGATAATTATTTTTTAAAATTCTCTCTATTGAAGAAAAAATATACTTCAATAATGTTATTTTCTTAAAGGTCAGACTTAATGAAGCAGAACAAAAGTACAAGGATATTCAAGACAAACTAGAAAAGATTAGTGAAGAGACAAATGCACGAGCACCAGAATGTATGGCATTGAAAGCAGATGTTGTTGCTAAGAAAAGGGCCTATAATGAAGCTGAGGTGAGATAAATTTTCTAAACTGGAATATTAAAAGCCACACAGCAAATATAAAGGCTGTTCTTCTTTCCTATTTTATTATATTTTATTTTTTTTGAAATAGTCTTGCTCTGTCACCCAGGCTGGAGTGCTATGGCGCCATCACGGCTCACTGCAGCCTCTTATCTCCTGGGCACACGCTATCCTCCCACCTCGGCCACCTGAGTAGCTGGGACTACAGACATCTGTCACCACGGCTGGCTAAATTTTTTTATATTTCTTGTAGAGACAGGATTTCGCCACAGTGTCCAGGCTGGTCTTGAACTCCTGGCCTCAAGTGATTTACCTGCCTCAGCCTCCCAAAGTGCTGGGATTACAGGTGTGAGCCTCTGCACCCAGCCTCTTCTATTTTTTTAATTATTATTTTTCTGAGACGGAGTCTCGCCCTGTCGCTCAGGCTGGAGTGCAGTGGCGCAATCTCGGCTCACTGCAACCTCTGCCTCCTGGGTTTAAGCGATTTTCCTGCCTCAGTCTCCTGAGTACCTGGGACTATAGGGGCGTGCCACCACGCCCAGCTAATTTTTCGTATTTTTAGTAGAGACGGGGTTTCACTGTGTTAGCCAGGATGGTCTAGATCTCCTGACCTCGTGATCCGCCCGCCTTGGCCTCCCAAAGTGCTGGGATTACAGGTGTGAGCCACAGCACCCGGCCTTCTACTTTTTAAAGTAGAGATTTTGTACCTGAGTTGAATTAGTGATGCTTTGAGATTTTTAAAAATGTAATGGTTTCAAATGGCCATTTTGTGCTTCATTTAAAAAATATATTCCTGTACATATTCAGCCTCTGAAGATTTGACAAAAGTGGACATGAATGGGATATTTGTGTTTTCATTTTTGTAAAGTGTGTCTAACTTTTTTTTGTTAGGTTTTATATAACCGATCCTTAAACGAATATAAAGCATTAAAGAAAGATGATGAGCAGCTTTGTAAACGAATTGAAGAGCTGAAAAAAAGGTAGGATAGTTACTTTGAAATTTTCATGACTATCTCATTTTGTAATAAAGTAAGGTAGATGCATTGGAGTATTATATTTTATGTATTGTTGTTAATGGAATTTTATTACATCGGTTTGTGTTCTTTAAATGTTAGGCTGTTCATTGAACTAACATTTTTCACTTTGGGTTATTTATTGTTAGTACTGACCAATCTTTGGAACCTGAACGGTTGGAAAGACAAAAAAAAATATCTTGGTTAAAAGAGAGAGTAAAGGCCTTTCAAAATCAAGAAAATTCAGTCAATCAAGAGATCGAACAGTTTCAGCAAGCCATAGAAAAGGACAAAGAAGAACATGGCAAAATTAAGTAAGTTGCAACATCCTTAGAATGATTTTTTTCAATTACTTTTACATCATACAGTTTTGTTCTTATATGAAGAGAGCAAATATGGTTGTTTCTTCTACATAAGAAGGGATCTTTTTAAAAAGATTTTATTTCTATGTTAAATACTTTGCAGAGCAGGGCCAACTCATTGGCAGTGCACCTACAGCCAGCTGGATCTTTTAAAATCACTTCTCAAGACTTCTCTTATAGTTGTAGAGTTGAACAATTTCTGGGATTCCTAGCCCATCATTGTTGCATTACTTTTTTTATGCCAAGTTTTGAGGACTCCAGACTGTTTTTCTCTGGTAACACAATTATTTTCAAATAAATAATTGTGCTTTTGGTTTTTAGGGTAGCTAGCTGGGTCATTCACTGGGATGTAGGTGTTATGGGCAAAGGTTAAATGTTTCTGTAAAACTATCACATATATGTTCTGTTTTTCTGCTTTTGTTTTTTAGGAGAGAAGAATTAGATGTGAAGCATGCACTGAGCTACAATCAGAGGCAACTGAAAGAATTGAAAGATAGTAAAACTGATCGACTCAAAAGATTTGGCCCTAATGTTCCAGCTCTTCTTGAAGCCATAGATGATGCTTATAGACAAGGACATTTTACCTATAAACCTGTAGGCCCTTTAGGTATTTGTCTTAATTTAGCGAGGTTATAATAAACTTTAGAAATAAATTTTTATTTTCAGAACGATTGAATGAAGTTTTCGAAATAAAATGATTTCATTTAAAATAATGAAATTATATAAAGCTTTGTAGCTTTGGTTTTATATTTTTAAAGCATAAAATATCCGAAAGAAAGAGAACTTTGGAAAAGGAAAAGTAATTATAGAGTTGAATAATTTGATTCTTGTTTTTCTGAATAAATGAGTGAATAAGTAAATGAACTAATGTAATATAATTGATTATTCAGAAAAAAAAAAAACCAGTAACATCAAGATATAGTTGAAGGAGCAGTTACCTGAGTTTTGGTAATCTTTTTAAAATGACTTTTCTTTCTTAGTTTCTATTTTGGTTGGGCAGCATGATTTCTAAGTTCTCTTCCAACTGTAAAATCTGTGGTTACTTCACTCTTAATATACATGGTACTTAAAAAATTTTTTTTACTCAAGTTTTCTTGGGGGGTTATCTTTAATTCTGAAAATCATTAGGTGAAAATGCTTATAAATATATTTTGTTAGTAAAGTATTGCATTTAAGTATTGTAGTAATATCTCTTTTAAATGATACGTACCTTTATACCAGGATCCATTTTAAAGGATGAGGCTTTTTTTTTTCACATCCCATTAAGGACTTTGAAAATCGTTTGATTTTCAGAACCCCATTGGAAGGCTAGAATAGTATAAACTGAACATAGAAAAGCCACCGTTGATTTACATTAGAGTGGGACAATTTTTTTCACAGGATTTGGTGGATTTTCTCTCCATTGTATCCTATGGGTATAGGGGATTTCCCATTCAGTTAAAATATCATTTAAACTGCTTTATATAAAAGTATGTTAAATCATTTATAAACTATGATTAAATGATCTGTAATGTCATTAAAACTGCTTTATATAAAAATATAAGTCATTTATATGCTATAATTAAAGAGGAGGATGTTAATATTTCAAAATAAGTATTTATGAGCCCTTCTATAATTTTCTCTCACTTTTAGGAGCTTGCATTCATCTTCGGGACCCAGAACTTGCTTTGGCTATTGAATCTTGCTTAAAAGGGCTTCTGCAGGCCTATTGTTGCCATAATCATGCTGATGAAAGGGTCCTTCAGGCACTCATGAAAAGGTTTTATTTACCAGGGACCTCACGGCCACCGATAATAGTTTCTGAGTTTCGTAATGAGATATATGATGTAAGACACAGGTAAGACATTAGTAATTGAATATGTGTCTGGCTTTGCTTAATCATATGCAAGATTGGAAAGAGTTAAAACACTTTTAATGTTAATCATATCTTTACCACTGATTTGTAAAATTTCATCAAGCCACTTTAATTTCTGTCTAGGTATTAGTTCTAGGCATTAGAGAAACATAGATAAATACTCCCTACCATTGAAGTTCTTATATGTGGGAGACATTACAGGGAAACAGTTGTAGTATGGCTTAGAAATTACACCAGTGAGGAAAATGATATGACCAATTTAAGAGGGAGGGCCTGAGAAAGAACATTGGCACCCATTACACACAGTTAAATTCTGAAGGTGTTTCACAGAATCCGTGAAGAGCAGTAATTGTGTTCTTTGATGACCTTAACAAGTCTTTTCAAGGGAGCTCAGTACCCAAACTGGCTTCTTTGCTAACTACTGGCTAATACTTTAAAAATGAATGTAGGCCAGGCACAGGGGCTCATGCCTGTAATCCCAGCACTTTGGTAGGCCAAGGTAGGCAGATTGCTTGAGCTCAGGAGTTCAAGACGAGCCTGGGCAACTTGGAGAGACCTGTCTACCAAAAATACAAAAAAATAGCCAGGCTTGGTGGTGTATGCCTGTGGTCCCAGCTACTTGGAAGGCTGAGGTGGGAGAATCGCTTGAGCCTAGGAGGTGGAGGTTGTAGTGATACAGCGAGCCAAGGTCATGCCACTGCACTCCAGCTTGGGTGAAGAATGAGACCGTGTCTCAAAAATAAAAATAAAAATGAATGTATATATCTATTCCCAGATGACATTTTAAAATTTCTTTTCTCTCCCATCTCCACTTTTTAAAATAAACCTTCTTTTTAATTAAGTCTAATGCTATGTCTCTCATATTTGGTAAATTCGTGTGTGTAATTAACTCATGTTAATAGGTAGATCAAGGAAGAATTCAGAGAGGAGTTGAGAAATCATCAGTCTTTTAACTGATGAGTTTGTTAAGTGATAGAAAAAGTTAATTGCCTTGTAGGCAAATAGAATTCTGTGTGCAAAATGCGTGGAAGCATGACATTGGGAGTTATTCTGCAAAAAATAGCATTTGCATTTTTGATAGGAAGAAACATAGCATAGAGATTTGGGCAAAATCAATAAAATTTGTTAATTGAATGCAAGAGAAGGAAAAATCAGGATGACTCCTAGGTTTCTGGTTGGAGTGACTAGCTGAAGGATGCCATCAATTGTGAGGAATGTCCTCCTTGAATCTGAACTGTCATTTTAGGACCAAAGAGAATAGTCCTGGCCGTTCTGGTGGGGCCTGCTCTGTGAACTGACACAAAGACTCTGAAGAAGAGTGCCTGGCACTGCCTTGCTGGCACGTTGTATGTCCCAGCCTGTGCTTCTAATCACTTAGCCACGAAACACATGTGACAAAGGACCCAATGTATGTGTCATAATGCCAGTTTTCTTGGAAGTAGGTGAGTTTATGTGCTGAGAACAAGGGCCTCAGGAGTTGCTAGGAGGTACCTTCTTTAAGGGTTTAGATTGGCTACCAAGGAGAATGAGAGAGGAAGCTGACTCAAAGTCTCCTTAAGATACAAAAGCCTAGTGGCTGCAGGATTTTTCACTAATAATGTTTCTTTAGAGATGTGAGTGGAGGGAGAGTCTGTACTGTTAGATAAATATTAGAGTTTTTTAGAGTGGGTAGGTACTGCAGAAAGGGAAAAGGGAAGCAGTTGAGTGTTTTGTGGACAAACTAGTTTAAAGAAAGAGAGGCCTACGAGAAAGTGTTTAGACCCACCTCAGTGAAGTTAGAGAATGTGCTTAAATGCATGGTAAGTCTGGAAGGATAGGAGGTTGTGGTAAGAGTGAGAAATTCAAGTTGAATGGAACAGGTCTAGGGGATGACAAAGTCCATGTTTTGGCTTCAGGAGCAGGTAGCTGAAATTCAAGTTGAATGGAACAGGTCTAGGGGATGACAAAGTCCATGTTTTGGCTTCAGGAGCAGGTAGCTGAAACACAAGTTGTTGGAGTTGTGGAAGAAACTAGATTCTAATCCTTTTGGGTGTTGACAGGATATTGACAAGAGTATTGAGTATGTCTAACATTCTGTTAACTTTACCTGCCTTGTAAACGTTTTGAAGGGGTGATTTTTTTCTGTGTTTGAAGAAATTTTTCGGTATGAATTATGGTTCAAGTGCTAAATTTAAAAACTGGCTATATTATTTTAATGTGGAAAATAATAGTAAAATATTATTAGGGTATTATAATGCATCAGATACATAGGACTCATTTCAGTCATTTAGGCTTACGCTAGATAACCTTAACAGAGGTACCTAGGAAGGTGCCTAGCTCATAAGGAGTATTCAGAAAATGTGCTTTCCTTTCCTGTAAAGATGGTCTTGTTTCTTCTTTTCAGAGGACATAGAAGCTACTAAACTACTACTCCTGCTATTATGCCTGCATTTGTACATCGTGCACCCATCTCAAGAGAGATTCTTTCTGTCTGAGGCTAGTCTACTTGTGCCTTGAATCACATACTTTCTTGCCTGACTCTATTAACCATTTAAAAAAATTGTTTCAGCCCTCTCCTGAGCCTTAAACTTTCCTGTTAAATTTTCTCTCCATTTTAAACATGGTAGGTCTCTGATTTGCGTTTCTTCTTTTAAAAATACACCTCTCCTAGGGGAGACTGCATTCACTTATAGACTTACCACTCTTGGTTCCTAAATGTTAATTACATTCTCAAGTTATTTCCTTGTTGCCGAATCCAGTTGATATTTACCTTCTCTTAAGCATTAGATACTATTAAATACACCTTCCTTCAAACTTCATATTCCTTTTGTTACTATGACACCATTTTCTTGGTTCTCATACTCTTTAGGTGTTTCTCAGCCTATTTTGTGGGCTTTTCTTCATCTCCTTCTGGTGCTCCCCACAGCTCTCTTCATAGTCTGTTATAACTTCTCACTTTATATCTTCTTATATTTGGAGAAATTAAAAATACACCAAATTTAGACCAGTCACGGTGACTCACACCTGTAATCCCAGCACTTTGGGAGGCTGAATCGCGTGGATCATTTGAGCCCAGGCATTTAAGACCAGCCTGGGTAATGTGGTGAAACGCCATCTCTACCCAAAATACAAAAATAAACTGAGCATGGTGCTATGTGCCTGTGGTCCCAGCTACTCAGGAGCCTGAGGTGGGAGGATCACTGGAGCCCTGGAAGTCAAGGCTGCAGTGGGCTGTGATCGTGCCACTGCACTCCAGGTGACAGAGGGAGGTCCTGTCTCAAAAAAATAAAATAAAAATACACCAAATTTTAATCATGTTTTTTTCCTATATTTTAACTTAGTGGTGTTTTTCCTTTTACTTGACTTTAGAAATCACATCTTTTTATCAAATGATTTAAGTATAATTAGGATGAAAAAAATCATTTTGTCCTGTAACTCTGCTTACCAATGAGGCCTATTATACTTGACTAGATTTTCTGTGCACTTTTTCCTTTGTCAGTATGTTTTGTTTAGACTTTCTGCTTAACATTGTTTGTGAACCTATGTCCTATTATCTTCTCCTTGTCCCCTGTCACCAACATCTCATTACTTATATTCCTTTCTACTTTTGGCTCTGCTAGACTAATTTTGTATCCTCCCTCAACATACTATTAATTGTAATATAAGCCAGTATGAGGTAAATCCCAGGGACGAATAGCAAAAGGAAGAGGTAGTTGTGACTTGGCGCTTTAGAGGAAACTGGTAGTAACAGCTTCATGTAATGATGGCCTTTGGCCGCCCCAAAATGGTGACTCCTTCCTAGTGTCAAAACCTGTGCTCTCAACAGGCTAGCGAGAGTCTACATTTCACCAGAACTGCCTACCACATCCTCCACTCTTAGACTCCTACTCCCTTTCTTTATCTCCTTGTTCCCTACTTTGTTTCATTGACTGCCTGACATTTCTAGAGCACCCACACCCCATTCTTTATCCTTGTTTTTTTTCCACCTGAACTCTGTCCTAAAAAGCCATTTACCTGCTACTGTCACTTTTCTCTGCTTCCCTTTTCAGGAAAAACTCAAAGGAGTTGTCTGTTTCTCTAATTTCTTTCTACCTTCTTTCTTGAACCTTCTCCAGTCAGACTTTATAATTTCACCACATACCAAAACAGCTCTTATCAAGGCATCAGCAAGCCTCACTTTGCTTAACTCAATTGACTCAAAGTCATTACTCTTCACTAATTTTACTTACTGGCAGTATTTGCCCTTGATCCTTTCATTCTTCCTGAAACACTTTTTCACTTGGCACCAAGGACCTCACTCTTCTCATTTTCCTAATTCTCTAGGTGTTCGTTTTTGGTATCTTTTGCTTCTTCCTCCTCACTGCTGACTGTACCAGTGCTCCAGAACTCTTCTTGGTATGCACTTCTCCCTAGGTGAACTCATCTGATTTCATGGCTTTATAGATCATACATTGATGACTGTGAAACTATGTTTGTAGGTTGCCTTTTTCTTCTGAACTCTATAATATAATATACTTAATATATATTTTTCACTTAGATGCCCAATAAGCATTTCAAACTTACCATGTCTGAAAGCCATACTCCCGATTTCCACCCCAAAACCTGCACTTTCAGTAATCTTCTCCATCTTCATTTCTCTATTGCAGAGTCATTCTTGACTCCTTTCTGCTACCCCACATCCTACTGGCTGTACTTTAGAAATATATCCAAGATCTGACCACTTGTGTGGTGACTCTACTGGCTCACGCCATCATCATGTTTCCCTTGAGAATTGCACAGGCTGATCTCCCTGCTTCTGGTTACTTGGCACCACAGTCTCAGTACAGCAGCCAACGTAAAGTCAGGTCATGTTGTGCCTCTGCTCAAAGGACTCTAAACTTTGCTGTTTGCCTTATCACAGGGCTGACTGTGACCTCTAGGCCTGGATGATCTGTCCTCTCACCATCTTTCTTATCCTGTCTCTAGAAACACTTCCCTCCCTGATCTGCCTACTGTGGCAATCTGTCTCTTTGCTTCTCTGACACACCTTTTAGGGTCTTCGCGATTGCTCTTCCCTCTGTCTGAAATGGTCTTCTAAGGTTACTTATGTGACTATATCATTTCCTCAGGTATCTGCCCAGTGTTACCTTAGTGACGCTTTTTCTCGTCTTTTTTTGTGTGTGTAAAAAAGCACCATAAGCTGCCTTTCCTTTCTTTTTCTTTATTCTCTGTCTTCCTTCAAAAAAATGTAAGCTCCATGAACAGGGTGTAGTCTGTTTTGTATACTGCTCCCCTTATCCTCTGGAACAGCACCTGGCACAGAGTAGGTGCTCACTAAATATATGTTGAATTAATGGATGAATAGGTATAAAACATGCATGCAAAGATACTTTGTTTTGGAATTCTAGGACTAGGAAAGCACTAAGAATGCTACCACCATCTCCTCCTCCTCAGCCATTCATTGCTCCTGTACCTCCTATTCTTAGTATGTTCATTTTTCAGTGCTATTGATAGCTCACATGTTTACATTTTAGTTGAAAGATTGTCTCTTTCATGAGCCCAAATTACAATTCATAAGAATATCTTTTCTTTCATATTTCCTCTATGTTGGTAATAAACTTTGCTTCAGTTTTTCTTTTCTCATATCAGGGAAAAGATTGTTTAGCTATTTATAATGAATTTTAAATAATTGACTTATGTATGATAACTGTATGAGATTTAAGGAAATTGTAATTATTAATTATAGTAGGCAGCAGGGCATACTGATTAAGAATCTGGACTCTAGAGCTGAGCTGCCTGGGTTAAATCCTAGCCCAGTTACATAAGTAGCTTCGTGACGTTGGGGAACATACTCAACTCTCTGAAGCATCCTCATCTGAAAAAAATGTGGAGAGAATAATACTATTTATCTTATGTGGTTGTTATGAGGATTGAATGAGCTAATATTTGTAACATGCTTATAACAGTGCCTAGCACATAGTATTATATAAATGCTAAATAAATAAACCTATACAGCTATGTTTTCAAATGTTACCAGATATTTGATATTGTCTTGTTATTTATAATTTCCCCCATTACAAATATATATGGAAATATATATACTCTATTATATATATATACAATTTTCATATGTATATATTTATAATTAAAATTTGCTAAGTTAATCCTTCTGTATTTTTGTCTCCTAGAGCTGCTTATCATCCAGACTTTCCAACAGTTCTGACAGCTTTAGAAATAGATAATGCGGTTGTGGCAAATAGCCTAATTGACATGAGAGGCATAGAGACAGTGCTACTAATCAAAGTAAGACCTCCAGATCTTTGCTGTATTTGATGTTATTGTTAAATTTTTAAAACTGAAGATAATTATATAAATTCCTATTCCCCTTTTATCATAGAGTTGTTGATGTGTTTCGCTATGGTACTTTTACCTGATAGGAAAATCTATAGGATAATATAGAAACTGGTTGATTTGTACGTTTTCTGCCCCATGGAACTTTATAACTTTCAGCTGTTCTTTATAAAATCATTTCACAAGTGCATATTATTCTTTTGGTGCATGGTGCTATAACTTTTTTTGTTCATTTTTGTTTGGCTGCCAAATTTATTTTTTATTTGCCCTTACAGATATCTGTATTATTCTACTTAAATGAAATATTTTGCTTGATATCTTATGACTTCTTTTTCATATAACTTTGTACTCTGTTAGATAAATCAATATTTACTGTTTATCTGTGTAGGCGTTTTTATGTGCTTGTTAGATTAGATCACCATATTTTGTTTCCTCTGTTGGCATAAATTTGCTGAGAAGGGACAAGGTGATTTATATTGTCTCATTATTTAAAACAAATCTGTAATCAAGACAAAAGTCTTTTTTCTCATTGATAGATGCTAAGAAGGGTCTAGATAACTCAAATGTGTGTGTGTGTGTGTGTGTATATATACATATACATATGTTCATATTGTAATTATTTGTGGGTTCTACTCATATTTTAGAATGGTACTTGAAAAAAAATAATGAAGCGTTGTTGTAAAGGTCTGTCCCCAGAGAGGTTGATTAGGCCTTAATTAATCTAATCTTCTTTTACTTCCTCCAGGGCTTAAATATTTCCAGACTTTCCCTACATATTTCAGTATGTTAATCTTTTATTGGAATTTGCTATTCATTCATATCTTTTCTAGGGTGTAAAAGTCATTTAGAAAAAATAATTACTATGAACTGGTCTAAAGTCTATATTTTCACATTAAAAAGCACTTAGAATAGTTTTAACTTTTAAATAGATAGCAATATGTGAATTTAAAAATAAATATACACCAATTTGTCATGAAGCATTGTTTACTAAACTGTTTTAAGGCTTTTTAAATAGTTTTAATTCTTCTAACCTTGAAAGTTTTTTAAATTCTTATATTTAACTTTATGAAATTATTTGAATGTTTTAAAAAGAATACTTGAATCATATTAAAATAATAAGGACGAGTAACATTTTGAAATTCTGTACATCAGAAAAATTTTCACATCGTCTTAAAAAATTTATTTTCTTCTATTCTTTTAGAATAATTCTGTAGCTCGTGCAGTAATGCAGTCCCAAAAGCCACCCAAAAATTGTAGAGAAGCTTTTACTGCTGATGGTGATCAAGTTTTTGCAGGACGTTATTATTCATCTGAAAATACAAGACCTAAGTTCCTAAGCAGAGATGTGGATTCTGAAATAAGGTTAGAGTCAAGTTTAGCTTTACTGTATTATTCCCACTGCTTCCTTTGGGGTTCATTTTCTTTCATATTACTCTTTTAGTGGTTGTTTCAGTGAGGACGTGAGTAATCTATCTCAGTGCTTGGTCTTAAAACATCACTTAGCTAGTCATAGAATTCGAGGTTGACAGTTATCTTGCATCATCACTTTAACAACGGCATTCAGGACTGATAATCCAGAACGTATTCCCTCAACTGGATCATTTGTACACTATTTGTTACTTGTCCTCAAGGAGATAGGAGCTTGACTCAATGTAAATCAGCTACATCACTGTGCTCACTGTTTAGTTTTGCCTATTTGTCTCAGAGAGGATACAGCAGGCTGGTTTACATTCTGGCTCAAGCTCCTTATAATGTCCCTGATTGGTACTTTGAGGTACACAGTTCTAGAAAGAAGATCAACTGACATGATTAGAACACATGCCTAGGAAAATACAGCTACTAGAATAGACAAATTGAGAAGTTAAATGAAAAACTATTAAGAGATTCATGAGCATGCAAAAAGAAATTTTGGTATCAAAAAACAACCCCATGATTTCTTAACTGAATTCATTCAGTTGATGAATTGATGGTTTGGGCCTGAATTAATGACTTAGAAGATCTTCAGTAGAAGAACTTAGGACTTAAGTAAAAGAAATATCTAAGACAACTGAGCAGGAAAAAAAAAAAAGAATTATAAATGACTTGTATGTGTAGGGGAAATGAGAGTTTTGTTGAAATAGATTTCTTCTAGTCATTTTTATGTGATTATGAGAGCAGAATAAAGGAAAATAACCATAATGGATATTGGAAAGTTTAGTAAAACAATTAGCAATAGAAAAAGTTGAATGACTAGCACCTTGGTGTTCTGGCACTTGCTTTTGTTTATTATCTCAATGCAGTTTTCAGTTACAAAAGTATACATAATGTGTAACAAACCCTTAGAATGATTACCAGCGTGGTTCATAAAAAAAATTACCTGTGAATTTTTGAATTGTTAAAATGCTATAACATTTTAATGTAATCTTCTGAAGTATGCTCTTTAAAATTTTCTTCTTTTATTTGTTCTTTCAAACAACAAATACTTAATGGGTATCTAATATTCCAGGCACTAATCAAGGCACAAGACACATCAGGAAACAAAGTATTAATATACAAAATTTCTCTACTGGATCTTAAATTTAGGGGAAGATAGACTATAAATGAATACTAGGTTAGGTGGTGATCAGTGCTGTGGAGACAAATAAAGCATAGTGTGGGGCAAGAGAGTGACGAGTATACTATTTTAGATAGGCTGTCAGGAAAGATGTATTCATCCCACACAAACAACTCACATACTCAGCTCAGGCTTAATATATTTTTCATTAGGTAACATGTTCTCTATGTAAAAACTCAGTAAAAAAAACTAAGGAGGAACACTATATGAAAATGTATAGGAATTAGTTTTACCCAGTAAAAACAAAGTTGTAAAATTTATTAGTTTTATTAAAGTTACATTGATTGCTTAAATTTATTCTATATGTTCAGAAAAATTGTATAATGACAATATTGCCTTGCTTATTTTGTTGGTTTTCATTTTTGGCTTAGGCTGTAGTTTCCGAAGTTTGTTTACTTGGCAATTTTTTTTGTTTTTTTGAGACAGGGTCTCACTCTGTCACCTAGGCTAGAGTGCAGTGGCAGGATCTTGGCTCACTGCAGCCTCTGCCTCCGGTGTTCAAGTGATTCCTGTGCCTCAGCCACCTGAGTACCTGGGAGTACAGGCAAGCGCCACCATGCCCAACTAATGTTTGTGGAGACAGGGTTTCACCATATTGACCAGGCTGGTCTCAAACTCCTGGCTTCAAGTGATCTACCCACCTCCACCTCCTAAAGTGCTGAGATTACAGGGGTAAGCCACCGCACCCAGCCTGGCAATTTATTTTTTTAATTTTAATTTTATTTTTTTGAGACAGGGTCTCACTCTGTCGATCAGGCTGGAGTGCAGTGGTGCAATCTTGGCTCACTGCAACCTCCGCCTCCTGGGTTCAAGTTATTTCCTGCCTCAGCCTCCCGAGAAGCTGGGACTACAGGCACGTGCCACCACACCCAGCTAATTTCTGCACTTTTTGGTAGAGACAAGGTTTCGCCATATTGATCAGGCTGGTCTTGAACTCCTGACCTCAAGTGATCTGCCCGCCTCAGCCTCCCAAAGTGCTGAGATTACAGGCGTGAGCCACCGTGCCCAGCTGCAATTTTTTTTTTAGCAAAATTACTATTTGTTAATAAAAGTTTAGGTTTATATATGATAAATATTTCATATTAAATCCTGAGGACCCATATTAAATTTTTGCACCTGGCCCCATTTTTATCAGAAATTGCGCTATTCTCTTCCTTTCCACATTTTTATCATTTATTCAGCTAACATTTATTGAGCCTTTTTTTGTAATTTAAAAATTCTAGCAAGGTAGCACAGTTGTTTTACATACCAGTAAATGTTGTATATACTATTATTTTATGTACCAGTAAAAAGGAAATAAATGCTAATTGAACCACGAACTGCAAAATGGTTTCAGATTTCAGAGATGTTAAAATGTGGAGAAATATTCATCTTAGTGGAATATGGCCAGCTCCAGGGAATATCCCCCAGACCAGGGAAAAGTTGTTCTTAACTGCAAAGGTAGTTCTCTTCCACCAAGCACAAAGCTTTGGAAGACAGATACTTGGATTAGTGAGGAAAAGATCACTTCTGAAGCCAGTTGACTCTGCTGTATGGAGACTAATTTTTATGAATTTGGAATCTGGTACTTTATTTATTCTCCATATCTTCTTATTGTCATCCTCTTCTTCCCCTTCACTCCTCACACATTTGTTGTGTTTATTCACCAACAGAAGTATTAAGCTATTAGTTTTATCTGTTTTAATCACTCTCTGTGCCTTTTTGTATTTCTTTTTATCTTCTCCCCTAGTTGGTCCAGCTGATGAAAAATTTAGAGAATACAATTCAGTTATCTCTTCTCCCAGATTAACTCTTATGCTCCTGTAGTACTATGGATATATAATCTAGTGTCCTGTTCACATTTTAATGTTATAGTTTATTTCCTGGTTTTTTTTTTTTTTTTGGAGTTACATCTTAATTCTGTTTCTACTTCTGTTTACCACTATGCATAATACTGGCACACATAAGTCATAAGTATATTTGACCCTTGAACAGTGCAGAGGTTAGGGGCACTGACCCCCAATGCAGTCAAAGTCTATATAACTTTTAACTCCCCAAAAACTTAATAGCCTACTGTTGACTGGAAGCCTTACTGATAATATAAATAGCCGATTAATATATATTTTAGATGTTATATGTATTATGTACTGTATTCTTATAATACAGTATATACAGTACAGTATATTATACAATATACTACAAATACAGTATATGATACCATACAGTATATCATATATTCTTACAATACAGTTAGCTACAGAAAAGAGTATGTTAAAATCATAACGAAGAGAAAATATATTTACTATTAATTAAATAAAAGTAGATCATCATTAAGGTCTTTATCCTTATTGTCTTCACATTGAATAAGCTGAGGAAAAGGAGTGGTTGGTCTTACTGTCTCAGGGGCGGCAGAGGCAGAAGAAAATCTGTGTATAAGTGGACCCACATATTTCAAACCCTGCATTGTTCAAGAGTCAACTCTACTTGTTAAGGAAATAAGTAAAACTTGATTCCTGTTTAGAATGTTTTTTGAAATGTCTGCAATAGATTTTCATGATTAATAGCTTGGTAGGATTATAGAACTGGTTTAACTGAAAAGGATTTTGCACATAACTTACTATAAATAAGGCTTTCTTTGTAAAGGTCTAAAGTATTTGTAATATTGAGAAAAAGATTTAAAGTATTTTTTATCTTCTCCTTTCCTATCAAGTGACTTGGAGAATGAGGTTGAAAATAAGACGGCCCAGATATTAAATCTTCAGCAACATTTATCTGCCCTTGAAATAGATATTAAACACAATGAGGAACTTCTTAAAAGGTGCCAACTACATTATAAAGAACTAAAGGTAAAAAAATAATAATAATAAACCTTCTTTTGTTTTTTTCAACTTACTACTACCAAGTTGATTTTAAGATCCCATTATTGACTCCAAGCAATTCTCAAACCTTTTGGCCTCAAGCCCCTTTACACTCATCAAAGAGCTTTCATTTATGTGGGTATATCTGTCAACGTTTACATTTTTAAAAATTAAAACAAAATTTAAGAATATTTATTAATTCATGTATTAGTCTGTTTTCACACTGCTAATAAAGACATACCCAAGACTGGGTAATTAATAAAGAAAAAGAGGTTTAATGGACTGACAGTTTCACATGGTTGGGGAGGCCTCACAATCATGGCGGAAGGCAAAAGGCACATCTTACGTGGCGGCAGCCATGAGAGAAAGAGAGCCAAGCAAAAGGGGAAACGCCTTATAAAACCATCAAATCTCATGAGACTTACTACCACAAGAACAGTAGGGGGGAAGCTTCCTCCATGGTTCAATTATCTCCCATCAGGTCCCTCCCACAACACATGGGATTATGGGAACTTAAATTCAAGGTGAGATCTGGGTAGGGACACAGCCAAACCATATCAATTCATTTAAAAATAGTAATAAACTTAGTTAACAGAAATAGTTTTTATTTAAAAAAACAAAGCTTTGAAACCAAAAAGATTTTGTGAGAAGATTGGAATATTTTTTAAGTATCTGATGTCCAAGTTTAATAAAATTCAATTAAATAGTTATATCAGTTTTTGCATTCAGTCTGTTGTGGTATTACAAATCATATATTTATAAACTTTATATATGCTCATGAGAAAATGCTAATAAAAGTGGCAAATAATGTCTAATTGTTTTTATGAAAATAGTTTTGGCTTCACAGACCATCTGAAAGGATATCAGAAACCCCCACAGGTTACTTGGATCATATTTTGAAAACCACTGGATTAGAATAATCATTCCATAACTTGAGACTTTGGATGTTTCAGAAAAATTTTTCTCGTTGGACTCAACAGTGCCATCATTTAAAATGCTAAGATGGATTACTTACATCTCTTTTGCATGGGAATGGATTAGTATATAAGAATGATATGGCAGAATTTGTACGTCATTTCCTTTGGTTGATTTAATACTGATGTACCCCTTTCATTAATTATGGAATCCTTCTGTATCATCATTATAGAGCTTTGTAGATTAATGAATCCTTTCCAAGGTTTTTGGTTTAAATTTTTTTTTATGTTACTAAAATCCAAATACTTTTCTTTTAGATGAAAATAAGAAAAAATATTTCTGAAATTCGGGAACTTGAGAACATAGAAGAACACCAGTCTGTAGATATTGCAACTTTGGTAAAATACTTTTTTTCAATTTAAATGTAATATTAAAGGGTAAAGCCACCATTTAGGTTAATGGCATCAACTCAGCTTTTTTAGAAAGTTCTTTTAATTGAAGCTACTCTTTATGATTGCTGTCTCCATTCACCAAGAAGGTAAAAACTACCTGGTATACAGCCTTCATATTTTTTAATGTTTTGTGTATCTATAACTTTCATGCATAATAATTGATTTTGTCTCCTATCACATGGAAAAAAACTTTACCAAAACTTAATTGTATTTCTAAGCAAGGGCCCATCAAACCCTGCTGTTGAGCATAGTGTTTTTCACATAGGCACTCTCAGAGTTCAGCAGTATCAATATGAATGGGCACAGATGTCAGGATCATCTTTTAGTCAGTTCTAGTTGGTGTCTTGTTTTTTTTCTTTTTTTCAAATCAGTATTTTTCATTTTAATTCAACACATTTTTTACTGTAATCTTTTTTTCGGGAATCTGTTTATGACACTTAGCTTTTTCTGAGTTGCAGTAAACAGTGAATTAGATAAATGGCACAGTTGTGTTAAAGTGAATAAATATTTATCGAGTGTCTGCTCTGTATCAGGAAGCATATTAACTGCTAAGGAATACAACAGTGCGCAAAATGGAATAAGTCTCAGTGCTAGTGAAGCTTTACCCTGATTAGAATTTGTCTCCATTTTTTACTAGCAGTCTTTTCACTTTCTGCTTTTTATTTTTCTGCTTTAATTCCTTTTTTTGATAGACTAAATTTTTGTATTATTATTATTATTATTATTATTATTATTATTATTTTGAGACGGAGTATCACTCTTGTTGCCCAGGCTGAAGTGCAGTGGTGCAATCTTGGCTCACTGCAACCTCTGCCTCCCGGGTTCAAGCAATTCTCCTGCCTCAGCCTCCCAAGTAGCTGGGATCACACAGGCATGTACCACCACACCCGGCTAATTTTTTATTTAGTAAAGACAGGCTTTCACCCTGTTGGTCAGGCTGGTCTCAAACTCCTGTTCTTAGGTGATCCACCCGTGTCGGCCTCCCAAAGTGCTGGGATTACACGCATGAGCCACTGCACCTGGCCAACTAAATTTCTTAAACATATGGATAATATCTTATTTATGTTTGTTTACTTAGCATCTAACATATTCTCTGGCACAAGATATATATTGTATAGTTTGGAAAAAATGAATAGATAGAATGAAAGTTATTCTTTTTGATTATGATCTTAGGCAGAATATTGTCTCCTAAATATCATCCCTTCTGATTTTTCAGCTTGTTTTCCTCTACTTCCTAATTTACCATTAAGAGTATAAAAATATTCTAGTGTTCTTTCTATTTGTATTTGATCTGATTTGCATATAGCCTATAGTTTCTCCTCTCTCAGAATTATTTTTATGTTTCTTCTATTTGAAAACTTAAAGTATTTTAATTAACCCTATATGCTGTTTAAATTTTATCAGGAAGATGAAGCTCAGGAAAATAAAAGCAAAATGAAAATGGTTGAGGAACATATGGAGCAACAAAAAGAAAATATGGAGCATCTTAAAAGTCTGAAAATAGAAGCAGAAAATAAGTATGATGCAATTAAATTCAAAATTAATCAACTATCGGAGCTAGCAGACCCACTTAAGGTATATATTTTTGGCACTGTGTTACGTATGTATTTTATGTTTTAGTTTTATATCCACATGTACTCTATGGATATTGGCCTAAAAGAATTTTTGGTTAAATGTAAATAGCATAAAAATTGAATATAAAGAATGGTGGGAACCAAACTTTCATCATTAGATCAATTAGTATTAAACACTTCTGTTCATGGCTTTAGGAGAATAAATCACCAAATTTCCATTTCTCCTAGAGGATTATAGCTTTTTTTTTTCACCTTTTTATGATTTTTAAAAATCAGAACCAGGAGCAGAGACGGCTCGTTAAGTGTAGAATGTCTCTGTGCTTGCTTGTTGTCCCAGCTTTGCTTCAATAACTCAAAGATTAGTTGCTGTAAAAGCCAACTTGAAATAAAGTACTACTCATCTCTTGTTTGTCAGCTATCTCAGTTATGTTTCAGGCTGAATTCAATTGACTTTATTTTTAGCACATACTTTTTGAGACAAAATTGACCATGAAGTTTTTCATAATATTCCCTTGTTATTCCTCATAAATCTGATCAACAGAGAAAAAATAAACTAAAGAAAAACAAATAGACTGAAACAAACAAACAGCATCTTAGGGACCTGTGAAACTATAACAGAATAGCTGACATTTGTATTGTTGGAGTCTTAGAAAGTGAAGGAAAAGAGGGCATGACTGAAAAAGTACTTAAAAAAGTAATGGCTAAACACTTCCCAAATTTGGCAAAAAGCATAAACTTACAGATTAAAGAATGTACGTAAACCGAAAACAAGATAAACCCAAAGTAATCTGCAATAAGACACATTACAGTGAAACTTCTGGAAATTAAAGAAAAGGTCTTACAGATAGCAAGAGAAAACCTTATATAGAAAAGGATTTTTATGTGACAGCATATTTCTCATCAGAAACCATGGAGACCAGATGGAAGTGGCACATTTTTCAAGTGCGAAATGACCTGTCAACCCTGTGTCCACCAAAAATATTTCCAAGCAATAAAGGAAAAATTCAAGATATTCTCAGATAAAGGCAAACTTAGAGAATTTGTTAGGAAAAATAAAAGGGGGAATCTTGGAACTTCAGGAAGGAAAAAAAATGAGATAAAAATAGGAAAAAATGCAATAGACTTTACTTCTTGAGTTTTAAAAATTATGTTTAGAAGGCTAGCAAAAATTATAATATCTGAGATAATTCTAAATGTATGTAGAGGAGGTATTTAGGACCATTATATTTAAAATGGGGAAAAGAAAAGGGATACAAAAGGGAGGTAAGATTTCTATCCTTCTCAAACTGGTAAAATAATTATGCCAGGAGACTGTGATGTTTGGTGTATATAATGTAATACCTACAGCAGCTACTAAAAAAGCTATACAAGGAGATGCACTAAAACGTACTACAGATAAATCGAGATGGAATCCTTAATGTATGTTGGAGTAACCACATGGGGCAGGAAAGAGAAGACAGATGAACAACAGAATACAAAAAATAAAATGACAGACTTAAATTTAGACTTATTTGTCTAAATAAACAAAAGACAGATATGGACAGAGTAGATTAAAACATGACTATATGCTCTCTATAAATAGCTCACTTCAAATACAGCCATATAGGCAGGTTGAAAGTAAAAGGATGGAAAATGGTATATCTTGCAAATAATAATCAATGGAAAACAAGAGTAGCTATATTAAAATCAGATGAAGTGGACTTCAAAATAAAATTACCAGAGACAAAAAAGGACATTACGTAATGACAAAAGGTTCAGTCCACCAAAAATACATAGCAATTCTAAATATGTGTGCAACAAATATTAGAGCTGTAACATAAGGGAAGCAAAATCTTATAGAACTTCCTCAATAATTGATAGAGCAACTATACCAAAAATGAACAAGGATATAGAAAAACTCAACAGGATCTAATCATTATTTATATATTGTTCAGTAAAATTTATCCATTTAAAGTGTATAATTCAATGATTTTTCATGTATTCAGAGTTGCGTAACCATTTCCACCATTTTAGAACATTTTCATCGCCTAATAAAGAAACCCGTACTGATTAACAGTCACTCCCAATTCTCTCCTGTCCCCATCCCCTGGCAAAAACAAATCTACTTTCTATCTCTATAGATTGCCTATTCCAGATATTTCATATGAGTAGAGTCATATAGTATGTGGTCTTTTGTTACTGGCTCCTTCAACTTAGCATAATGTTTTCAAGTTTCATCCAGGTTGTAGCATGTGTCAGAACTTTATTACTTTTTATTGCCTAGTCATGTTCACATTTTATTTATGCATTCATCAATTGATGGACATTTGGGTGCTGCTGCTGCGAACATTCATGTACAAGTTTTTGTATAGATATGTATTATCATTTGTCTCAGATACCTAGGAATGGAATTACTAAGCTATGTGCTTACACTTCATTTTGAAGAACTTTGAAACTTTTCCAAAGTGACTGTACCATTTAATGTTCTCACCAACAGTGTTTGAATGTCCCAATTTCTCCACATCCTTATCAACACTGGTTATTTTCTGCCTTTTTAATTTTAACCATGCTAGTGAGTGAGAAGTGGTATCTCATTGTGATTTTGATTTGCATTTTCCTTATGGCTAATACTCTTGGTAGTTTTCATGTTCTTATCGGCCATTTGTTTATCTTTGGGGAAATGTCTTTTTAAATCTTTGCCCGTTTTACAGTTGGGTTATGGGTCTTTTATTTTTGAGTTGTAAGAGTTCTTTATATATTCTGGATATGTGTTGGCTGTTTTTCATGGTATAGTAAATGTTTTAATTCATTTTTCAATTATTCCTAGTATATAGATACATGACCGAATTTTGTATTGACCTGTATCCAGTGACCTTTCTAAACTCACTTACAGTTTTGAAGTTCTTCTTTTGGAATTTATGTGCCATCATCTGTTTTTGTATAAATACAGTATTACGCTTTTTTTTTTTCTAATTGTTATGCTTTCTATTTCCTTTTATTTTAATTGAACTATCCAGGACCTCCAACAACTGTTGACCTTTAGTACATTGTTGAATAGAAGCCATGAGACTGGAAGTCCTTACCTTGCTCTTGTTCTTAGAAAGAAAGCATTCTGTATTTCATCATGAAGTAATAGCTACTATTTGTGTTTTAATTGTCCTGTTTTTGTTATTCTTCATACTTTCCCTCTTTATGTCCTTCCTTTGAGATTACCAAGTAATTATGAGTGTTCCTTTATCTCTTCTCCCAGTTTTTTAGCTATACCTCTTGTTTTATTTTTCCAGTGGTGGCTGTGCATTATAGTATGCATCTTTACCTTATATCTACTACTGTTTGTTTTTAAAGTGATCTTGGGATAGCTTCTTTCCAGTTGTATTTTATGCTCAAAATTGTGAAGTTATACCAGATGTGACTAAATAAATCAGCGTTAAATTTTTTCACATCCTTGCTTTTTCCCCAACCCACCCTTTTTAAAACCAGGTATCCTTTTTCAGGTGTCCTCTGTAAATACCTAACACTTGCATTGTTTTAAGTTTTTAAAGGCTAATGTAGATTCCCCCAAAAACACCTAGTTTATTAAAATAAAACTGAAAGTACCATAATATATGGGGAATTCAGATAAGAATTTGAATTTAATGTGACTTCCTAATTTGGGAAACTCCTCACTTCTATTCAGACACATATGGATATAATAACACTTGCCTCTTCAAACAGCATAATCCTAGCCACTTTACTGAGTTGTTTATTATCTTTATACCTATGCTGGAAATTTTTTTAAAACAATCTTTTATTCTGGCTTTGTTCAAACAGGATGAATTAAACCTTGCTGATTCTGAAGTGGATAACCAAAAACGAGGGAAACGACATTATGAAGAAAAACAAAAAGAACACTTAGATACCTTAAATAAAAAGAAACGAGAACTGGATATGAAAGAGAAAGAACTAGAGGTTTTTCACCATTTTTTTCAAGTTATTTTGTTTTCAGCCTTAGCCATGATTATTAAAGTGTGTTTTCCCTAATGTCATGTTTCTAAAAACAGACAAGTTGTCTGAATTTCTGTTTCATATAGAGTAATAGGTGTTTGGGTGAATCAACAGAAGAGGCTTAGGGACCCTCAAAGTGTGAGGACTTAAATAGGCAAGACTCTGACAGTCCTGTATTATGCCTCTGAGTGCTTTAGAAAGTAGCGCTGTCTTTCAGCTAACATAGCTCCTTAGATGCCCACCTTGGCAAGCGGATAGCCCTTGAGTGTCCGGAAAAGGCACCCCTTCCAGTGAGTAGTTGGGCTGTGGGCCGGGCTAGATTTTAGCTCCTACGAGACATGTCTATTGGCAATTCTAAGCAGTGACCCGGTGTTTAGAGGAGAATAAATTGAAGGCAACCTTGTCCTAACCAGAACAGGTGGATTCCAATTTTGCATTTATATCTTAAGGAAAATGATCTAAACTCTGTAATTCATTTTCTTACTTGTTTTCCTCATTTGTTTAAGAATAATACAGAAAGTTGTGAATATAAAAAAGTACTATGTGTAAAAGTGCCTTGTATTCTTTACCCCATGAGGGTCTTTGTTTGTTTGTGTTTTTAATACCATTGGTGCTCAGAGTCAACCCTAAAGGATGTGGAAACCTACATCTCACCTCGATGCCCTGGGTAGCAAGCTTTTTGTAACTGCTGCATTAAATTTGTTTCACTAGGAAGTTGTGGAGATCTTGCACCTTATTAGTTACACACAGCAATGCAGTTTTCTCTTGAGGTCATTACTCTGGACTTTATCTTCAATATAAAACTTAGATAAATATAAATAACATTGATATTAAATGTAATTAAAATACATTTCTTAAACATGAGTTCAGAATTTTACTTTGCAGATTTTGACACAAGTAGTATAATGAATTGTTATATCAAAGAAGAGTTTTAAAGATATAAACATCTACTTTCTTAGGAGAAAATGTCACAAGCAAGACAAATCTGCCCAGAGCGTATAGAAGTAGAAAAATCTGCATCAATTCTGGACAAAGAAATTAATCGATTAAGGCAGAAGATACAGGCAGAACATGCTAGTCATGGAGATCGAGAGGAAATAATGAGGTAGGTAGCTGGTAGCTTTTCTGCTTTACCACATTATTCATGCATATCATCAAGACAAAAAATGAAAAACATATACATGTCTTAAATTTGAATGAAGTGTTACTATAGCAAATAGTTATAGCTGAAGTAGTCCTTTATATGTGTATTATTCTCAATAAATAGTAACCTTTTTTCTTCTGAACTATTACAAAACTCATTATGGAATTTCATTTTAACATAAATGCTTTCGTGTATCTATAAGGTTCATATAGACATGAAAATGTTCAACTTCATAAGCAATGAAAGAAATGGAAATCAAAACAGAAGCCATTTTTCAAATACATCAAATTGAATAAGATGAAAATAACACTAATATTCTAGGTCAGTAAGGTTCAATGAAATGGATATTTTCATATTACTGATAAAAACAGATGCTCTTGATAATTAGAGCACAGGTTCTGAAGAAAGAGTATCTTGATTTAAATTGCATTTCCACCACCTATTTATGTGACTTTGGCAAATTAGCTATCTCTCTGAACTTTAATTTTCTCATTCACAAAATGGGGATTGTTCTGAAGATTAAATGAAATGATCCATAAACAATATGTGGGAAATATAGTATATTAGTTGTTACCATTAATGTCTTTCTGAAAAGCATTTAGTGGTATGTCAACATATTTTGTCAAAATTTTAATTGACCAGGTAATTTGTTGTTATTACATACTCCAGTGGGGTACATATGGCATTTTGATACATACATACGATGTGTAATGATCAAATCAGAGTATTTAGGATCTTCATCACCTCGAACATTTATTATGTCTTTATGTTGGGAACATTTCAAATCTCCTTACATTGTTGTTAACTAAAGTCACCCTACTGTGCTATCAAACAGCAGAACTTATTCTATCTAACTGTGTGGTTGTACCCATTAACCAATCTCTTTTAATTACCCCTCCCATCCCCCTGACACACACCCTTTGCAGCCTCTGGTACCTCATTCAACTCTACCTCCATGAAGTCAACTCTTTTAGCTCCCACATATGAATGAGAATATGCAAGATTTATTGTTCTGTGCCTGGCTTATTTCACTTAATACAATGACCTCCAGTTCCATCTGTGTTGCTGTAAATGACAGGATTTCATTCTTTTTTTTTTTTTTTTTTTTTTTTTGAAATGGAGTTTTGCTCCTCTTGCCCAGGCTGGAGTGCAATGGCGTGATCTTGGCTCACTGCAGCCTCTGTCTCCCGGGTTCAAGCGATTCTCCTGTCTCAGCCTCCTGAGTAGCTGGGATTACAGACAGGCACATGCCACCATGCCCATCTAATTTTTGTATTTTTAGTGGAGACCGGGTTTCATCATATTGGTCAGGCTGATCTTGAACTGCTGATCTCAGATGATCTGTCTGCCTCTGACTCCCAAAGTGCTGAGATTACAGGCATGAGCCACCACGCCTGGCCTCATTCTTTTTTTTTATTTTTTATTTTTATTATTATACTTTTAGGGTACATGTGCACAACATGCAGGTTTGTTACATATGTATACATGTGCCATGTTGGTGTGCTGCACCCATTACCTCGTCATTTAATATTAGGTATATCTCCTAATGCTGTCCCTCCCCCCACCACACAGCCGGCCCCGGTGTGTGATGTTCCCCTTCCTGTGTCCATGTGTTCTCGTTGTTCAATTCCCACCTATGAGTGAGAACATGCAGTGTTTGGTTTTTTGTCCTTGCGATAGTTTGCTGAGAATGATGGTTTCCAGCTTCATCCATGTCCCTACAAAGGACATGAACTCGTCATTTTTTATGGCTGCATAGTATTCCATGGTGTATGTGTGCCACATTTTCTTAATCCAGTCTATCATTGATGGACATTTGGGTTGGTTCCAGGTCTTTGCTATTGTGAATAGTGCCGCAATAAACATATGTGTGCATGTGTCTTTATAGCAGCATGTTTTATAATCCTTTGAGTATATACCCAATAATAGGATGGCTGGGTCAAATGGTATTTCTAGATCCCTTAGCAATCGCCACACTGACTTCCACAGTGGTTGAACTAGTTTACAGTCCCCAACAACAGTGTAAAAGTGTTCCTATTTCTCTACATCCTCTCCAGCACCTGATGTTTCCTGACTTGTTAATGATCGCCATTCTAACTGGTGTGAGATGGTGTCTCATTGTGGTTTTGATTTGCATTTCTCTGATGGCCAGTGATGATGAGCATTTTTTCATGCGTCTTTTGGCTGCATAAATGTCTTCTTTTGAGAACTGTCTGTTCATATCCTTCGCCCACTTGTTGGTGGGGTTGTTTGTTTTTTTCTTGTAAATTTGTTTGAGTTCATTGTAGATTCTGGATATTAGCCCTTTGTCAGATGAGTATATTGCAAAAATGTTCTCCCATTCTGTAGGTTGCCTGTTCACTCTGATGGTAGTTTCTTTTGCTGTGCAGAAGCTCTTTAGTTTAATTAGATCCCATTTGTGAATTTTGGCTTTTGTTGCCATTGCTTTTGGTGTTTTAGACATGAAGTCCTTGCCCATGCCTATGTCCTGAATGGTATTGCCTAGGTTTTCCTCTAGGGTTTTTATGGTTTTAGGTCTAACATGTAAGTCTTTAATCCATCTTGAATTAATTTTTGTGTAAGGTGTAAGGAAGGGATCCAGTTTCAGCTTTCTACGTATGGCTAGCCAGTTTTCCCAGCACCATTTATTAAATAGGGAATCCTTTGCCCATTTCTTATTTTCGTGAGGTTTGTCAAAAATTAGATAGTTGTAGATATGCGGCATTATTTCTGAGGGCTATATTCTGTTCCATTGGTCTATATCTCTGTTTTGGTACCAGTACCATCCTGTTTTGGTTACTGTAGCCTTGTAGTATAGTTTGAAGTCAGGTAGCATGATGCCTCCAGCTTTGTTCTTTTGGCTTAGGATTGACTTGGCAATGCGGGCTCTTTTTTGGTTCCACATGAACTTTAAAGTAGTTTTTTCCAATTCTGTGAAGAAAGTCATTGGTAGCTTGATGGGGATGGCATTGAATCTATAAATTACCTTGGGCAGTGTGGCCATTTTCATGATATTGATTCTTCCTACCCATGAGCATGGAATGTTCTTCCATTTGTTTGTATCCTCTTTTATTTCACTGAGCAGTGGTTTGTGGTTCTTGAAGAGGTCCTTCACGTCCCTTGTAAGTTGGATTCCTAGGTATTTTATTCTCTTTGAAGCAATTGTGAGTGGGAGTTCACTCATGATTTGTCTCTCTGTTACTGGTGTGTAAGAATGCTTGTGATTTTTGCATATTGATTTTGTATCCTGAGACTTTGCTGAAGTTGCCTGTCAGCTTAAGGAGATTTTGGGCTGAGAGGATGGGGTTTTCTAGATATATAATCATGTCATCTGCAAACGGACAATTTGACTTCCTCTTTTCCTAATTGAATACCCTTTATTTCCTTCTCCTGCCTGATTGCCCTGGCCAGAACTTCCAACACTATGTGGAATAGGAGTGGTGAGAGAGGGCATCCCTGTCTTGTGCCAGTTTTCAAAGGGAATGCTTCGAGTTTTTGCCCATTCAGTATGATATTGGCTGTGGGTTTGTCATAGATAGCTCTTATTATTTTGAGATACGTCCCATCAATGCCTAATTTATTGAGAGTTTTTAGCATGAAATGTTGTTGAATTTTGTCAAAGGCCTTTTCTGCATCTATTGAGAGTCATGTGTTTTTTGTCGTTGGTTCAAAACGGCAACTATTCACAATAGCCAAGATATGTAATCAACCCACATGTCCATTAATGAATGAAGAAAGAAGAATGTGTATACACACACACACAGACATACACACACAGAGACACACACACACGCACACCAGAATACTATTCAGCTTTTTTATAGCTTTTTTGTAGCTGAATAGTATTCTGGTGTGTGTGTGTGTGTGTGTGTGTATACACATTTTTCTTTCTTCATTCATTAATGGACATGTGGGTTGATTACATATCTTGGCTGTTGTGAATAGTTGCTATTTTGGTTTAGTGATATATCTTGAAGATCTTCTTATGTCGGCACATAGATATTTCCTCATTGTCTTTTATAATTTCACTGTATTTAATAATCTCCTTTTCACGGATAGCTGAGTTTTAATCTAATCTTTTGTTGTTGCAAATGGTGGAACACAATAAGTGAATGCGCATTATTTTATATGTACTCAGCGTTTTTTTTTTTAGTAGTATAAACTCCATATGGTCCGATTTCCCTTTATAGGGATTGTACCAATTTTGCATTCCCATTAGCAATGTGTTAGAGTGCCTGTTTTCCTACAGCCTAAACAGCGTGTGGCCTTCTTAGATTCTTTTTGCTGATAGATTTCCCAAGAAAAAGAATTAACCGTAATTTTAATGTACGTTTCTCTTACATTGAGTGAAGTTGAACATCTTTTCATTTATTTATATTTATTTTTCTATGACCTTTTCATGTACTTTTTTGTCTATTCGGTACATTATGCAGATTTTAAAAATTAAATTAATTTTGTGATAATATATTCACAGGGATTTTTTTTTTGTTTTTTTGGTTTTTTTGTTTGTTTGATTTTTTGAAATGGAGTCTTCCTCTGCAGGCTGGAGTGCAGTGGTGCAATCTTGGCTCACTGCAACCTCTGCCTCCTGGGTTCAAGCAATTATCCTGCCTCAGTCTCCTGAGTAGCTGGGATTACAGGCGTGCACCACCACGTGCAGCTAATTTTTTGTATTTTTAGTAGAGCTGGAGTTTCGCCATGTTGACCAGGCAGGTCTCGAACTCCTCACCTCAAGTGATCCACCTGCCTCAGCCTCCCAAAGTGCTGGGATTACAGGCATGAGCCACCACACCTGGCCACAGGCAGTTGTTAAAAAACCATACTGTTTTAGTTATTGTGGCTTTATGATGTTCTTTCTGATTTTCATTGTTATTCAGTGAATTTAGTAACCTGAGCAAAAGCTATTTATTTATCTGTGCAAAATCAATTTTAATTCCATGGTCTGCTAGTCACTCACATATTACATTTCTCTTTCTATTAGTTATAAAGTAAAATAATTGCAGTAATGATTTAAGAAGCAACTGGAGCTCAAACAAAATTTTAATCCTAGTGGATTTTCCCATTTGGAATTAATAATGTATTGAATAGAGAAATTGCCTAGATCCAATTGCCATAGACATGCATCCATTATTGTAAACACAGCTGGCTCTCTGTATCCACTGGTTCCATATCCACAGGTTCAACCAACCACAGATTGAAAAGACTGGGGGAAAAAACTCAAAAACAACAAAAAAAGAATACAATAGTAAAAACTAATACAAATTTTTTAAAAAATACAGAATACAGTGTAACAACTATTTACATAGCATTTACATTGTCTTAGGTATTATAAGTAATCTCTAGAGATGATTTAAAGTATACAGGAAGATGTATATAGGTTATATGCAAATACTATGACATTTATAAAAGGGATTCATGGATTTTGGTATCTGCCCAGGGGGCCCTGGATCTAGTTCCTTTGCAGATACTGAGGGACAGCTCTATCAAAAATCATAAAACTTCAAATATTATTGAAAGGCCATATATATTTAGCATGTATACATGCACACATATACATACACTCACATTACTTTACTTTTTTTTCTGTACCATTCAAAAGTAGGTTTCATAAATCATGACCCTTTACCTCTTAGTACTTCAATATATTCCCTAAGAATAAGAGTATTATCTTACATAACCACAATACTGTTATAAAGTACAGGAAACTTAACATTGATACCTGTAGTCCAGTTCCAATGTTGACGGTTCTCCACGTCTTTCCTACGATATCAGATCCAGTCTAGGGTCGTGTATTTCATTTGTCATGCTCTTTTACAGAATGCTCTTTGTTTTGATTTTATACGATATTTTTTCTTATAATTAGGTTCATATGTGTTCTTGGCCAGGATGCTACAGAAATGATGATGTATCGTTTTCTGGGTATCACATCCAGAGGCACATAATCTATCTATCTATTTCTCTCTCTCTCTCTTACTGATGATGTTAATTTTGATCACCCAGTAAAGGTGTTAATTGATTTTTCCATTATATGCTTTACTATTTTTTCCCTTGCAACTAATAAACATTCTGCAGACAGACACTTTGCAACCCTGCCAGTATCCTGCTTTTCATCATATTTTCATCCCTAGATTTATCCTCTGCTAATGATTCTTACCTGAACGAATCTTTACTATACTGCTTGCAAAATGAGGAGTTTTCAATTCTGTTGCATCCTTCATATTTATCAGTCACTTGTAAGGAAGAGCCTGTGTTATCTCCAATTTATCTATTTGTTAATTTATTTACTTGCCTTTGCAATATGGACTTTGCAATTATTGCCAAATCCCCTCTGCAAGATGTGTTTACAATTATTTTTTTTCTGGTATTTAGTAAATTTACTGTGTTGTAAAGTTACTTGGATTAGGTTTTTCTCTCTACTGTTACAGTTATTAATTGACTTGATTTGGAAATGTTTCTATTTGCATTCAGTTTCCACAGATTTCTGTTTTACTCAATGGACTGTAGTCATTTACGGTCCATGTTTATCTTAAGATTTTCTTTTTCTGAGACAGGGTCTCGCTCTGTTGTCCAGGCTGGAGTTCAGTGGCAGGATCTCGGCTCACTGCAACCTCTCCCTCCCGGGCTCAAGTGATCCTCCCACCTCAGCCTCCCAAAGTGCTGGGATTACAGGCATGAGCCACTGCATGGCCTATTTTAAGATTTAAATTGTTCCATCTTTGGTCAAATGGAGGCTCTTCAAGCTGGTTCCTGCATTTTCTTAACATGCTTTCCTTCTTGTTTTTTTTTTTTTTTTTTAATAGCATTTTTAAACTTTGTGACATAACAAAATATTTCAAGCTCATTCTATACCTGACCCAGCCTTGGAGTCAGTAACTTCTCCAAAGAGCCCTGGTTCCTTTTTTTAAGGAATGATACCTAAAAACAAAATTTGGATTTTAGGGATGCTAATTGTTGCTGGGGTAGCATTTCTTCCAGTACCTTTCAGTTAACAGAATTAAAAACGTGAGTTTGTATTGGTGTCTCCGGTGGCAGTCCAGTCCCACAAAGGGCTTTTTAACCTTAACCTATTCCTTGTTTCTGTCTTTTTTTCTTCCACAGGAGGAATTCTGGCTCTCAACAACGTTAATATTTACTCAGTTCCACAATATATATCTACAAAAAGAAAATTATTGAAAAACATTCAAGATGTGTTTGCAATTATTTTTTCTCTACTATTTAGTAAATTTACTCTGTTCTAAAGTTATTTGGATTAGGTTTTTCTTTACTGTTGTAGTTATTAATTGACTTGATTTAGAAATGCTTTTATTTGTTTTTGTTTACATTCAATTTTTCTCTGATCCTTGTTTATTTCATTTCTCTTTGAGGGGAATATGTAGAAATTAACATGGTTTCACAAGTCAAAGCCATAAACAAAAGTATATTCAGGGAAATGTTCTCCCTCTTTCATCCCTTCCACCCCATCTCCCCTGGCCCACTCCCTATAGGCAACAGTTCTTTTTTATTTTCTATCTTTCATGTTTTTTATTTGTTTGTGAAAGTAAGCAGGTTCATATGTGTTTTCTTTTTTCCATGGTTCCTCTACTTTTTTTCACAAAAGGTAGTCAACCGTCTTGCTTTTATCATTCACCAATGTACCTGAAGATCACTCCATATCAGTTCATTGAGATCTTCCTCATTCTTTTTACAGCTTCATTGTACTCTGTTTTGTGAGTCTGCACACACACATTGATCTGTACCATAGTTTATTCAGTCATTCTGTGTGTGTGCATTTTGGTTATTTCCAGTATTTTGCAGTTACAGATAATGCTGCAGTGAATTATCTTGCACATGTACGCACACATGTATATGTGTGCTATTGGATACACTTGTGGCATCATATAAGTGCTCGAATCTGTATCTTCATAGTAATTTTCCAGAAGTGACTTTACTAGTTTGAAGCATAAATGTGTAAGTGGTTTTGTTAGATATTTTCAAACCTTCTCTATAGGGTGTGTATCATTTTTGCATTTGTGCCAACATTGTACAGGTTGAGTATTCCTTATCCAAAATGCCTAGAACCAGAAGTATTTTGGATTTTGGAATATTGGCATATAGATGAGATATCTTGGAGATAGGACCCAAATCTAAACACAAAAATTCATTTATGTTTTATATACACCTTATACACATAGCCTGAAGGTAATTTTATGCAATTTTTAAATAATTTTGTTCACGGAACAAAGTTTGTATACATTGAATCATCAGAAAGTGAAGACGTTACTATCTTAGCCATCCATGTAAACAATCTATGGTTGTTTGACATCGCTGTCATTCCTGATTCTGAATTTATATAAGCAATCGTTTTCTTACACTAATTCACACATAAGTACTTAGTAAAAAATGTGACATACATATCCATGTATGTATGTCATACATGTACAGAAAAGATACATCACAGCTGAAGGGGGCTAGGAAGGTCTCTTTTCCCTTGGAGGCACTGAATAAATAAACTGCATTGTGTGCCTGCGTTTTTACTGCAACCTGTCCCATGAGGTCAGGTGTGGAATTTTTCACTTTTGGCGTCATATCAGTGCTCGAAATGTTTCAGATTTTGAAGTATTTTGAATTTCAGATTTTTGGCTTGCTTTTTGGGACAGTCTCACTCTGTTGCCCATGCTGGAGAGCTGCGGCACAATCTTGGCTCACTGCAACCTCTGCCTCCTGGATTCAAGCAATTCTCCTGCCTCACCCTCCCAAGAAGCTGGGATTACCAGCACCTGCCACCATGCCCAGCTAATTTTTGTATTTTTAGTAGAGACAGGGTTTTACCATGTTGGCCAGGGTGGTCTCGAACTCTTGACCTCAAGTGATCCTCCCGCCTTTGCCTCCCAAAGTGCTGGGATTATAGGCGTGAGATACCGTACCTGGCCAAATTTCAAATTTTTGGATTAGGAATGCTCAACCTGTATGAGAAAGGATACTTTTTCCCCAACTTTGCCAACAAAGTGTATAGTGTATAGTTACGCTTTGTAATTTGTGCCTGTCTGATGGCTGAGAAATTGTATATTAATGTAACTTTAATTACATTCCATCATTATGAATAAAACTCAACATTTTTTCATATATTTAAGAATCATTTTTATACCTTGTGAATTATCTATTCTTTTTTTAAATTATTTTTCTATGGTGTTTTTCCCCTCAAAGTTTAAGTTTTTAACATATATATATATATATATATATATATATATATATGGAGTATTAGCCAAATATTGCAGATTTTTCTCTTGATTTCTTTGTTGAATTTGCATATATATTTTTTGCCATGAAAAGATTATTTTTATTTAGTTCAATTTTTCATTCTTTGATTACATCTGGATTTTGGGTCATAGTTAAAATGCTTTTCTCTACATCTAGGTTATGGAGGTATTCACCTATGATTTTTTTTTCTTATTCCTTTTTCCACATGTTCTAATTACCTATGATTTTTTAGTACTTCTATATGTCCATTTTTGTATATCTGTGATTTATTTGGAGTTTATTTTCATGTATGGTGTGAGGAATAGATTTTGTCTTTTTCCACATGACTATGCAGCCATTTGAAAAGTTGTTCTTTTTTGCTTGAGAATGGTGTGTATGAATATTTTCTATGTTTTACAAGTTGATAAGAATTTGTCTTTAGCTTTTATGTTTGAAGGATAGTTTGACCTAATATAAAATCCTTAGCTCATACTTTTTCTCCTGAGCATCTTGTTTATGTTGGTGTTTGTCTATTATGTCCTGTAACTTATCCAGAATGTTAGAATTCAGTGATTTTTTTCATTGCTAAACATTGCTTTTTCAATATTTCGATTTAAGTCTTTTAGTTCTTAAAAAATTTGTTGAATTTTACTTTAAAATATTTTGTTTCATTGTTTTGGGTTTTTTTTTTGAGGTCTTTAGTTATATTGAATATCTATGTCTTCTCTAGTTATCTTATCTAACCATTTTGTCTTTTTTTTTTCATTTTGCTTGATTTTCTCATTTATGTTCTTTATTTCCATCTATGTGTTTTCCACGTTTCTCTTTTCTCCTATGCATCTTCTCATTTTGTCTTCATATCTGTGTGTGTTCTTTTTAGGAGGAGGTTCTAGCCCTCCTACCTTCCCGTCTGTGGGTTCTCTTGCTTTACCTACTCCTCTTGTTTGTTATTACCTTCTTTTGTGTATCTATTCTTTCAGTTCTTTTATGTCTGCTTTGAGGTATTCCTTCCTGGTAGCACTTGTCTAATGTTCGTGTTTGTTTGTTTGTTTGTTTGTTTTTATTCTTTAAGACAGGCTCTTGCTCTGTCACCCAGGCTGGAGTGCAGTGGTACAATCATGGCTCACTGCAGCCTTGAACTTCTGGGTTCAAGTGATCCTGTGCCTCACCCTCCTGAGTAGCTGGGACCACAGGCACATGCCACCATACCTGGCTAATTTTTATTTTATTATTTGTAGAAACAGAGTCTTGCTATATTGTCCAAGCTGGTCTCTAATTCCTGGACTCAAACGATCCTCTCATCTTGGTCTCCCAAAGTGCTGGGATTATAGGTGTGAGCCAATACACCTGGCCTCTTGTTTTGTTTTAATTTATGGTGTTCAATTATAATTTTCATCTGCTTTGTGGCAACACTGTTCTAATAAGTTTTCTTTGTCTGTAGGAGAGTTTTGCTGTTCTTTTTCATATATTCCCCATAAATATCTGGATGCTGTGCCAGCGTGTTTTTTGTTACTTATTTTTTTAATTAGTTGAATTTTCCTGGACCAGTTATTTGAAGGAGAATGGGAAGGGTAGCTGTGGGAGCCTCGACCAGGGTTGCCTTTCATGCTAATTCAGTTATAGGCTTGCCACAGTAACAGGCTGTTGCCTTTTGTAATAGCACTCTGAGTAGCCATGCCATCTCTGCCTCTTTGATCTTATCTTGTTTAGGACAGGGGAGGGTGGATTCTAATGCTGGCTTGAGTTCTTTTTTTCTTTTATTGGCATCTGTCACTGAAGGAAACCTTTCTTCCAGTGTGACCCCTTCCCTTTTTGAAGGTGTGTATTTGCTAGCATTCTCTAAGATCTGCCACCTCTAGGCCGTACCAGGGCATTTGTTCACACACTGTCTCTGCCTCCTCTAGGGCTTGGACCTTGTTCCTTCCCTGTCAGGATAGCACTTTCTTATTCTGTATCACCCTTTCATTCTGGGAGTGTAATTTGCCTGGAAATTTATGAAATTGACTGCTACTAGGCCCCCTTAGTACTCTCTGCCCCTCCCTGTTCTTCCCAGTTAAATCTGTTTGAGATTCTACTGTTATGTTTTTTACGTGTGGCGTATTTTTTACATAATATTTTGTTTATATAATAGGCAGTACCAAGAAGCAAGAGAGACCTATCTTGATCTGGATAGTAAAGTGAGGACTTTAAAAAAGTTTATTAAATTACTGGGAGAAATCATGGAGCACAGATTCAAGACATATCAACAATTTAGAAGGTAAGTACATTGAAAAATGTTACTATATATTATACATTTTTGTGTTTCTCTGTTTTCACATTATTTATATAATTCTGTTATAGCAGAGACTATTAATGCTTGCTTTGTTATTCAGTTCTTAGGATTCTCTAATTTAATCAGACAATTCCGAATCTGAAGGGCTCTTTGTGGTGAGCTTATCCAACTTTTCCACTCTGTTAGATATTCTTTATGCTTAATAGGTCCTTTATGCTTAAATAGGTCCTTTGAAAGGGAACTCATTGGTTCTAAAATAGCTTATTTTACCCTTGACTATTGCATGTTTTTAATGGATACAAGCATTTGGTAGGAACTATAAAGGTAATACCTCAGTTGATTTACCATAATCTACTAGAATGATGTAGCTCCATGAATGTAGAAACTCTGTTTTGTTTACTGCTGTATCTCTAGTTTCTATAATCGTACCTGATACATACCAATATACATTGGTTGGATAAATGAATACAGAATTAGGGAAACTGGATATTAACATATCCAGAGATGTACAGACTCACAGAGATAGATTGACTGCAACTGATCACAAGTGACAGAAATAAACAGAGGATAATTGATAGGGAGGGACGGCCCTTTAATACACATGAATCCAAGACAGCCCTAGTCCTTCCATTTGCCTCTGTTTTTCTCCAGGCAAATTCCCTCAGTAATATGCTTTTTAAAACTGTCTTTACACCAAAAATTCTACCATCTTAAGCTTGTACAAATTAAAAAAAAAAAAGGTACCTAGCTCTTATATTCCTTAGTGAAACTATAGGTTAGTTTTTGAAATTCCTGTTTCAGTTTTACAGGCATATTAGTAGGGCTTGAATTAAATTGGACCCATTTTTACCCTTTTGAGGCTACTTTTAGCCTTGTTAGATGAGATTAGAGCAGCCGTTGGTTGTGGGCTAATTTTTTCCTACCTCTGAGGCAGTGCTATTTTGAGTACTCTACCGATACCTTGTAAATCACGAGGTTTTCACTCTGGCCAATAAGAACATGAACTATTCCTGGTCGTGTGTGAGCTGTCGGAATTACTTCTATTTCCTTTGGATATTTCTTTTCCCAGCCTCAAATGGTGTCCTCACACCTATGCACTGACCAGTACTCAGCTCAAGACTGGAGCAGAACCCTTTATAGATCCTCTGGAGTTTATTTTGCCTCCCCAGATTCCCAGCTCCAGCTCCTGAAACAAGAGCAACAGCTCCACTTTGATTTCTACTCCTTTGTCCTCTGTCGGTGAAGAGCAGTGTGGGGCATTGGTGGGGTTCAATTTGTTTGTTTCCTAGAACTAGCAGGCAGTTCTAGTCAAATGACCTGATAGTCACTATCTGATAGCCAGAGTGTGAAAACCCTCAGAGTTTGGAAGAAGTTAATTCCAACCCCCTTGGATGTCCTTGAGGGATTCAGTGGAGGAAGTGACTGCAGATATGGTGGAAGTGGCAAGAGAACTAGAATTAGATGTGGAGCCTGAAGATAGCCAGAGTCTGAAAACGCTTGTTTTATATATTTTGTCTCGTTTTTTAGTTTCAGGCAGAAGAATAAACCCAATCTCTATTACTACATAAATCTGTTCCAGATGCAGTAAGATTTATTTTTATATCATTACTCAGAAATTTGTATTTAAAAGGTTTTTTTAAAGTACTGATCTTATAGTTTACGGGCATACCTCATTTTACTGCAGTTCACTTTACTGCACTTTACAAATTGAAGGTTTATGGCAAGCCTGCTTCAACCAAGTCTGTCAGCACTATTTATCCAACAGCATATGATCCCTTTATGTCTCTGTGTCATATTTTGTTTAATTTTTGCAATATTTCAGACTTTTTCATTATTATTAATCTGTTGTAGTGATCTGTCATCAGTGATCTTTGTTACTGTTCAAATTGTTTTCGGGTGCCACAAACTGCCCATATAAGACAGCAAACTTCATCAACAAATGTTGTGTGTGTGTTCTTCCTGCTCCACTGACTGGCTATTGATTCCCTCATCTCTCTGTCCCCTTGGGTCTCCCTATTCCCTGAGACACAGCAATATTGAAATTAGGCTAGTTAATAGCCTTACAGTGACCTCTGAGTGTCCAAGTGAAAGGAAGAGTAGGATTTCTATCACTTTAAATCAAAAGCTAGAAATGATTAAGCTTAGTGAGGAAGGTATGTCAAAAGCCAAGATAAGCCAAAAGCTAGACCTCTTGTGCCAGTTAGCCAAGTTGTAAATGCAAAGGAAAAGTTCTTGAAGGAAATTAAAAGTGCTATTCCAGTGAATACACTAATGATAAGAAAATTAAACAGCCTTATTGTTGATATGAAGAAAGTTCCAATGGTCTGGATAGAAGATCAAAGCAGCTACAACATTCCCTTAAGTCAAAACCTAATCCAGAGCAATGCCTTAACTCTCCAATTCGATGAAGGCTGAGAAAAGTGAGGAAGCTGCAGAAGAAAAGTATGACGCTAGCAGAGGTTTGTTCATGAGGTTGAAGGAAAGAGGCCGTCTTTGTAATATAAAAGTGCAAGGTGAAACAGCAAGCGCTGATGTAGAAGCTGCACATTATCCAGAAGAACTGACTAAGATAACTGATGAAAGTGGCTACACTAAACAATGGATTTTCAACACAGACAAAACAGCCTTGTATTAGAAGATACGATCTACGGCTTTCATAGCTGGAAAGGAGAAGTCAATGCCTGGCTTTGTAGGACAGGCCAAATCTCTTATTAGAGGCAAATGAAGCTAGTGACTTTAAGTTTAAGCCAATGTTTATTTACCATTCTGAAAATCCTAGGACCCTTAAGAATTGTGCTAAATCTACTTTGTATGTGCTCTACAAATGGAAAAACAAAGCCTGATGAGAGCACATCTGTTTATAGCATCATGGATTACTGAATATTTTAAGCCCACTATTGAGTCCTACAGCTCAGAAGAAAATATTTCTTTGAAAATGTTACTGCTCATTGACAGTACACCTGGTCACCCAAGAGCTGATATGATATACAAGGAGATTAATGTTGTTTTCTTGCCTACTAACATCTATTCATAACCCATAGATCAAGGAGTAATTTTAACTTTCAAGTCTTTTATTTGAGAAATACATTTTGTAAGACCATATCTGCTGTACATAGTGATACCTCTAATCGATCTGAGCAAAGTAAATTGAAAACCTTCTGGAAAGGACTCATCATTCTAGATAGCATTAAGAACATTTATGATTCATGGGAGGAAGTCAAAATATCAACAACAGTGTAAACAAAACTTTTGTATGCAGTGGGAAACCAAAAAATGTGTGTGACTCACTTTATTGCAATATTCGCCTTTTTTGTGGTAGTCTGGAACTGAACCTGCAGTATTTCTGAAGTATGCTGTATTACCTTCATATGATTCTTCACCACTGACATATTTCATATTGTTTACTCAGTCTTAGAAGGGGAGTAAAAATGACCTAATTTTTTAAATTGTTTATGTCTTTACTCTGGAGAACTTTGCCATTTTATGACAACAGTCTCTTTTAGACATCCCATGAATGGAAGCAATGAATGAATACATATCTGTGTTGAAAGAAAAGTTAACAGAAAACTCTGAAAACCAGCTAGCAGTGGTTGCTATGGCAGCAGAAGGAAACTCAGGCTATCAGTGATTTCTAGTGTGGGAATTTAATGCAGTTCAGGGAGGGAAATAGGAAGGAAAAGAGTACCAGAGAAATGAGCCTTAGGTTTACTAGGGAGCAAAGATGTTATGAAACCACAGCCAGTGACTTACCATGCAGATTTTATTTTCTAAATACCATTCCCCACTAAAAGGAACCAGGGCTCCATGGAGAAATGGCGATTCCAGAGCTGGGCAGGGAAGGTACAGATGAGCCTTATACTATGGCAGAGAGGAAGGAAGGGCTGAGAAAAAAAAGGGGGGACACATCCAGCTTGAAGGGGTGCCCATTGGAAAAATCTAGGACAGTCTGAGGATCTCAGTAAGGATAGTAATAGATGGTGTGAATACTGTAAAAATAAAGCCAATGAATATCAGACTCCCTAATCTATTCTGATAAATAGAAAGTTAGATAAGGAAATAAAGAACTGAGAAAGAAGGGAAAGTTCCTTACAGTAAAATGCCATCTAATATATAGAGAAGGAAAGATAGAGTTTGCATTGTGCCAAGCAAAGTGTAAGGCATTAGAGGTACCCAGTGCTTAAGAGAGTGCCCTTAGCTTTTTTGCTACTGTGAAGTTAGAAGGAGGCAAATAAATAGATACTTTGTCCATTTATCTTGTCACCATTACAGTTAATCCTCTCAAGGACAAGATACCTTTATAATGTATTAGGGTAATGCCTTAGATTATTAATTAGTTGAATGACTGATACATTCCTAAGCACTGACTGTGGTATAATGGGTTATATTAAATGTGAGATGACTCTTTAATTCATTTCATTAATTTTTGTTATAAAAGTAAATGAACTGGTGAAAGTGTAGGGACATAAATGAATATAAAGACACAAGGCAAAAAATACTACCTAAAACTCAACTATTAAATGAGTAACCAATGTTTACATTTTGGCATATTTCCATCTGGTTTTCTCACATGCTTAGATCATGCTGAATATAGTTTTTAAAAAACCTTTGCCGTCTTTTTAATGTGCCTAATTTTTAAATTTCAAGGTGTTTGACTTTACGATGCAAATTATACTTTGACAACTTACTATCTCAGCGGGCCTATTGTGGAAAAATGAATTTTGACCACAAGAATGAAACTCTAAGTATATCAGTAAGTATCCTAATTCTTTTCATCCTAATCATTAGAAAAACTAGTTGTTTCTTTTCTTTTCTATTTTTGTTGGGGTTTTTTTAGAGGCAGAGTCTTACTCTGTTTCCCAGGCTGGAGTGCAGTGGTACAATCATAGCTCACTGTAACCTTGAACTCATAGGCTCAAGCGAGCCTCCTGCCTCAGCCTCCCAAGTAGCTAGGAGTATAGGTGCATGCCACCATGCCCAGCTAATTTTTTTTTTTTTTTTTTTTTTTTTCCCGTATAGACAAGGTCTCACTATGTTGCCCAAGCTGGTCTTAAACTCCTGGCCTCAAGCAACAACTAGTTTCATATCAATAGCAGACATATAGCTTCCAATACTTTTCAATTCACTGTTTGAAAAGTGATACTGCTCTCAAGTGAGCATTCATTTATTTTTTAATATTAACATTATTAATATTCTAAGGTAAATATTCCAATTCTAAACATACTCTGAAATTTTACACCTATCATAAGTCTAAACAAACCAAACCAACAATCAAGCAAATAAAAATTCCCACATAAAAAAGCAAGAACTAAATACCAAGATGCAATCTTGCCCCCACACTGTATTTCTTCAGTATGCTTGGCCTACAAGAAATACTAAAGAACATCTTCAGATGAAAGAAAAATGGTCACAGATGGAAACATGGAAATGCAGAAGGAACAGAGAGGAATGCAAAAGGTAAATCTATGGGTAAATACAAAACAGTTTCAGCCGTCTAAATCAACAATAATAATATTGCTGAATAGACACCCAAGTCTTGAGGGGCTTAGAAGCTGTAAAAGTCAAATATATGACAATAGCACAAAAAGGGAATAGAAGTACATGGAGTTCTAAACTGTTGTAAGGTTCTTGTACTTTTCAGGAAGTAATACCGATACTAATTTAAGATAAACTAATACATCAGCAATACATATTGCAATCTCTAGAGTAACCACTGAATTTTAAAAGGATGTATAATTTTAAAGCTAACAGAGACCAAATAAAAGGAATGGAAAACAAAAATACTCAATTATATGAAGGCAAAAAGGGAAGAGAAATAAAGAACATATGGAACAAATTGAAAGGAGATGCATGGCTCAGATCTAGATATATCAGCAATTACATTAAGTGTAAGTGCACTAAATTATTAAATTAAAAACAGGCTGAAAAGAAAAATACAAAAACTAACTGTATGCTGTTTATCAAAATACACCTTAAATACTAACATAAGGACAGAGAAGATCCTAAGTAAAATATGGTAAAAGATACACCATGAAAACATTAGCCAAAGGGAAGCTGGTTAAGCTGTAATAATAACAAAATAGACTTTATGCAAGAAATATTACTAGAGGCCAAAAGGGCCATTTTGTGGTTATAAAAGTTATTTTTAAAATTTTTAAATTTGTATATACCTAATAACATAGCTTCAAAATACATAAAAATTGGGAGAACTAAAAGGCAAAGTAAAAGAATTGACAATTACAGTTGGAAATTTTAACAAACTTTTCTCAATAATGGATAGAACAATCAGATTAAAAGTCAGTAAGGCAATATAAGATTTAAATTACACAACCAAATTAATTGGCAGAACTATAGAACATTGTGCCAAACTACCACAGAGTGTATATTGTTTTGAAGTACATGTGGAACATTTACCAAAATAGACCATTTCCTGGCTATAATGCAAATGTCAACAAATTTCAAAGGATTGATGTCATACAGAATATATTGTAAAGTGGAATGAAATTAGAAATAACAGATAACCTTAAAACTTAATGAATGTTAGAAAATTAGGCAGCACATTTCTATGTAATCTGTAGGTCAAAAAAGAAATCAAATAGAAATTAGAAGATAATTTTGAATCAAACAACAATAAAAAGAAAACATCAAAACTTGTATGATACAGCCATAGGATTTCTCAGAAGGGAATTTATAGCTCTAAATATATACATTAGTAAAAATGGAGGGCTGAACATTAATGATCTAATTCTATCTCAGGATGCTAAAAGGAAAAAAGCCTATTATAAATTCAAGTAGAGAGAAGGATACAGTGATATAAGAGCAGAAATTGGAGAGTAGAAAGCAAATGTACAATAGCAATGAAACAATAGACACCTGAGGAGGACCTTACCTGTGTGCATAAATCATACATATATGTAATGACGGGACTCCACTGCAAGCCTGTGGAAGAGGGTGGTCTTCTCATGAATGGTGTTAGGTTCAAATTGTTGGATATCCTTTTGGTAAAAGAAACAGTAAGCAGCCGGGCGTGGTGGCTCATGCCTATAATCCTGGCACTTTGGGAGGCTGAGGTGGGTGGATCATCTGAGGTGGGGAGTTTGAGACCAGCCTGACCAACATGGAGAAACCCCATCTCTACTAAAAATACAAAATTAGCTGGGCATGGTGGCGCATGCCTGTAATCCCAGCTACTCGGGAGGCTGAGGCAGGAGAATCGCTTAAACCCGGGAGGCGGAGGTTGCAGTGAACCGAGATCACACCATTACACTCCAGCCTGGGCAATAAGAGCGAAACTCTGTCTCAAAAAAAAAATTAAAAAAAAAATTTTTTTTAAAATAATAAACAGTAAGCAAAGTTTGACCCCCTAACTTTATATACAAAAAGTAATTTAGAAGTTGATCATAGACCTAAATTTAAAACAAGCTTCTAGAGGAAGAGAATGTCTTCATGTTTTTTTGAATGGGACACAAAAAGCAACCTACTCAAAAGAAAAGATTGATAATTTGGACTTTATTAAAATTAAGAACTTCTCTTCATCAAAAAGTAACATTAAACAAGTGATAAAAGAAGCTACAGACTAGGAAAAGATATTTGTGATGCATACATGCAACAAAGGACTTACCTAGAATTAAAAAATAGTAAGAAAGAGACTGACATCACATTTAAAATAGTCAAAAGGCTTAAATAGAAACCACTTTAAAGTATCTAAATGGTGAGTAAACACATGAAAAAGCGCTGTTAGTCATCAGAGAAATATTATTTATACCACAGTAAGTTACTGTCACACCGTTATGATGATGATGAAAATGAATAAGACTGGCAATATTTTGTGCTGGTGAGGATGTGGAATTGCAACTCTCATATATTGCTTGTGGGAGTGTAACTTGGTCAAACTAATTTGGAAACCTCTCTGTCGATGTCTGTTAAAGCAGCTCCATTCTTGGGCATAAACCCAAGAAAAAATTAGTGCTTATTTTCTCAAACAGATATATTTGAAAATGTTCAAAGAAGTTTTATTTATCATAGCCCAAAACTGAGAAACCCAGTGTCTACCTAGAGTCAAATGGATAAATTCGGGTATATTCAAACAGTAACATACTGTTCCGTAATGAAAATAACAAGCTGCTGTTGCACACAGCATAGATGATCTGACAATGGCGAGTGAGAGAAGCCAGTTACAAGGATGTACATAGTGTATATAAATCTGAAGTATATGTACAAAAGAGTATGTGTAACCTCTACATATGAAGTTCAGAAACTGTTAAGAGTGATTTTGGGTGATTAAAATCAGAATAATAGTTACCTTTTCAGGGATGGTAATATACAAATAGTTTGCTTAGATGCTGGGGATATTCTTGTGTCTTGATCTCAGTAGTGGTTACCCAGGTGTGTGTATGTATTCATGTAAAAATTGAGTTGTACACTTTTGTGTTCTTTATAAAAACTATTACTGTAATTAAAAAAAGGAGAAAAAGGAAAGTATTAGAAGTGCTTGAATAATTTATCTCCAGAGCTAACTATACAAAACAACTCAAGCTAGACTTTCTGATGTTGTCATCTCTGTTTTTCAAAAGAATACCAGAAGAACCTTTAATTTATGTGGCCTTCATTTTACTAATAAGGAAAGTGACACTGAAGTTCCATGATATGTTAGTAATAGATGAGAGGGTAAAAGCTAGATCCCCCAGATTTACTTGGGGCTTCATTTATTAAATTGGTGCAAAATACAGTGTGGGGGCAAGATTGCATCTTGGTATTTAGTTCTTGCTTTTTTATGTGGGAATTTTTATTTGCTTGATTGTTAGTTTGGTTTGTTTAGACTTATGATAGGTGTAAAATTTCAGAGTATGTTTAGAATTGGAATATTTACCTTAGAATATTAATAATGTTAATATTAAAAAATAAATGAATGCTCACTTGAGAGCAGTATCACTTTTCAAACAGTGAATTGAAAAGTATTGGAAGCTATATGTCTGCTATTGATATGAAACTAGTTGTTGCTCTTTTTTCACCTTGTATGCATATATGTATATCTGGAATTTTGTCAAAAAAATAGAACCCTTCCTAATGTTGTTGTATATTCTCAGGAAATTGTGTGAATGATTTGCTGTTAATTTTATTAGTTGCTTTCTTATTGTTTCCATGGACCTTTATTTAGTAAAGAATTTTTTAAAGATTTTATTTAGCTTTTAAAAGAAATTTAAAATTATTTAAATTTTAAAAGATTTTATTTAGAATTCAAAATAAATACAATACAAAAGAATTTTTTTTTTTTTTTTTTTTGAGACGGGGTCTCGCTCTGTCGACCAGGCTGGAGTGCAATGGCATGATCTTGGCTCACTGCAACCTCTGTCTCCCAGGCTCAAGCAATCCTCCCACCTCAGCCTCCCAAGTAGTTGGGACCACAGGAGTATGCCACCATGGCCAGCTAGTTTTTGTATTTTTGTGTGTGTGTGTGTGTGTGTGTGTGTGTGTGTGTGTGTGTGTGTGTGGAGATGAGGTTTCCCCATGTTGCCCAGGCTGGTCTCGAACTTCTAGGTTCCTTTAAAGGATTCCTAAAGCAATCCTTTAAATCTTTTAAAAGATATATTTCAATGCATTTCTTTGGCCAGTGTAAGCTTTTTAAAGTTGATTTCTGTCCTTTTGACGTTCAGTAGTTACTTTTAATGCAGCTTAACCACTAGGTGTCACTATAATTCAAGTAACAAAAAATCTCAGCACTTTTAAATGTTTGAAGCTTAAATTTCAGGGTCGGGTGTGGTGGCTTACACCTGTAATCCCAGCACTTTGGGAAGCTGAGACGGGAGGATTGCTTGAACTGAGGAGTTCAAGACCAGCCTGGGCAACATGGGGAAATATCATCGCCACCCAAAAAAAAAAAAAAAAGACACAAAAATTAGCTGGCCGTGGTGGCATACTCCTGTGGTCCCAACTACTTGGGAGGCTGAGGTGGGAGGATTGCTTGAGCCTGGGAGACAGAGGTTGCAGTGAGCCAAGATCATGCCATTGCACTCCAGCCTGGTCGACAGAGCGAGACCCTGTTTCAGAAAAAAAATTGTTTTATTAACATTTTTTAAATTAGCCTTTGGAATTTTGGTCTGTTAGATTCAGTTATGGTGGAAAAAAAAAGTTTTCAGTTTTATTCTCTTGCAGTAGAGCAAGAAGTACCATTATACGTATAACTGTTTTACTGTAAAATTTTTTGAAAGGAATGGGTATTTCCAAATCACTAAGTCATTTTATTCCCATCTCCTTTTTACTGTAAATCTATTATTTATCTGTCTTGTAAAGAATTTAATCTGGCCTTTCATTTACTTAGTTTTTTGTTCCCTGTCAACTCATTCTCTTCAAGGTTCAGCCTGGAGAAGGAAATAAAGCTGCTTTCAGTGACATGAGAGCCTTGTCTGGAGGTGAACGTTCTTTCTCCACAGTGTGTTTTATTCTTTCCCTGTGGTCCATCGCAGAATCTCCTTTCAGATGCCTGGATGAATTTGATGTCTACATGGTATTGTTAAATTTTAAATTCTCTTTTTCATTTTTTTGTTTGTTTGAAACATGTATTTCTAAAGGAAGGAAATCTTTCTTTAGTTTTACCCCTAACAGGAAAGATCCTGCCCTGACTCTTTAGTCTGTGACCAGTAGTGGGGAAGAACTAAAGAACTAGAGTTCTCTCCCTTGCTTCTAGGCACACAGTAACCCTAGAGACCCTGGAGGGGTCCTCCTCTTCTCGCCCAGCATGGATATCCGTGCCTTCCATCATATCTGCGTTTTCTCCCTCACCCTCTCTCCCAGCTTATTTTCATCAACCCATAAATGTGTTCAGACTTTTTGTTTTAATACAAAATTATAACCTGTTCACCACCCTGGCTTTGACTCACCCTAGCCACTGTTTACTGTTCCTTCATACCCACACATTTCAGAACAATGTACAGAACATAAGCGAGCAAGAACTTTTGAATTTCCAGTTAAAAAGCATAGGATTTGAGACCTACCTCTGACAGGCAAATTATCTCTACTTATTGGGTCTCAATTTCTTCATCTACAAAACAATATTATTACCAATTCCTACCTCTCAGGGTTAGAGTGAGGCTCAAGTGGTGTCTTTCATACATTATACTTACTGTGGTTCAGGCATATAGTAAGTTCTCATAAATTAGCAATTATTTTCTTCTTCATATCTCATTGTTTGCTCAATCTACTGTAGTCTGGATGTAGATGACACTACTCTAGCAAAACTTGTTTAGCAAAGGTTATAAATGAGCTTTAATCTTACCTTATTTTTTGAAATATTTGACACCACAGACCTATCCTCCATCCCTTAAAATGTCTTCTTACCAGCTGCCACCCTCTCTTTCCTGGTTTTCCTGTTTTTCTGTTATTTGTTCTTAATCTGCCAAGCTGCCTCCCCTAATTCTGTTGCCCTTAAACGTTTGAGATCTTTGTTTGCTTGTTATAGTGTTGTTGATTTTCCTGAATTCCATATCCTACTTCCCCCTACAAATATACACATATCACAGTCCCCAAAACTACTACCTGCGTATGGACAGATACCTATCAACTCATAGCACCACATCCTGACATCTCTCCTGTACTCTAGACCCAGATGCCCTACTACCTATTAGACATCACCTGGTAAACCACCAATATCTGAAATTCAGCAGCCCCGAGGTTGAAAGTGCCTTCATCTCAAAGCCTCTTTCTTTTCCTGAATTCCCTACCTTGATTAATGCAAACTGTCATTTCCAGCGCAGTCACCTACCTTTGACATCTGTGATTTACCTTTGATTCTTCCTTGTTCAATTCTGACCTCTGTCCGCTTCTCCTTTAAGACCGCTCTTTGGTCTCTGCCCTCTTCTCCTTTCTCACTGATATTCTTCCTCTCATCCCCTTATCTTCGCCTCATACCTGTGGTGATAGCCTCTTCTCTGGACTCCCAGGCTTGCATGTGGCTCCTTCTTCAGTCTGTCCTCCACCATTTTGGCAGGTTTACATTTCTACAGTTGATCTGATGGTGGTCATTCATCTATGTAAAACCCTTTGGAGGTTATTATATATGGAATAAATGTTTAATTCTGTAGGGTAGCTTTGAGACCTTTCATGATATCATACCTGCCTACTTTTTTCAGCTGTTCTAAGCTATTTGTAATTCTCCAAACATGGTGCCTCTGCCTGGTATGCCCTCCTTAATCACATGTCACTCTACTCATCTTTCAGGACATTGTTCAAATGCCACTTTTATGAGACTTCTGTGACCGCCATACCCTATCAGGCAGGATGAGGAACTTCTCAGAACTTCCTTTGCACCACCTTACATCAACTCATAATATATATTACTTTTATACTTTTATTTAAGATAAAAATATAAAAATGCTTTATATTATTATATAATATTTTATACTGTTTTTTATTCTGTTGCAGTTGCCCATTTTTATATCTGAATCCCCTACCAGATTGTAACCATTTTGAGGTTATCAGCTATGTCTGAGATGTTTATGTCTCCTAATGCCTAGTCTATAATGACCGTTTAGTAAGTGTGTATTCATGAATCAGAATTTATACCTGTGAGTGCTGTATAATACTTCAGTGTCAATTTTTTTCTATGATACTATTGCTGAAAATGGGTTAGATATTCCTCCAAGAATTGTCTTCAGAGCTAATCACGAGTCATAGAAGATGATTATTCTTTCCATGCAGTGTTTTTGTCCAGAATGGTGCTGTGCAGTCTTATCACTCATCTTGTATGTCAGATTTAATTCTAAGCAGCTCCTTTCTCTTTCAGAAACTTAGAGCTTCTTAATCAGAGTGGCACTTTGCCCCAATGAAATTATTCAGAAGAATGTATCCAAGTTCTGTGAGCTAATCCAAGGAAAACAAATTTTTTTTTGGTACTTTGGTAGTTTTGTTATAAAATAATAGGCCTCTCACAGCAGATATGCCTGATGGAATTGTTATAATCAGAGCCATTGAGCAATATAGCCAGGATGTGTATCCCATTTTGACTCCACAGCCCTTGTTCTAAATCACCATGCTGTATTGCCACATACAGTTTTATTTTTTATTTATTTACTTATTTTTTTCAGGACACAGTCTCGTTCTGTTGCCCAGGCTGGAGTGCAGTGGCGTGATCTCAGCTCACTGTGACCTCCGCCTCCTGGATTCAATTGATCCTTGTGACTCAGCCACCTGAGTATCTGGGATTACAGGTGTGCACCACCATGCCCGGCTAATTTTTGTATTTTTTGTAGAGACTGGGTTTTGCCATATTGGCCAGGCTGATCTCGAGCTCCTGGCCTCAAGTGATCCACCTGCCTCAATCTCCCAAAGTGCTGGGATTAAAAGCATGAGCTGCTGCGCCCGGCACCATATATAGTATTAAATTAAGACCTTTAAAATATACATGTTCATATGTCAATGATTTCAACTTTTAGGAATTTTCAAGGGAATTGAGGAACACTTTGATTTTCTTTTACTGTTACTTAACTCAGAAAATGTAGCCACAGGTCTAGACCATTTAATCCCAAAACCTATTATAACTAAGCATTATTCTTTGTCTATACCCTGATGTGCTATTTAACTTATTTAAAGATATAATTGAGAAATTGGTCTGTAAGTTCAAATTGGTTTATATTGTACAAATGGTAGAGGTAATGGGGAGAGGCAGACTTTTTAAAACTTAACCTTTATCATTGAGGGAAAATTTGAGAGACTTAATGAGTTTGAGACTAGCCACTTTTGTTACCATTACCCTGACTCATTAACCATTACTGTACAAATTAGATTTATTCTCTAACATTTAGTTGTGTCAGGAGAATATTTTCTGATTATTTCAATTGCTACACGTATTTGAGGGAGGGGGCTGTGTATACAAATATTTTGACTATGGAAATTACCTGAAAGACATATTTATTCAGTTATTGTCCCCGAAGAGTTTCTCTTTTTTCCCTTAGAGATGGGCTTTCACTCTGTCATTCAGGCTAGAGTGCAATGGTGCGATCATAGCTTACTATACCCTTGAGTTCCTGGGCTCAAGTGATCCTCCTGCCTCGGCCTCCCGAGTAGCTAGGATGACAGGCATGCACCACCATGCCCAACTTTTTTTTTTTTTTTGGTAGAGACAGGGTCTCGCTATTATACACAGGCTGGTCTCGAACTCCTGACCTCAATTGATCCTGTGACCTCCACCTCTCAAAGCATTGGGATTACAAACATGAGCCACTGCACCCAGCCAATTTTCTCCTAATAGTTTCTGGTATTTCTTTTCCAGTATAATAGATTTCTTGGACATCATAGATAATGTAATGACTGATCCCTGGATGAAAATCCAGGAGCTTGTATCAGCCCACAGAATGCTGCTTTTACAGAAATGTGACTTACACAATAGCAATCCTAACTTTTGCCTTTGTTTTTCAGGATATGGTTAATAGGAGAATTGCCATGGACTTGATACTGAAGATGGCAGATTCCCAGCGTTTTAGACAGTTTATCTTGCTCACACCTCAAAGCATGAGGTAACTTTTTAAAACTTTCTAGATACATATCAAGTATATAAAAGGGGGAAAGAAATCTTTTACAATTTTAATTTTTAAAATACAAATACATACAAGACCAATGAAAATAAAAATTAGCTCCCCTACTGGTTCAGGAGATTTGGGATGTTTTTCTCTTTTTGAGATATTTAAAATTTTACTTGTATTACTTCCCTTTCATAACTGAAGCAAGTTGTTACTATTCTGTTTTGAGTCTGCTTCTTTGTAGTTATCATGACAAACTAAAGTAATATAATTTTAGTAATTCTGTTTGGACTAAAATGATTTCTGATTTCCCTAATCTTGCCTCTTTTCTCTTGGTGACTTACAAATGTCAATCTTTCTAAACAAAGAGCTCTACTCTGCTGTCAGTCAGTATTTATTGGGTGCCTACAATTGTCAAGCACTATGTCACTTAGAGTTAATATTCTGTCTCTAAAGTGGCCATGTGATTATATGGGGATCTAAATTTGTGATTGGGAATATCCAGGTAACTCCTTCCTTGCTAGACAATAACAGAAATTTAAAATAGTTGATATATAAATCTCTTTCATTTTCTTTTCCTCCAAACTGAAAACCCATGGGATCTAGCAGGAAGTTAATTTTTAAAATGGAAAACAAATTATTTCCTTATTGCAAATGATGTTTCTCCTAGAACTCTAGATATTAGATATAGCCCAGATAATAGCCAAATATTTAGCTTTATATTTTCATGAGGTAATATTAGAATTTTTTTTAATTGGTAAAAGGTTTCTTGGAAATTTGAGTAATTGATTTTGCTTCTTCTAGTTCACTTCCATCCAGTAAACTGATAAGAATTCTCCGAATGTCTGATCCTGAAAGAGGACAAACTACATTGCCTTTCAGACCTGTGACTCAAGAAGAAGATGATGACCAAAGGTGATTTGTAACTTAACATGCCTTGTCCTGATGTTGAAGGATTTGTGAAGGGAAAAAAAATTCTGGACTCTTTGATATAATAAAATGAGACTGGAGGCATTCTGAAATGAAAGAAACTCCTTTATATATCCAACCACAATCAAACATATAAATAAGCCTGGAAAACCAACTACAACCGGCAATTTAAGATTACTATTACTTTAAGAAAATCAATTTCATAGTATTGGTTTTAAATCTTTTTAAGTTTTTTTTATACCATCTATTTTTATAGATTCCTTTTCAGAAGTAAAATTTTGTACATATATACATGTACATATCTGTTTAGTTTGGGTTCATTTCTATAACATTTTGTAAGAAAATAAAAGTTTGAGCACCTGATTATATTTAGTTTTGCTTTTCCAGATATTACATTCTATAGTTACCAAAAATGGATGAAGGGAGGGATTTCTCATTGCAGAGGGTGGGGTGCAAGGGAATAAGACACTTGTACGGAACACTGAAGCTTTGCCAACTTCTACACATGCCTTTTTTGCAGTCCTTTAACTGTCCACCCTACCAAGAGTTTATAACCAGTATCAGAACTGGATAATGACGCAGTTTTTCACTCTGACCTCCAGCATGCTTGCCTGATTTAAAAGCCCTCAGTTTGCAGTCCAGGGACTGTTCAGGCTTGTCCTCAGCTGAGAGGACACAGGCTAGATGGACTGTGCAGACCAGGCTGGGAGAAGGGCTGGGAAAACTGGGAGTGGAGGGTGGATCCTCATGGAGCAGGAGAGTAGCTCGTGGCTCCAGGAGCCTGAGGCCATGCAGTTGATGGTGAGCTGACATCAATTCTAAGACTCATCCTAATTGAGGGGTGTTAAAAAGTGTGCTGCTTAGAATGACCAAATATAGTTATTGTAAAAAATTATATTTATGAACTTTTTATTTTAGAAAACATGAATTTTATTGCTCCTTGTATTATTTGTTTGATACTAGGATTCATGCTAAACTTTTTAAGAATGTATTGGATATCAAGAAGCATTCCTTACATTAGTAGCAATAAATATTAGAATAAATATGAAATTGAACTATTTTCAGAAAAAGGGCAGTATATTAAGAGCAGGGACTGTTCTCTAGTTATTGAGGAAAACTGGACTTTGTTTGTGTTTTTGGTGGAGGAAGAAGTTTAAGATACTTTAGTCTTAAATTGAGGTTTGCCAAATGAGAAGTTCAAAAACTTGGGCTTTCTAATCAGAATTTCCAGGAGGAGGAAAGTGTGTGCTGAATATTTTAAACATTTCTCACTGATCATACAAAGTCCGATTTTTAAATTTACACTTATAATGCCTTTGTATTAAAACTATTTTTAACGTGTGCTTTTCCAAATTAAAAATGAAGTAGAGTATACCAAATGCATAAACTTTCATTAGCTAAGGAGCTCATGTCTGAATTCTGTTGTAGTTTTGAATGTTGTGCTCTTTCATACAGAACGGGAAACATAATCCTCAGGTATCCCAGCGTCTCTTGTTGAATTGAAGATTATTCATTGCTTTGGCCTCACAAAGTTTTGGTTTCAACTATCATAAGTGAAAATATCTTCCTTTAATGTTCTAAGTAGTGATAATATTACTAGAATGAAAGAATAAAAAGAAATTGTTCTTTTAAAATATGTGTAACTTCTAAAAATAAAACTTAAAATTTATATGTATTAAGGTCATGCTTTTGTGAATTGCGGAAAGTAATTGACTAAATTGATCCTCTATGAATCGTGACCTAAATACATCATACAGGTGACTCTTCAACCCCTAGTTTGTCATCAGTGCAGCTATCACTGAATGAAGTTCCAGAAAATAATAAAGGCTTACTTGGATCTTAAATCTTAACCTTCTGAAATCTTTGGGAGTAGAAATGATTAAAATCATTCTTAAAGTGACCAATGTGATGAGTTTTCATAAACCAAAGTGTAAATAATATAGTTATTCAAATTAGTGATCAACACTAAAGATTCAGTAATTGCCTTCTTAAATATTTTCCAAGTTTTCGTGTCTCATTTCTTCCATTTCCTAGTGCTTTTTTTTTTTTTTTTTTTTTTTTTTTGCGGGGGCAGGGGGGCATGTCTTCCTCATGTCTGGGCTGTTTATGAGACCAAAATGATTAAATTCTGTGTAGAAAGCTGTTGGCTGGTAGTCATGAATTGGATTAGAAATGTTGCCGACTCTGATGAAAACCAAGTGGTCTAGAATATCTGATTAAAAGTTCTCCTGAGTGCAAACTAGATGCAGGGTGTCGGGGAGAAAATGTTTATAAACTTTGTGCTGGGGCAATACTTTCGTGGTTACATTTATGACTTAGCTGTGCATCTACATGTATGCCTTCTACTTTGACCAGTTCAGATTTTCAGGAGAACTTGGTTTGAAATTTGCAGTCCTAAAAGTGTAGTTACCAGTGTTTCATGGCTTGAACTGAATGCCCATGGACTTGAAGATATATCAAAATATTTATAGGAACAGGTTTTGTTATTTAAGGGTTGGCAAAGTAATAATGTGGATATAAATAAGCTGTTTCTTTGAGTCAGCAAATAAAGTTTTCTAAAGCATATATAATATTGATAGTTAGCATGCTAATTTTGACATTGGCGTCTGGATAGAATCCATGCAAACAGGAGTGGCCCAAGTGTACTCACTAATTATAGCAAGCTTAACAGGGCTTTTTCTGCCTAATTTTTCTCCAGTTTGAAAATGTAGAGATTAATTCATTAAAAAATGATTAAGTTCCTGCCATGAGCTAGGGACTTTTTTAATTACTGGGAAGACTGTAGTACTTAAAATGCTACACACATACTTAAAAATACTAAATCTGTCCTCATGGAGTTTGAAATCTAGTTAAGCAATACCGTACATAATCTCAGTGACTGGTAATTCTTATGAATAATAATAAAGCAGTGTAAGGATTTGAAAGGGCAGAGAGGACTGAGGTTTGTTTGTTTGTTTGTTTGTTTTTGAGACAGAGTCTTGCTTTGTCGCCCAGGCTGGAGTGCAGTGGTACGATCTTGGCTCACTGCAGCCTCTGCCTCCCAGGTTCCAGCGATTCTCCTGCCTCAGCCTCCTGAGCAGCTGGGATTACAGGCGCACGCCACCACACTCAGCTAATTTTTGTATTTTTAGTAGATACAGGGTTTCACCATGTTGGCCAGGCTGGTCTCGAACTCCTGACCTCAGGTGATCTGCCTGCCCTGGCCTCCCAAAGTGCTGGGATTACAGGCATGAACCACCGCACCCAGCCCGTATTTTGAATGGAGTGTCAAGGCTACAGAAGGCAATATTTGAGCAGAGGCCTGAAACAAGTGATAGAACAAGCCATGAGGAGGAAAATGTGCAAGGCAAAGGTTCCAGGCAGAAGAAATGAGTGCGTGGGGCTTGAGATAAGAATGAACTTCATGTCTAGGAATTGTAAGGCCAGTGTTGATAGAGCTTAGTGAGGAAGGAGGATTGGTAGGGGGTGAACTTCAGAGGTAGGCAGACCGAGATCATTTGAGGCCCTAAAATTATGGTAAGTAACAGACCTGGTGTATGCATTTTAAAAGAATCCTTTGACTGCTATGTGAATAGATTAAAGTGGAGCAAACATGGAAAGAGTATGAGCAATTTGGAGACTTGCAGTGGTCCAGGTAAGGGGTCATGGTGACTTGGACTAAGGTAGTGGAGACAGAAACATTCAGATTTGAAATAGAGAGGCAGCAAGACTTCCCGATGAGAATACTGGAGTTGTGAGAGAGGAATCAAGGATAATTTTCTTGGGGCCTGAGGCCTAAATAGCTGGATGAATAATGATTCATTCACAGAGGCAGGAACAATGCAGAAGTGGAGGGAGTAACAGACTGCCCTGTGGAGAGATGAAAGCTCTGGGCTGAGTATGCAACCTTGAGGTAACTGTGTGAATACTAACCAGCTAGTTAATCACATACTTGATGGGTAACTTTACATTGGTAAATGTAAGAACTTGGAAAATAATAATATAAGTTAGGATACTGAAGACCTGCAAAATGCTGGGAAAAAATTCAAATTGCATGCCCAAACTATGTTTTCGAAAAAGAAGCTCAGGAAACAGTTTCTCATTTTACTTAGAAGCTCTGATTGACCATTTCTTGCTAGACCCCTGTACATCCTTTGCCGTGAGGCTCTCTGAAGATGTCTTTTTAAGCCTGTGCTTTACTTCTTGATGTGATTTCCAACTGTGTGGAAGAAATAAGCATCTGGACTCTAAGAAACTAGTTTATATTCATCCAGAGACTGTAACCCTGAATGAATGAATTACAGGAAAAATGAGGCCTTAAAGCAGTATGATTTCCCTTTTAAAATAGTTTAGAGTTATTTACAGAATGAGAGGAAATATGGAAACTTAGGACTTCTAAATGCAGAAAGAGTTGAGGCTAGACAAAGTATAGAAAATCAGACACTTGGGGAGTTGGCCAGGCATGGTGGCTCACGCCTGTAATCCCAGCACTTGCGGAGGCTGAGGTGGGCAGATCACCTGAGGTCAGGAGTTTGAGACCAGCCTGGCCAACATGTGAAACCCTGTTTCTACTAAAAATACAAAAATTAGCCAGGCGTGGTGGCATATGCCTGGTAATCCCAGCTACTCGGGAAGCTGAGGTGGGAGAATCTCTTGAACCAGCAGGTGGAGGTTGCAGCGAGCAGAGATTGTGCCACTGCACTCCAGCCTGGGTGACAGAGCAAGACTCTGAAAAAAATAAAAAAGACACCTGGGAGCCTTTTCCTTTCAGAACAGCAGCAGGGCTTAAACAGCTAATTAACATGGTAATTAAAATGGCAGTTGAGTGTAAGCTAGAACCAGTAGAACCCAGGCCCAGTTGATTAAAGGAAGCCCGCAGTTAGTCCTTTCTGAAGGAACCGCAGTAGCTGGTTAGGATATCAAGGTCAGCGAGGATTCAGGTTGCTGAGATACAATGTGTGTTTAAATGGAACTCAATTGCAGAGGGTTTAGTTAAATGTGCACATCAGCTAATGGCTACCTTCAGCATTGGGGCATGCAGCAATTACTTATTTCCTTTTATCTTCATTCTTTATCCACTGTAACAGGTTGTATTTTCCAAAGATGGCCACAAGGATAAATCCCTCCCATGTTCTCCCAGAACCTTGCCTTATAGAGTCTAATTCTCTTCTTAATCTGGTTAGATTTGTAACTCTCTTATCCAACAGAATGCAGTGAAAATGATACTTTGTAATTCCCAAGGCTGGGCCAGAAAGGCAATGAAAAGGAATGAAAGTCCCGCCTTGAGCTGTGGAATACCCATGCTGGAGCCCTGTGCTGGCGTGGAGGCAGTCTGACTTCCCTGAGGCGGCCACAATGAGAAAGCCTAAACTAGCCCATTTGAAGAAAGCCTGAGGCTGCATGGACAGCGAGAGATGCCCTGCCAGCCCTCGGTTGCTCCAGACCCTCTGTTTCACCATCTCCCTATAACTACCTGAGAGGTCCCAAGCCAGGCTGCCCAAGTGAATCATTTGAGAATTCATGGCCCACAAAAACTCAGAGATAATTCAGTCATCATTTTAGGTCACTAAACTTTGTAGTGATTTGTTATACAGTGATAGTAACTGGTATCTGGAAGTATAAGTACCAAAATAAAAATAAGCTATGTGTCACTGGGTGGAAGGGCCTCGAGACTGTGCATGAATCTAAAGGGCCTTGCAGAAGCTGTTAGCAGAAGCCTGAAGTCTCAAGGATGTTTTTGGGGAGAGCTGAAGGAATTGAGAGTGGGAGAAAAGGTGTTTGGCAACACTGATGCCATGGTAACATGGAAAATAGGAGATGTACCCAATAAGTAAGGTGATCTAGCCAAGCAGATGTCTAGACACAGTATGAAAAGGACCCCTTGGCTGCTCTTTGCTGCCTGTGACACAATGTGAGAAGAGAGATGAATGAAGAAAAGCAATTGCATATAAAGGAGGTGAGACTATTTCTCATTCCCAGACTCTCTTCAAGGGGAAAACTGATTTTCAAATACAAAATGGCTTCAGTGCAAAAGTCCAATCCAGGATGGGACTGTAAGATCCTCTGGGAGGACCTCAGAAAGATGTAAGGCAGTATTTTTAGACCTTTTCAGACAGGCAGCAGTCTGCCTTCTAAAGATGTGCCTTTCAGGTTCCCTCCATTAAACAGTAGGGCTTCTCTGATTATTAGGGGTGTTCTCACAATGAGCCTCTGCTAATGGAGTGGATTTCATAAACTGACACTTGAGAAACCCATAAGGTTTTTAAAAGAATGTCAGCTTAGACTGAAAGACAAAGAGACAGTGCAAAATGAAGAGTCTTTCTACTCCTGGAATTGTATAGGCAGGCAGTAGACTGAGAAAACTACTCAGCTGTAAACACAATTTTTTTTTTTTTTTAATGAAAAAGAAAGGATGGCCCAGAGGGTAGAAACAAACACAGAAAGCAGAGCGAAGAATCACGGAGAAAAACCCCCAGAGAGTAGGACCAAACCCTAGTCAAGTACCTGGCTGGATTTCAGAACTGCCATAGACCAGAGATTGCCATGTGCTTTCCCTTTCCCCGTTTTTGGATAGTGTGTCTATTGCAGTTATTCTAAGCCTGTACCACCATTGCATATTGCATGTGGAAGGGAAGAGAGGAGATAATTCTCTATTTCACAAGCCTTTGGATCATGAAGAATGTGACTCAGTGTGCTATAATTGAAGAACCACATCTGAGGAGCTTTATATGATGAGATCTTGGGCCTCAAGCCTGACCCTGGAGTCATAATGGTATGAGACTTTTGTGGTTTCTTGGGAGGGGATGAACAATCTTGCATGGGAAAGGATGTGAACTGTGGCCACAAGGTAGACTGTAGCAGATTGTTTTCCAAAGATGATGGCAACAGTATCTTTTATGCCACATAATTCGTCTAGAACCTTGCCTCACCCCATCAAGAGATGGAGTCTGATTCCCTTCTTGAATGTGGATGGGCTAGCGGCTTTCTTGTTACCAGTAGAATACTGTGGAAGTGATACTTCGTGACTTCAGAGGCTAGGTCAGAAAAGGTGATGAAACTTCCAACTTTGCATGTATACTTGTGCTGGAGACCAGAGTCCCTGTGTAAGTAGTATGACTCCTCCTGAGACTGCAAGCGCAGAAATCCCCAATCAGCCCCCAGCTGCTCCAGGCCCATTTCAGCTCCAGCTGCCACCTGACTGCAACTGCATGAGAGACCATGAGGCAGAATCATCCATTTGAGCCCTTCCTTTTCAATTTTCTGGCCCACAGAAGCCAGGAAGAATAATAAAATGATTGTTTTCATTTTAAGCCACTAGGTTTGGGGGTAGGTTGTTATGGAGCAATAATAACTGAACCCACTCCCATCACCACCCAATCCTATAGAAACCATTATAATGTGGTATTTCCTTTTATTTTATGTGACCTTAGAGTTCTTTTGTGACAATGTCTCTTTCATTTATGTATGAATATAACACTGGGAAATATATTTTGCTCTTTTTCCCCCCATTCAGCATTTTTTAAATGTCCATGTCGCTGTGTCCATCGGTCTGTTGTTTCCAGCTGCTGTGTAGCATGCCATAGGGTGTATCCACCATATTTTCCTTACCTGTTTCTCTAGCAACAAACCGCTAGATTGCCTCCGATACCCACCTCGCAACCATCCTTGGACATGTCCTCTTATAGCCCTCAGTGGGAGTTTCTTGGGATAATACACCTGGAGTGGGAATGCTGGGACAGAGGGAATAGTATACTTCTAGCTACCCGCTGCTAGCCATCTCTCCAGGATCACTGCACCAGTCCCCACTCTCACAACAGCAGGGACTTAGGCAAATAACAAGATGCTTGCTTGCTGGCCCAGCTTCTACATTTTATTTATAAAAACAACCAGTGAGTCTGCTAGAGGGTTTGTTTTCCATAAGCGCCCCAGATACAGTTCACTTCGTTTCATGAAGTTCTTACTTCAGATGTCACCTCACCAGCCTATAGGGAAGGGCCACCAAAGTATCCCATCCCTCTCCTCCCTGTTATCCTGCCTTGCTCTTCTTCGTAGGTATTATAATTCGCCATTTGTCTGTGTGTGTATTTAGTGTGTATCCCTCTCCACACAAGAATGATGTTAGGTGCACAGTAGGTGACCAATGAAGAATTGTTATGAATGAATTACTCAGGGCCTGGTTTAACCGGGTGCCATTCTAAAGCAGTCCACAACTCCTCACCTACCCGTCCTCACTTAGTGAGGAAGGAGTCTTGAGATGTACTGAGCCTCCCTGATCTCTCCCTGCCTACAGTTTGGGCTCAACATGCACAAGGGTGAAGGATATTAGGACATTCTATTCACTTGTAGGACTATCTTGTCAGGGCAGAATTTTGGTTCTATCAGTGTTTCAGGACCACTGGTGTCCTAAGTGTTTGTAATGAGGTGACCATTTCTTGTTAAATGAATGAATAGAATCATTAGACCCTAGTTTAGTGTTATGTAATGATCCTAAGACAAATAAAGAATGGTAAAAAACGAATTCAATAAAAAGTACTTGAATAAATAATATAGCACTAAACTGTCTGTTACTAAAGCCACCAGCTATATGTGACAAATTACACTTAATTACAGTATAAAATTCAGTTCCTTAGTCACGCTAGCCATACTTGAAGTGCTCAGTAGCCATATGTGCAGTTATAGCTAGCGTGCTGTGCAGATGTAGACCTTCCCATCATCAGAGAAAGTACTATTGGGCAGTGCTGTGTAAAAAACAACTCTCTAGGGGGGCATGTTCTGAAAATGCAAACCTGCTTTTAGAGGTTTTGATGGAATCTCTTCTGCCTCCTTCAAGATCAAAAGAGTCAGAGTTCTGTTCTGTTATTAAAAATAACTACTTCTGTTATTTTTTGCCTACTTTAGATTTGGGAAGACAGATGTCTTCTTTCCTACTGACTTATGTTGGGGGACACCTGCAGCCTACCTACTGTGTGTGCACAGCTCCACTCAGTTGCACTGAACATACGTTGTTAGCACCAAAGTCACACTGAGATAAAATTTATTGTCATAGAATGAACTTTTTTTTTTCGGAATGAACAAATCTGTTTTACTTTTCACATGCCATGTTCATTGTCCCTCTTTGGGAGCCTGGATGAAAAGTTGGAAAGTTGCTTTTTTCCCTTTTGTTGTCATTAATTCTTCAAATTCCAAAGTTGTATATTTAAGAGTAGATTTAGTAAGTTGTTGCTAGCATCTGCCGCAATTTTAAAATTATAAAATAAGAATTAGGGGGAAAATCAATTGTTATAAATTTATTTGGGACATTTATTGCCACCACATTGGAAGCCTTTGAAAATTCAAACAGAAACCAATACACTTCCATCTTTTTTACTTTCGATAAATAATATCTTTGTGTATATGTATATATAGATAGATATACTTAATCAATAAGTCATTTAGCAGGGTTTTTACATTTTATACTGCATTCATCCAAAACAGCTCTTTCCAGATCGATAGGATGCAAATGAGGTAAGAATTAAGGCAAACCCAAAAGGCATGCAAATGTAGTACATTTATATTCACTGATAATACAAGCTCCTGTGGTGTGTGGACCAGACACAGGAGCCAAGGGTCCCTCTGTGTCTGTCCAATAGTATTTTACAGGAGGGTAGTGACATAGCTTATAATTAAGTTACATTACCATGGGGGTCTCAGTGCTACTAACATTATGTAATCAAGGAGATACGAGCATTAGCAAAACATGAACAAGAAATCATATAACTCTTTGCAGCACATTTCTGCCCAGGCTTTGGAGGAAGAGGGATTTTTATGAAATGATATTACACATATCACATTGTGGCAGGTTGGTTTTTTTTGTTTTATATATGCTTTTAAAATTCATTAGCAAATGACATTCTCATGCACACGAGTGTTTCAAACACAAGAAGCAAGTCCATTTATAGGTAGTCCAAGCAATATTTGTGTGTGTGTGTTTGTGTGTGTGTGTGTGAATAGCTGCAGACTGAATGGAACATTGAGACTTTTGTGCAGTCCATAGCATTGACATCAGCTCATTTCTGGATGTCGCACTGCAGAAGTAATACAATGGAAGGGTCACTCTTTGCAGCTTCTTTGAATTCATCCAGTGTAATCTGGTCATCTTTGTTCTTATCCATCTTACTGAAAATCTTGTCTACTCGCTGCTCAGGCGTCAGGCCATCCTCATTCATTTTCATCATGATCACAGTGCCTACCATTTTGTAGATAGCCTTGGGGAAAAGAGCATTGTAGATGATATTACCAGAAACCCAGGAGGACAGAGAGCTCTTCTTGCCTCCCTTTCACCTGACGGGATCCCACCCATCCTCCAAGCCTCAGCTTCCCTTTCCCCAGAGGAGTTTCACTCCTTGTGCTGCAAGTTTCTGTGACAACCCATACCATTTCCCCCAACAGAATACATCTCACCTTTATTAAAATAACTACTTTGTCTTCCCCACTAAAGAGTATGTTCTATGGAGCTAGGAAGCACGTGCTCCTGTAAGTCCAGGGCTTGGTATGATGCCTGGCACATCACAGGTCTCAATAAATACTGATCAAATGAAAAAGCTTTAGCTGCTGGAGCTTGGGATGTGGGGCAAGGGGCAGTAGGAGGGAGGGCCAGGTGAAGTGTTGAAAGATGAAGCTGGAGAGAGGGAAATGAGAAGCAGATCACCGAGTTTTCCTAGGATAAGATAAAGAATTTAACTTTATTTCAAATAAGTCCTTAAATGCTATTGAATAAGAGATGACATAATCAAATATGGGTGAGTCTTGTGACCAACTGGATATAGAAGAATTTGGGGTGGCTTCCAGGTTTTTGGCTGGAGGAAGTGGTTAGAAAGGGTGGCTCAATGGTGAGATTAGAAATAATGGATTAGGAATAGGTTCAGGGAGGAACATGATGGGCTCAGTTTTAAACATGCTGCATCTAGGTGCAGGAAACAGTCAAAAAGCACTAGCCTCGGGGATTTAGGAAAAGAAGAATTGTGGGGCCAACCGATTAGAAACTTAGAATCTAGTAAGACAACCAAGCCAGTTGTACCATTAAAATTGAACTCTGCAAGAAGTTAGTTTAGGGAGAGTTGTGGAGCAGGGACTCTGTTTATAAGTTAAAGAATAGAGTGAGAAGATTTCAATTATCCAGGCCAACTAATTGTATACAATTAATTCTTGATATGAAATTTCCAAAGTATAAATTATTTCCTTTCTTAGCAAAGTGCTTTAAAAATAAATGCCCATCTATACAAAGACTTGCATGAGAACATTCATAGCAGTATTATTAATAGCCAAAATGTGGAAATGACACAAGTGCTCATCAACTGTAAACAAATAGGATATAGCTATATGGTAAAAAAATATATACTATTTTAGCAACAAAAGAGAATGAATATGCTACAACATGGATAAATCTCAAAAATATAAAGAAGCCAGACACGTAAGGCCACATGTTATGTGATTCCATTTGTGTCAAATGCCCAGAAAGGCACCCAAATCCATGGAGACACAGTGATGTGTTGGTTGCCTGAGCCTGGGGTGGGAGCGGGCCTTTGGGCATGAGGGATCTAACTGGGGGAATAAAAATGTTTTAAATTTACATTATGGTGATGGTTGCATATCTCTGTACACTTACTAAAAATCATTTAAGTTGTACACTTAACATGGGTGAATTTATGGTCTGTAAATTATAACTCATAAAGTTGTTTTTAGAAATGCCCATCAGAGCAAACCACTAACTAGAAAGTGCTTTATTTAACAAGTTAAAATGTCCACTGAGATAAAATATTTTGTGCGTATTTACTTTTGTAGCTAGATGGTATTGATGTATCATGGAATACTTTAAGAAAGTTGTCTTTAAAAGAGGCAGACTTTCCGAAATTTCATTTTGTGGATAATTGGTAGACAAGGTCCTGATTAGTCTAGTAGCCAGAGTGGTGCACAAGGGAAAAGCAGGGAATGTGTACTGTCTGGAATTTAAAAAGAGACAAATGGCCCGTACACTTGTAAGCTGCCACTCTCACCCTGGCCTTTAAAAGGTGAAATCAAAAGCCCTTACATGAGGCAGTGGGTATGAAGGCAGCAAAACAAGTGCACTATTAATAAAGTCAGGGTAATAAGAAATGTAAACACAAGAAGTCCCTCCTGGACCTCAGGAAGCAACTCTGAAAATGGCAGGATCTCATTAATCGTATCCATGACACAGCCCTGCAATTGGGACTGTGAACACGACAACCAAGAAGGGCCATTTCAGATGCAGACTCTTACATATCACAAAGGCCGGGCATGCCAGACTCGGAACTCGGTGTGAAACTGCCCCTGTGGTCCCCAGCCCTGATGGACCTGTACTGACTTGCCTTTCACTGTAAACTAGAAAACTGGATAAAAATAAAAGAAATAGCTATTTTCAGACTTTACAACTGACAGTGCAAGACTGTAATTCCTAAGAGGTGGGAAACAAAGTAGATGAACCCTATGATCTCAGTCCAGAGTCCTTCCTGGACCGCAGCACAAGGAGAAGGGTCCCAAGCAGGGCTGAATCACCACCTGGAGGAGACCACAATTGGAGGAGGAAGGTGAAGACAGCCAGAAATTTCGGGGCAGAGGACCAGAGAGGGAGCCAGGCAGAAAGAAAGCCTCAGAAATCTGCCTAGGAGGACTCCTCAATGTTTATCTGGAAACTAGGCTGCACACAGAGGATAAAAGTTCACAAAGAAGGGTCTGAACAATAAGCTGAACAACTCTTGGTGCTCACACAGGCTTGCAGAGCATTCTAGTTCTTAATGCAAAGAGCTTGCTAAATACCTTGGCATTCAGGAAGCCTATTGTCCATTCTTCTTCTTTTTAAAGCAAAGCTTCTGGCAAGAGTTTTCTATAGTCACTGTCTTTATTTCTTCCACTCCCATTATCCTGGGCTGCTCTATTTAGGATTTTGCCACCAACTCCTCTGAAACTATTCTCAGCTGGTTCACCTATGGCAATTGTCACCAATTCCAATTGTCAATGATTAGTTTTCTCCTTTTACTTCTTCTATCAATAGCATTTGACATGATTGCACGTTCCATTCCTTCCCCACAAAACAGTGTGTTTCCCTTCCAGGACTTCTCACTTTTCCTTTTTTACTTTGACCTTTCTGACAATTCTTTCTCCATCTCCTTTACTGATTGTGCCTCATGTTCCTCACCTCTAAACATCAGGTTGCCCCAGGACCTCAGTCCTCTGGAAACCTCTTTTCTATTTATATTCTCTGTCTAGTTATACTCTGATATGTCTTCTTTCACTTAAATACCTGAATAAGTATCACCACACACGGGGCTGGTTCCCACCAGCCAGAGTAGAGAAACCTCACTAAATGTATGAGAAAATCAGTAAGAACCCCAAAATGGTCACAAATTGGTCACTGGGCTAACTTACTACAGAAAACCTACTCTCCATCTGCTCTAAAAGCTTAAAATTATAAAACTGCCTCGAAAAGATCACACTAATTTACATATAACTTACCTGCCTGTCAAAACTAATCTCAGCACTCTATAAATGAAGACAACAAAATATACTCTAATGCAACATTCATAATGTCCAGGAACCAATAAAAATTATTACACGTGTCACGAAGCAGGAAAATGTGACCCATAATCAGGTGAGAAATCAATCCATAAAAGCTCTGAATAGAAGAAAGGAAGAGCTAGAACTGATGGGGGGAAACGTGGAAGAACTAAGAGAAAGAAAAGCAGCCGCTGACAGCCAGGAAATGGCCCGGACTGCCCACCGGGCCTTGGTGCTGCCGGGAGATGGCCCAGCCCTCACAGTCAGGTCTCACACCAAACATAACCAATGTCACAAAATGCCAGTGACCATGATGGAGCAAGGCAAAAACAAGACCACTCTGTCATTAAGTCTGAACACAGACACAAAACACCAAGCATCCCTGCTTCCTGCTATGGTGAGTGACCACTGCTTCTTCACCTGTTAGAGCATTGCATTGGTCTGTGTGCCCTCCTCCTAGGTATCTAATCATAGAAGTGTCCCCACTCCCTGACAGTAACCAATCCACAGTAAACCTCTGCTTCTCCGAACCCTCCCCAAATCACCCTCCCAAAGTCCAGATCCTAGAAGTCTTTTCTAACACCCTCCTGCTGAATTGCCCCAAGATTCCCTCACTGCAAGCAGTAATAAAGTCAACTTGTGTAAGTGTGGGTATGTCCTTGGGGACTTTGGCTGAAGGGCATTGACAAGGATTAGAGAGAAAAGTTTTGGAGAGGAAGGGATTTGGTGGCCAATGAGGGGAAATGACAAGAAGTCAAAGAGGAGAAAAAACTTGGAAAAACTCTGTAGGGAGCTTATAGAGAGACCTTGGAGGGAGCAAGTTAAGTGTGGAAGATGGACAAAAGATTAAAGAGTGAGAAAGATGAGAAAATCAAGCCACATGTTCAGAATTATTGTGCTGTATCTTTTCTGATAACCTGTTGGAAAAAATATATATTCAATTGAATGAAGGGAACACAAGTAAAGAACTAAGATGTTAGTTTGCTGGGTATATTTGAAAGGGAGTGGGCATTGAAGATAGAAGGGGAGAAGCCAACGGAGAAGAAGAGACTAAAGATGTGGAATGAGAGGGTGTGCAAGTGAACAAGGCCAGCTTCCCAGGCAGGGAGTTGATGGGTGACTTCTCTCTGAGGCTGGGAGGAGAGTGAGAGTCCTGAGGGGACCTTGGGGCTTTGGCTTCTGTTTCTTGCAATCATCCCATTTTCTTGTGGGGATCCACCCTGCCTGATCTCAGCTCTTGGTGTCTGGATGGGGCATCCCCCCAGCTCCAGGATGGAGCACCTGGCTCTACCTTCAGCAAGTGATACCTTTCTCTCCTTGGTCAGAGTGGCTGGTGCAGGGGTGGGAACCCATGCTAAGACAGTCAATCAAAGGAAAGCTACCGAACCGTGCATCTGCTATTGCATGCCTGCCAGGCTTCAGGCTGGGTCTGGGTTCTGGGCATGCAGCCGTGAGGGCAGAGCCTCCTCAGAGAGCTTGCATTCTGCCATATATTCCACTCAACAAGGTAATCTGGGGCAGGGACGAATGTTGGGACAAAACCCCTCCTGGTAAGGGTTAGATTGCTTTGGTGTGAGGGTGGAGTGGGCATATTTGGGAAGGTATGCGGGAAGGAAGTCCTCTCTGGGAGATGGGATAAGACCAGAGATGGGAGCGAAGTGAGGGAGGAGCCCCCAGAGGCCAGGGGAGGGCATGCTGGGCAGAGAGAGAGGAAGTGGAAGGCCCTGAAGTGGAACCGGGCATTAGAAGAAAACCAAGAAGACCTTCACATTGGGAATGCAGTACGCAGTGGGTGGCGTGGCAGAGGAATCCTGGGTTACTCACAAACACAATGGGCAAAGCCTGCTTGCTGTGGAATGATCAGAACCTGGAAGGATGTCCCGGGAGCCCCTGACAGCCTCGGGTCCCCACTAGGCGCAGCTGGAGTGAGGCAGAGCAGAGATACACCAAGTGCCAGAGAAACTGAGCCCATGACATCCTGTGTGCCCAGTAAGACAGGTTCGTGGGAGATCCAGTAGTGAGTGAATGGCAGATGACAATGCCACCGTCACGACAGTACGGGCCCCATGGCTTGGTTCTGGGACCTCCCCAGCACTGTGCTGCAGTGGGGACAGAAGCAGGAGAAGTCCAGGCGTGGTGTGCAGCTGGCAGGGCTCGAGCAGAGAGAGAAGAAGCCACCAAGGCCTGCACCTAGGAGGCTGCCGTGGGGTCTCCTTCTGTGCCCACCACCCGCCAACCACGCCCCGGGCCTCACCTCGATGATCTCCAGCATCTCCACTCGGGTGATCTTGCCATCACCATCCAGGTCATACATATTGAAGGCCCAGTTCAGCTTCTGCTCAAAGCTGCCCCTGGAGGTGATGGACAGAGCGCAGATGAACTCTCGGAAGTCAATGGTGCCGTCCCCATTCTTGTCGAAGGTTCGGAAGGCATGCTGGGCAAACTTGGAGGCGTCTCCATAAGGAAAGAACTGCAAAGGAGAACACGCGCAGTCAGGTGTCGGGAGGGGATGGAATCGGGGCGACGAGGTAGGTTCCTAATGACGGCATCACAGGTGCTCCTGGGCGTTGTCGGAGCCTCACCCATTGGAGAGCGGTTTGGCCTGACTGTCAAGGGCAAGGGCAGGCATTAGGGGAGGCTTTCTCACAGCAGGTGCTCAGGTACAGGCATCTCATTGTTTCCTGTGGGTGAGGCTGGTGACATGTGGCTTTCAGTTGATGGGGCTTGGAATCGGTCAACAAGCACCACCTGATGCTAGTGTTCAGCATCTCAGCTCACTCCCCCCAGGAACAGGACTGAGGCAGACAGCAGTTTCTCTCCCCACACAGGTGGTGCTACACGAACTTCAATGTTCCTCTAGATATGAGAATCTGGCTTCATCGCTGCCCAGTAGGGCCAGAGGGAGGGTGCCCAGACCTGGTTTCTCCTGCCACCAGCCCTCGTCCTGGGCCCACACTTATCCCCTCCCTGGGTGAGGTTCCAGTTTCTAACTTCTTTTTGCAGGGACTTTTCTTTTGCAGAACAGACATTTAAAACTCATTAAAAATAGAACATGACTGGGCTTATTTTTGAGAGACATAAAGAGGTTTCTTCACAGAGCCAACTGTCACCAGGGGTGTGTGGGAGGCAGAGAATGGACACAAGGAGGAAAGGGAAGCAGAGACCACAAGGAGGGAAGGCCATGGGGAATCAGTAGGCGGTGGCCTCAGTCCCCTTGGACATAAGCCTAGGCCAGTCACAAACAGCAGGTAGTTCTGATAATTAACAAGGAAGAACTGCAAAGCCCCAAATACAACCAAAAACAAACCGTGTGCTATTTTAAAGCAGAGAAGTTATGTATGTGTTTCTGGATGAATAAATCTGGGTTCTGGGCTCTATAGGCAAGCACTACAAGGTCTATAGAAGATTACTGAGGTTGCTCATTGATATCCCTTTTCCTTCGTAAGTTTTGCACCTGCTAAGTGGACCAGGTGAGCAGCCTTCATACAGATGGCCTCTTTGCCCACTCTGGGCTATCTACCTCGAGGAGCCCTCGGTCCATCTTTCTCACTGTGCATCCTGACCTGGGTCCTGCAGAGCTCTGCTGCCCACTCCTCCTGCACCTAGAAGCACATTGGAAGGTAGAAAATTTCCCTCCAGACATAAGATATGCTTTTAACACAGAAGGATTCTATACATGGGGCCCAGGGAACAGCCAAGCATTCCAGGAGAAGGAAAGTACCCATTACTTATATTTTGGTAGTACCCATTGCTAGGCACAATGATCTGTTCCAGAGACTATTCCTATATAACAAATCACCCCAAAAGCTAGTGGCTTAAAATGACAACAATCATTTTATTATCTCACGAAATAAACATTTGAGACCCATTTCTTTTTTTCATCAAACATATCTTTTCCTGGTTACAAAGGACAATGTTCTCTTATGTTCCCTCATTCCCTAAACATAGCTTTCACTTCTCTTATCCTTCATTTTTCATTATTCATCAGAATTCACTGCGTTCTTTTTCATGTCGGGCCTCGTCTTGGGTGCTATGGACTCAGAGAGCAATACCTCGAGGTCTCTGTGTTCCGAGACTGCACAGTTAATGGGGGGACTTTACTCAAAATTGACTTGGTCATGTTACTTGATAAGAACTAGAACAGAGGAGAGGGCAAAGTATTACTAAAGCTCAGTAAATGAGCTGTTAGTTTCAAGGAGGGAGTTGTAGAGGGAAGGACTTTCCTTCTTCTTTGAACAGCTCAGCATGACCCCAGCCCCTCACCCCCCAATGCTACTTAGGTGCTTGGTACCTGAGGACAGGCTGCCAGGCACTGAGTTTTGAACTAAACAATGTTGGATCTGAAAACTTCTAAATAGGCAAGTTTGCTCCTCCTGTGCCTTATGCATGAGTGGTCCTGGTCCCTTTCTAGAGGGTACTTTGGCTGATGTGTTCATCTGCCTTGTGATTAGGGGCCTGGGTGGAGCTGGCACCTGTGAACTGACTTGGAGTGGAGCAGAGCGAGCCCCTGGACAGGTTCCCAAGTCCCCTTAGTGCTGTTTACCCACCAGCATTTCTATGTGCAGTTGGCACAAAACCTCCATTCATGTAGGTTTCTGGCACTGTAATGCTTTAACTATCTTATGTCTCACAGCCTACTTTTAGGTTAAGGGATAGTTCACAGTTTTACCTAAAAATAACTGGGCACCTTGGGTCAGTATATTAAAAATTAATTTAGGTCTAAAAAACCTTGAGAGAAAAATCAATTCTAAATTTTGAGCTATAAAAGTTACATGTGCCTTGCAGAAGGTCTATATACTGACTTTTACAGCCAACATGTTTACTTTAGAACTGAGTGTGTGCTCAAGAGCCCTCAAATTTCTGGAGGGGTTGTTTCCTTTAGGAAATTTATCCTATCATGTTCTGAGTGCTTTGAGTTTTTCTAACTAGGGACATGCTCCTTATTTTGACAAAATAATTCAACTCTAGATGGATCATCACAGAGAAATGAAGCTGCATTCCCTTCAATTTCTTTAGGAAGAATTCAGGGTCTTGAACTCAGATTTACTTCTCCTGGAGGACAACAGGGCCTGAAAAGCACAGTATTTTTCTTTTTTTGCGTACTCTTGTTCAATTTCTTTTTAACTCAATGTATTTTGTTTCAACTCGTATTAAATTTTGACATGGAAGTAATATTCGATGGCAGTAATAATCTATAAATAATATGACAGATACAAAGAACTTTGAGATTGAAAAATTAAAAATATATATACACACTCATATGTATATGTATATGTGTGTGTGTGTGTGTATTAGTGTTCTCTCACTTAATTTTCATAACAAAATCTGACATTGTACTTTCCATTTTGTGGATGAGGAAGTGGAAGCCTAGAAAAGTCAAAGGCATTTGCCTAAGATTCCTGGCTGTCTGCAGCAGAGGCTGGATTTGAATGCAAATCTGTCTGACCGTTTTTGCCACACCTTGAGATTTATCTTAATCAAGTGTTAGCCGAGGAAATAAACTTAACTCCACATTTGATGAAGCAACCAAATTTGTTGCATTATGTAATTCTTAGCATCCATTGCCCCTGAAGCTTGAAATTCTCTGCTCTGAGTATTTTCGCCACCTTCTGGCAGCACATATGTACTGCAAGGAAATTACTGAGATTCTGAGTTATTTTCTGACTCATTCTTTAACTCAACATTGATTGAGCAGCTGCTATGTGTCAAGGACAGTGTTAGGTGCTGGCAATAAAATAGAAGAAAGACATAGAGCATTAAGGAGTGGGGGAAAATAGGCATTAATCAAACCACCATATAAAGAAGTATAAAATTTTACTGTGATAAATTACAAGTGTATGGAGCTGCAAACAAAAGTAACGGACATGATATTGTCAGTTTGAAGCTTTAAAATATTCGCATGTGGTCCTTTCCCCCATCCTAATATACAGGCTGCTGACAATTCATTGTTCTTCATCATAGCCTAGAGTTTCAGAGTCTGAGACTTCTTGGGATTACACAGACCTTGACTGCTCCCGGTTGTACTCCACACCCTGTCCCTGAACCGACCAACCTGCAGAAGAAAACCCCAGGAAACACTTGAAGTCTTTTCTTTCCCCAGGCAGACAACAGGAGTCTTTGCATGGTTTAACCAGCTTCCTCCTGGCCAGGGCAGGAGCTTTTTCTACAGACAGTGGGCCCCACTCTGCATTTCTTTCTTTTCAGTAATCTATCTAGTTGTGAATATCAAAATGTTTGTTTCCTCTAAGAGGTGGTGCATGAGAACCAAACACATTAGCCTCTGGGCCTCCAGGGCCCCACCCAGCGTGGGCACAGAAAGGCTGAGTGATGATCTACAAACACTGTGCCTCTCTCCAGTGACACATTTCCTCTGCACCCCTATCCCAGCCCTCCCCAGCACCATTGCTGCCTGGATAGCTTATCCTTCCAGAGAAAATATTGCAGCATTTCCCACATGAATCTCTCCCCTCCAAAGATCCCTGGTTCACTGCCTCAATGTGATGGAGGAGGCAGCTCCCCAAGAAGTTCTCCAGCCCAACCTTTGGGTGGGGGTGGGGTGGGCACAAGCAAGGCCTTGGCCAGGACTCACCCCTGCCCATGCAACAGCTGATGTGCTGTGTCAGGAGGGGTGGCAGCAAGGCTACTTCGGAGGATGCCTCTCTCCAGGGCTCTGCCCAAGGCCCAGCTCCTGGCTAACACTGGGCAGCCCTCAGACCTCAGAATAGATTTCTGCCCATCAGTCTGCTGGAAATAGAGCGCTTGATAGGAAATAGGGCTTCAAAAAACCAGAAGAGTATTCTTGGACTGCTCCGCTGCTCACAGTCTTGGAGAGGTCTGCCATCCAATCCCGCAGAAGACATAGTTGCTTTTAAAACACCCTCACTTGGGTCAGTTTTGTTTCTTTTGTTCTCAAATTTCAAAGGCCTATTTTGCCTGGCCTATGAATATACAAATACAATCACCCTGAAATACAGTTGCTCAACCTCCAAGGTTATCTCCCCTTACCCTGCTGGAATTAGCCAGTGGCTTCTAGCCTGTTCTGGATGACCTGGTCTTGTACCTACCTCTTCAGGCCCTGCTACTGAGACAGTAGTTATTGTTTCATGAGTGTGTCTCGTGGAACAAGGCTCTAAGCAGGTCCTTCTCACAGGCCACCCCAGCTGATTCTCTCAGCAAGGGTAGGACTTGGAGGAGGGTCATTTTTCTGGGGTAACTGGCATGAGGTCACATCACTAAGGGGTGCAGGGGGATCAAACTCAGTGCCATCTGAGCCAAAGCCTTGGCTCTTCCCAGCACCAACTGCAGTCTCCTTCTCCTCCCACACCAGCCCTGCAGACAGACCCTCGGCCTGTCTCTTCCGGGGTCTTGACCTTCCTTGGCTACACTGTATCTCAGAGGCTCCCTAAGGGGCCCCTCGTGCACTGTCAGGCTGCTCTTTGCTTTAGGCCTGCTGGGCTTGTCTACCTTCTGTGGGAGCCACCAAGGACAGGAGCTGTTCAGATGAGCTCACCCCTAACTCCTTGTCCTGGGGGCTGAGGCCTTCACGTGGGGTGGTCGGGCCTTTCCAGCAGACCTCCTGCCGATGGGCAGAAGGTTAGTGTTGGGGTCTCATGTGCCCTGAGATGCTGACCATATGCCTTTGAGAGGTCATTTGACATTTGGTTTTGGCTTTCAGCTCTTCACATCCATGAGGCCTCCCCCAGGAATAGGACCCCATTGTAGTGGTACATTCATTGCTTCCTAACTTTCCCTACACTGAGGCCCTTCCATCCATCGTTACCACAGCTCCAGGGGAAACTTTGCACACCCATGTTTGGTCAAGTTTCCTTCCCACACCCGACAATAGCATCTAATTGTTCTCAGAAGAAGGAACGAGACTGTTTCCAGGCCTCAGAGACCGTTCTGTGTCTGGTCCCCACCTCTGTGTCCAGCTTCTGGTCCCCCGGCTCCCTTGTCCCGGGGCCGCTTTCACTCCCTGGGGCCTTGCTGGCTCTCCCTCCCCTGCCACAGTCATGGGACCATTGCCGTGCTGCCGCTGTGGTCTGAAAGTTCCTTTGCTGCCCTTGGCCCAGTGAACCCCTGTTCCTTCTTTAAACCTTGATTTGGTCTTGGTCAGACCCCTGTTACACACATGCATGTCACTGTAGGGAACATTTGTTACAATTGTGAAGAAATGTTCACAGGATTGTGGATTTGTGCCCTTTTTCCCTAGTAGACTGTAAGCTAAACAGGGCTGAGAATGACCTGGTTTTGCCATTGCTGTAATCTCTGGTGCCTGGTACAGGGCCAGGCACACAGTAGGTGCTCAGTAAATGTCTGCTAAATGAACAAGTGACTCAGCAAACAGATTGTTTCAAGGCCTTGAGAGACAGGGCAAATCTACCCACTGACCGGTAGAAGGGTTGAAATGTGCTCTGGAAGCTGCCTGAAGCCGGCTGTGCTGCAGAAGGCTCACCACTTGGCCTGCAAGCCCATTCGCATTACTACTTAAGCAGATGACTCATGAGGAGATGAATCAGCCCAGAGCAGCACTTGCACTTTAGTCACGTGGATGGGAAGACGAGAGACATTTTCCCTTAATTAGAAATGGTGAGTCCAAAAACTGTTTCCTGCCAAAGCTTTCATTCAACAGATACTCACAGAAGCCCAATTGGTGCTGGGCTCCATGCTGAGCTTTGTGAGGGCAGGAGGGAGACTGAGGAGAGGCAACCACGAATAAGAAGATAGAAGGTCTGGTCTCTGCCCTCAAGCAGATGTGATAAGCCAAAGGTAGGTGCAGCCTGACACATGAGCTCCTTCCACATGTAGGCTCTCCAGAAGGAGGTTAAGGACACCCTCGCCCACCCCCACCCTCAAAGGGTTCTCACAGATCCTAAGGTTGCTTCTCAGAGCTACCCCATCCCTTGTCCTCTGGGTGACAACTTCCATTTTCTATCATCACTGCTTCTTCAACATTACAGTCTTTATTACAAGGCAGCCATTATTAGCCTGTGATTCTTGTATAATTACATCTATTTGAGAATAAAATTACTCTTGAACTAAATTTCTAGAGAAGGGGCTTTCACCTCCCGGGACAAGATAAGCAATTTTCACTTATGTCTTAGACCAGATCTCTCTGTTTACACAGACTGCTCCAGAAAGGTCATGAACTCCCAGAGAAGTTCTGCTTTTTTATAAAAAATGAGAATCAGGCAGTAGAAATCCAACCTCCTTACCTTCCAGATCTCCTTCACATTAGAATGCTCACCGGCTGGGCGCGGTGGCTCATGCCTGTAATCCCAGCACTTTGGGAGGCTGAGGCGGGCAGATCACAAGGTCAAGAGATCAAGACCATCCTGGCTAACACGGTGAAACCCTGTTTCTACTAAATATACAAAAAATTAGCCGGGCATGGTGGCGGGTACCTGTAGTCCCAGCTACTCGGGAGGCTGAGGCAGGAGGATGGTGTGAAGCTGGGAGGCGGAGCTTGCAGTGAGCCAAGATAGCGCCACTGCACTCCAGCCTGAGCGACAGAGCTAGACTCTGTCTTAAAAAAAAAGGAGTGCTCACCATGGGAAAAGCCAGAATCATCTCTATGTTAAGGATGAAATTATATTTTGTTCTTCATTGTATCCTTACTGCTCTCGAATAAGGCTCTGGTATGCTGTAGATGCTTTATAAGTGCTACTATATTCGGATGGGTAAAGGAAGCAATTTATTGCAGAGGAAAAGATGCTGGTTGAGTGACAGAGTATCTGGGTGTGACTAAGGTCACGTCATCTTGTCTCTTGGGACTTTCGTTTCCCTGGCTATAAAATGACGGATAAATCAGATAAGCTTCAACATTTCATTTAGCTATAATATTTTATTTAGTTTTTCTGATTCTGGAAGTAAAATGTTTAAAAAAGAAGGGATGTTACTTTCATGACTTTGGATTTGTCATTGACCAAAGCACCTACCATTCCCGTTGCATCTAATGTCCTAATTACAGGATCAAACTTCGAAGGGTGAATCTCTCTCTTCTCTTTCTCCCTTTCTCATATTTCTATCTCTATCCCTATGTCTATGTATAAGTCTATGTCTATACAGCTACATCCAGATCATATCTGTTTCTCTATTTCCATCTCTGTCTCTATTTCCATCTCTGTACCTATAAGTAAGTTTAAGTATCTATCTCTGGTCTCTCTATCCCTATTTCTATCTCCATTGGAAATGTCACAGACCCTGAAGGGTACTTACTGATTACTCAGACTTTAAAATCAAATGAAGTCTCTTTTTATTTCTGTCTAATACACCATTTGCACTATAAATCGGGTCAATGGCATTTTGATTTTGGGTAGGGGATTATTCTAGTACTTCTCTTCCTGGTAAATATTGAGCCACCAACCTATTACTCTTTGTTATGAAACTAGGATGTCAATAACAAATTACACTTTGGAAATTGTGGTGAGTTTCCATTTAGAGCCAGTCTGCTAGACTGGAAAGATTGTTTTTATTAATTTTAAACGGCACTGAATTTGAAACTAGGCAAGTGGTGAGGATCTTCGAAGGTGCTTGGTAGTAGCTTGGTTGCTGTGGGGAAAGCTAGAATGAGACCACTCCCTTCGTACTGTCTTCACTCGCTCCAACTGAAGTGGGTAGAACAGCAGATTTCACAACTGGTTCTAAAACTTATTTGATCTCCCTGCCTCCTCCAGAATAAAGTGGTCTATCCAAGATCGATTGTCATTTCACCCTGCACCCAACTCATTTCACAGCGTCGTGGTGACAATGATGAGAACACTGAGCCTGGCTGCATCTCAATTAGAACCCTACTAGAATGCCATTGGCCACCAAGTCTGGAATCGTGGGGAGAGAGCTATTACAGCACAGCTGGTGACAGCAATGGCAGCCAGAGCCAGGCATGTTCTATCTGCAGAAGTTGAACACATTTGATACAAAATTACAGCTAGATAGGGGGAATAAGTTCTAGTGTTCTATGGCACTGGAGGGTGAGTATTGTTAACCATAATTTATTGTATATTTCAAATAGCTAAAAGAGAGGATTTTGAATGTTCCCAACACAGGGATAAATGAGGTAATGAATATGCTAATTACCCTGATTTGATCATTACACATTATTTACAGGTATCAAAATATCATCTGTATCCCACAAATACATACAATTGTTATGTGTCAATAAAAATAAAAGAAAAAAAAAGTGGAACACATTTGTCAGAAATGAACAAGTTCAGGACCATTGCCTAAGAAGGTGGGGCTTCTGTTTTCTGGAGGAGAGGAAGCTTCCTACCAACTCTAACATGTTCTCCTAAATGTATTCCTGTCCTGCGTTACTGCAATATCTTTAACTTCTCCCCAAATTATATGAGCCCCACATGATCCCATCTCTGCCACCACAGTTATAGGATAAGATCTGGTTGCAGACTAAGAAACAAACAAAGGAAATGCATCATGTAGAGAAGTAAGGATGCTATGCTGTGGTGGAGAGTGTGAGCTTTGGGGTTGGATGGGTCTGGGATTGAATATCAGTTCTGCAGTTCACTACATGTCGGACCTGGTCTCCGGCAAAGGATTTTTAATCTTTTCAAAGCTTTAGTTTCTTTTCTTTTCTTTCTTTCTTTTTTTTTTTTTGAAACAGAGTCTCGCTCTGTTGCCCAGGCCGGAGTGCAATGGCACGATCTTGGCTCACTGCAACTTCCTCTGCCTCCCAGGTTCAAGTGATTCTCCTCCCTCAGCCTCCTGAGTAGCTGGGATTACAGTCATGTGCCACTGCGCCCAGCTAATTTTTGTATTTTTAGTAGAGACCGGGTTTCACCGTGTTTGCCATGCTGGTCTCAAACTCCTGACCTCAAGTGATCTTCCCGCCTTGGCCTCCCAAAAGTGCTGGGATTACAGGTGCAAGCCACCACACCCAGCCTTAGTTTCTTCATACAAAAAATGGGACAGGATAGAGGAGAATTGGCTGCTGGGCTGGGACCTTTGGGATTTAATGGGGAGGACATTGGAACAGAGTCAGAATGCCCGGTATTCGGTTCCAGTTCTTCCACTATTGAACAGTAGTGTGCCTAGGGGCATTGGGCTTCCCTTCTTTGGATGACCCTGGTAGCAAAGCTGTGAGGATTAGGATGATGTGTGTAAAGCACACACATGATGTGCACACAGTGTTGGGCTCATAATAGGTATTCAGCCGATGAAAGACGCTATTGTTATTGTTATTATTATTTTAGTTTCAGCAAGGCTGTGTTCTGTGTATGAGCCAATAATACGAAAACTAAGGAACATTTAAAGAGTACATATATTCTTTAAAGGAAATGACCAGAAGAGGAAATGATCTTCTTTCATTCTTTTATAGAAAACAATATATTGAGTGATCAGTCAATCATCATCCACTATGTGCACCATATGTGGCAGATACTAGGCAAGGTGCTCAGAGAGATGCAGAAAGGCAGACACTGAGGCCAGGATCTGCATGTGGTTAGGGAGGCAGAGAGAGGCACACCCAAAGTTAATGAGAAGTGCAAACCCAGCCAAGGCGGCTGAGACAACCAGTGAGAGGAAGGTGGATTTCACCTTGCAGGATGTGTAGGATGCATCCTGGTATACCTGTATCTTCCTTTTATTACCGTCAAACCCAAACAGAACCTTGGTCATCCGGAGTCCAAATTTGCTCAAAACCAATATTTCCATCGAAGCAATGCATTTTGCAACATGAGATGTCATGAGGAGTTAAAGGCCTCCCTCTCCCCTGAAGGGCAACTGGGGCAATAGATCCCTTCACCCCATCAGCCCCTTAGCAAAAGAATAGAAAGACTAGATCCCTGCGGGAATCTGGGAGGGCTTATTTGGAATTGCCAAAAGATGCAACAAGAGTCAGAACTCATGGGCACAAAGAGCAAGAACATAAAACCCACACAAAAGGATGGCCACACCAGGGCATCAGAGACCTCTCACTTCCTTATCCTCACTGCAGAGCATTTGAGGGATAACAGGGGGAGCTGGCAAAATACTCCCCTGGGAAGGGGCCCTCCTATGCTGCTCTCTCCTCCCAAACCCCAACTCCTTGATTATTCCTTTCCCTAAGGAGTAACTGCAGCTAATGTGACCTGATTCTTGCCTCAGCGGTCAAGAAGGACCAACTTAGAGACTAGATCTCAGGGCAGAGGGGAAATCTCTGGAGAGTTTGCTAGTAGGTTCCTCCCATCCTACTGAGAATGAAGAGCAGGTGCTCACACCTGTGTGGGCAGCTTGGACTCCAGCGCCAGGTCTGGAACTCGCTCTACTTTCTAATCGTGTCCTGTAGGGCGTGGGAAGGAGGAGCAGGCTGAGTGTGCATGAGTCCAGGTTCCAATCATGCCACTTACTGGCTGTGAGATGCTGGGAGAGGGATTCAACCATCTGGGCCTGTTTCCTCTTGTGTGCAACGAGGGAGTTGGCTCCCTCTGAGCCCTAGGAGTTCTACCAACTCCTGTGGTTCTAAATCTGCAAAGTCTTCAACATTACACTTGAAAAAAGACACTGGTTTAATTAAACTTTGTAACACTTACTATGTGTCAGGCACTATGTAAGCACATTAGCCATACTGAATTGTGTAATCCGCCAACAATCCTATGAAGTAGGTTCCACTGCTGTCCCTATTACATGGATGAGTACACAGAGGCATATGGATATTATGTAACCTGCCCAGGGTCACATACTTAGTTAGTGGCAGAATTTGAACTCAGGCAATTTGGCCTTGGGACTGTATAGACTCTACATACCTCTCATCTACCTAATACAGGAACACAGACCCCCCAAGAGGGCAACATCTCAATTCTACTACTAGTATCACATCTGCATGCATTCTAGTGAGACAGAGGCAGCAAAGAAACTGAGCACGTGGGGCCAGCACCTCTTCCAAAACCCCCATAGTCCAAGTTGCTTAGAGAGTCTTGACTTGACCGCTCAGCATTATCCAGGGCCGTGGGGGAGTTATGTGAGACCACGTCCAGGAAAGTGCTGCGTCAACCTCAAGGACTCAACAAAGGTCATTCTGTCTGTGGTTGGAATATTTACCAGGAGCCCAGTGCTGTGCAAGGCACTGCAGTGGGCACAGTATAAACCAGACACAGTGCCCTGCTCTCACTGGTGTGGGTCAGAGCAGATCTCCTGGGGATCTCATGAAAATGCAAATTCTGCTTCAGCAGGTTTGGGTTGCGGCTGGGGTTTGCATAGCGCACACTCTCTGATGCAGAAGCTGCTAATGGGTCCTCAGAAAGCAAGAGTGTAGCCTCCAGGCACTTGGGATTTGAAGGAGGAAGCCCAGGCAGGTTGGAGAAGTCAGGGGAGGCATCCTGGGGTGGGGTTGGGGGCTGGATGGTAGCTGGAGATGGGCCAGCACCTGTGCAGTTTTGTGGTGTTGTGAGGGCAGCGTACAGGAGGTGCTGTGGGAAACAGAAACAAAGCCCAGCCTGGGCAGATGTCCAGGGGTCAGCCAAGCCTGCCTAAGGGGGAGCAAGGGCCCAGCTGGGGCTGAGGAGACTCTGCCGGCTGCAGCCCTGGAGCTGCCTCCTCCACCCCTCCTGGTTTATGTATTAGATGTCATAGCAGCCCTTAGTCTTGATGGGGAAGCTCTTCTCTCACATTTCCATATTTATCTCTCTGAGTCTGCAGGGAAAGCACAGAGCAGCCTTCAGACAGGCTCTCCGGGCTCCCCTGGGCCAGGTTCATGAATAAAGATGCCTCCACTGGGAGAGTTCTCCCAGCCTTCCCTGTGGGAAGGGGAAGGGAGGGGAAGAGCTGGGCAAGAGGGGCCGGAAGGAACCGGACAGCCAGCTCTAGAGGGTGGAGGCAGCAAGGACTAGATCCGGGTGGGCGATGGCCTATGGATGGCACCTGGAACACTGGAATCATTTCTCCTCTCAATGCCTCAGTTTCTCTGCCTGTAAATCAGGAGATTGAACAAAACAGCTTAAGGGTACTTGTTCCAGGTCTGGCTTTCTGTGATTCTGTCATAAAGAGAGGCCAATGTTTTGTGACTGCTGAAGCACTCTCCAAACACAAAGCCTACTGTGTGTACCTTTGAGAGCAGCCCTGTCCAATAAAAAGATATCATGAGCCACAAATGCCAATCACATAAGGAATTAGAATTTTTCTAATAGCCATATTACAAAGGTAAAAAAAAATAGTTTTTAATAATAGATTCTATTGAACCCATTATATTCAAAACACATCGAAATTACATCATTCAACATGTAATCACTATTAAAGTTATCAGTGAGATATTTGACTTTTTGGACTAAGTCTTTGAAGCAGGTACATGTGTCATTACTCACAGCACATCTCAATTCCTGCTAGCCATATTCTAAGTGCTCAAAACCACATGCAGCCCGTGGCTACCATACTGAACCCTGCAGCTCTCAGCAGTGCAGACAGTGTAAAAGGGCGTGTATGAGCTGTTGCCATAAAAGATCTTCGGGAATATGTGCATGTCATGGTGTGAGCATCCACTGGTCAAGGAAGCAGGGGTTTGTGTGTTAACCTGGAAAACCATAAGCCTCTGAGCACAGGCTGCAGCCTTTTCCTGCCCTTGGACTCCCCAGTCTTCTAGGCCAGTGAGTGTGGCCAGAGAGATGAGGCCTTCTGCTTGCTTGGAGCTTGGTGGAATCCATGTTTTCACTCCAAATCTAGGTGTCTATTGCCTTTGTACCTTGATGACATCTTTCATTTTCCCAAGACCCTGGCTTACTATTTCCCCATCTCAGGTACCATATGCCAGGGAGTGCTATGGTAATTATACTGGCTTCATATCATAATTCTAAAATGTTACTCTGGGGAAGAGCTCTTTCCACCAAATCCTGACACCCACCCCCACCCCATGCCAGATAAATTAGTAATTTTTCCCCTTTCTCTGAAAAGCAATAGTGGAGGCAGTTTGGCTTGAGGAATGAGTGAGGGCTACAGAGCCACAGTGACCATGTCAAACTCTGGCCCCATTGCTGAAGCATGGCCTTGAGTAGGGCACTTTGCTTGTAAGCCTCAGTTTCCATGGGTGTGAAAAGATAAATCCCATGAGTAAATGGCATTTTGTACAGTGTCAGGCACATGGAAGACACTTTTAAAAAGGTAGCTTACTTTGCTTCCTTCTGTCCTCAGCATTGTGGATGTCTGTTTTGGAGATGACATTACAAAAAGTCCTTTTACCTGTTTTAATGTAATTCTCACAACAGTCCTCTGAGGTGGGGCTCATAGATGAGAAAACTGTGGCACAGACCGGCAAAATAACTTTCTCAAGATCACAAAGTCAACGGCAGAAGCTAAATTGTGAACCTAGAAAATCCAACTGCAGAATCCTGGTGCTAATATTCTTTGCCTCGGCGCTACATGAGAGGTAGAACTCCTAGGAGAAGGAGCTTTTGAGCTTAAACTCCAAAAGCGAGAACCACAAGCCAGGATGGAAGATTTTAGGGTGGCCACGATGATGACCTGAACCCAGATCTTGCTAAGGCAAATCCCCTCAGCAGAGATTTAGGAATTCTTACATTTTGCCTTCCACCTGTCATCAGCCATCCCTGCAGATTCCCCACCGCCCACGGCTTGCTGTCAGGATTCTATTTTCTGGAGCACCATTCCCAGCAGGCCTCTGAGATTGCTGGCACAGGACCAGAGCCCTGAGTGTTCCATCTCCGAGCATTTGTCTAGGAGACACACGCCCCTGTCCTTCAGCCCAGTCCCTCTGGTGGACCCTTCTCCTCCTTTTTGGCACCTGTGTTTGCAGCAACCAGGGAGATATTTAATTCCCACTTCTGCCCAACAGCTTGTTGCTAAGCAGCTGGTGCACCCCGAGATGTGTGGAAGGAAAACCTCATGGTGACAAAAACAAACCCTCATGTGCCCTGAGCCAAGTGTGTATGTATGTATGTGCACATGTACGTGTGTGTACATGTGTATGTGTGTTCAAACGAGCTAGGGGTCGAGCTGCCAGTTAGAGCCTGACCGTGAGTCAGAACCAAGCAGGAGCAGTAACTCCCTGCAGCGAGACCCATGGGACGAGGAGGCTCTGGCTGGGGTTTGAGGGGTTCCAGGAGAAAGTGGAAACAGCACCAGAGCACGAAGTGGGTGGGATGGAACTGTGTGACTATGGGAATGAGCTAACCATTTTCTCTTCTTTGGCAGTTGTGATCTCAGCAAAACAAAAAACAAACATACAAAAACACCTGTTTTCCTCCTCACCCTACTACGACCTGAGAGGCTCATTCTTACTTTGCTGATCTCAGAGGAGAGATGAGGGTGTCAGGGGACGGGAAGGGGCACAGCTAAGCTTTGCCTCAGCCTCATTTGTACAACAAACACATCGCAGGGCATTGTCTGCACCTTGGGAAATGTCACACATTGCTTTTTATTTCTTACTTCTTCCCTGGACACGTATTGAGAAGACCCCTAAATGCAAAGGCTGAGATGGAAAGGGACAGAAGTTCCTACTGCCTTCTCTCCTGGTCAACTGCATAACAAACTTTGCCTCAAGTCTTGCCAGGACCTCTTACATAATTTGCAGGGCTCAGTGCAAAAGGAAAATGTAGGGCTTCCTCTTTAAAAATTATTAAGAATCAAGATGGCAGCAGCAGAGCAGTAAGCCAAGTGTGGGGTCCTTCTGAGCACAGGGCCCTGGGCACCTGCCAGCCCTGATTCTCGCCTGCACACTGCTGTTAGAATGAGTGAGCGCATCTGCAAGTCTAGGCCTTAACCTTTCTACTGCACGCTCTTTGATGCCCTCCTCCACCTTCTCCCCCACACTCCAGGATGAAAGCCACTCTGCTTAGTCCAGTCCCACAAGGCCCTTTTCGACTTGGGTCCTCCAGCTTCATTTCTCCACCACCCTCGCCTCCTCAGACACTCCAAGCTGGTGCCGATCCATGGGAAATCTTTCCAGAGTGCTTTTGCATGCTTTGCCCATGCTTTTCTCTTGCCCCCTCACTCCTTGCTAGTTCCTGTTAGTCCTTCATCACTCAGCTCAAGGGGCACTTCTCTGAGCCCCTTGTCTTCTCAGCCTGCTCTTTCCTTTCCACCCCATATTCCAACTCTCTCCCCTGCCTAAGCTGAGTTAAGGGCTTCCCCTCTGAGCAATGACAATACCCTGTATCGATGCACAGGGTCACTTGGGCCTTGTCTTGTCACGAGCTGTTTTATGCCTGCCCCCAACTCTGCTCTGACATCCTCCAGGGAAGGGTCACTCCTGACTCATGTCTGTATTCTTAGTGCCTGGAACACAATGGATATTCAATAAGTATTTCCTGACTAACTCAATAGGTGAAGGTGGCCTCTGCTAGATCCATCACATTCGGCTCTTACTTTTAATTTTTTTTTTTCTTTTTGAGACAGAGTCTCACTCTGTCACCCAGGCTGGAGTGCAGTGGTGTAATCTCGGCTCCCTGCAACCTCTGCCTCTCAGGTTCAAGCAGTTCTCGTGCCTCAGCCTCCAGAGTAGCTAGGATTACAGGCGCTCACCACCATGCCCAGCTTTTTTTTTTTTTTTTTTTTGTATTTTTAGTAGAGATGGGGTGATATGGTTTGGCTGTGTCTCCACCCAGATCTCATCTTGAATTGTAGCTCCCATAATTCCTATGTGTCCTGGGAGGGACCCAGTGGGAGGGTCATTCCCACACTGTTCTCATGATAGTGAATAAGCCTCACGAGATCTGATGGTTTTATAAAGAGGAGTTCCCCTGTACAAGCTCTCTTACCTGATGCCATGTAAGACATGACTTTGCTCCTCATTCGCCTTCAGCCACGATTGTGAGACCTCCTTAGCCATGTGGCACTGTGAGTCAATTAAACCTCTTTCCTTTGTAAATTACCCAGCCTCAGGTATGTCTTTATTAACATCATGAGAACAGACTAAGAAACAGGGTTTCACCATATTGGTCAGAGTGGTCTTGAACTCCCAGCTTCAAGTGATCTGCCTGCCTTGGCTTCCCAAAGGGCTAGAATTATAGGCATGAGTCACTGCACCCGGCGCTTTTCTTACTTTTAATACCAAATCATCCAAGAAGTATTTTTAATGCTTATTTTTGCATTTCATAGTTCTTCTCCAAAGGGTGATTTATTCAATGTATAACTGAAGGAGATATGCTGTGTCTATTTTTTAAGGCACTTTAATGAAAATAGCAATGCTTTTTTCTTACTCTATAGATAGTACACATTTATGAAGAAAAAGTTTAAAACACAAATAAAGGAATAATTAGCCAAAAACCTACCACTCAGAGTTATTATTAAGAGTGATCATTGTTTGGCCGGGCACAGTGGCTCATGCCTGTAATCCCAGCACTTTTGGAGGCCAAGGTGGGCAGATCACGAGGTCAGAAGTTCAAAACCAGCCTAACCAACATGGTGAAACTCCATCTCTACTAAAAATACAAAAATTAGCTGGGTGTGGTGATGCATGCCTGTAATCCCAGCTACTTGGGAGGCTGAGTCTGGAGAATCACTTGAACCCGGGAGGCAAAGGTTGCACTGAGCTGAGATTGCGCCACTGCACTCCAGCCTGGGCGACAGCAAGACTCCATCTCAAAGCAAACAAACAAAATCAAAAACAAAAACAAAAACAAAAAAAAACAGTGACCATTGTTCTAGGAGTTCATTGATTCAATGTGTATTTATTGAACACTGACAAAGTTTCTCACACTGGGGATACAGCAGTGAATCATACAAAAAACCTTACCAGGCCAGGTGTGGTGGCTCACGCCTGTAATCCCTGTGGGTGGAACAGTTAAGGTGAGGAGTTCGAGACCAGCCTGGCCAACATGGTGAAAAACCGTCTCTACTAAAAATACAAAAATTAGCCAGGCATGGTGGCATGGGCCTGTAGTCCCAGCTACGCGGGAGGCTGAGGAAGGAGAATTGCTTGAACCCGGGAGGCGGAGGCTGTAGAGAGCTGAGATCATGCCACTGCACTCCAGCCTCAGTGACAGAGCGAGACTACATCTCGGAAAACAACAACAACAACAACAAACCTTACCTTCATTCTAGTCATTAAGTATGTACCTGTGTATGGTTCTGCATTCTGCATGTTTACACATACACGCATGTATATTTATAACTCTAGATTTATTCATTTGGTGCTATGTCATGAAAACCTTTTAGGTCACTGGCTTTAAATATATGACCCCCTTTTTAGTGGCTGATTAATATTCCATTATATGAATGTTCTATAATTTATTTAATCAAATCTAGAGACTCTGACAATGGTTTAAAACGTCTTCACTGTTATTAATACCTTAAAGTGTTTTATTTATAAAATTGATCTGGTTATCTCCTAAACATGGACTATGGGTGAAGGAATACACAAATCTTACTTGTGACCCATATTGTCAAACCACCATCCAATAGTTAACCAGAGTGCTAATGTGTGATGCACCCTTGACATTGCCTCTGATACCAGAACAATGATACAATGTTATCCAACCATTTTTGCATTTCTCTGATTTCTAGTGAGGTTCACTATCTTTTTTATATCCTTTGGAAAAATCATATACAAGTTGCTTTTTTTTTTTCCTGTGCAAAAGTTTAGATTTTTATATGATCAAGGCATCAATTTTCCTAAATGGTGTTTGGTTTTGGTGTCATTTTGAAAGTCCATCCCCACACCGAGATTCAGAATATTTCCCTATGTTTTCTTCTAATACTTTCCTCTCTCTCTCATTTACCTTTGAATATTCACATTTAATTTGTGAATATAATGGCTAGACAATTGTTATAAGATTTAATGAAAAGTCCATTTTTTCCTTTCTGATTTAAAATGCCATTTTGGGCTGAGCACAGTGGCTCACGCCTGTAATCCCAGCACTTTGGGAGGCCAAGTCGGGCAGATCACGAGGTCAAGAGTTCGAGATCAGCCTGGCCAACATGGTGAAACTCCGTTTCTACTAAGAATACAAAAATTAGCCAGGCGTGGTGTTGTGTGCCTATAATCCCAGCTACTCAGGAGGCTGAGGCAGGAGAATTGCTTGAACCCAGGAGGCGGAGGTTGCAGTGAGCCAAGATCGTGCCACTGCACTCCAGCCTGGGCAACAGAGCAAGGCTCTGTCTTGAAAAAAATAAATTAAAAAAAAATAAAATGCCATTTTGCCCCATATATGCGGGTGTATGTTTGATATGTTTGAACTAGTTATTATTTCTTTATTTGGTTGTCAATTTATTCGTCTGTTAACAGCATAGTATCTTAATTATTGCAAGCTTATAAAATATTTTAATATGTGGAAGTTATCCTCTTCTCTCTTCTTCTTTTATTATTGAAAATATACTCTTCCAGAGGAACTTTAAAATAATTAGATCAAGTGGCAAAGCAATGAAACAAAGCAAACTGTGATGAGATTTTGATTGAGATAGCTTTGAGCTGCTACATTCATTAGGGAGAGCTGACATCTTTGCAGCACTGAGTCTTCCTATTCAAGAACAAGGAACATCCACTTGCTTATTTATGTCTCTCAACTGATGAGGCTTCTACAGTGTGAACTGCCACCTCCCTTTCTCACAGAGCTGCAAGCCCTGCAGCTTTGGAGTAAGGGCATTGAGCCTGAGGGAATGACTCAAGAGGGCACTCTGGGCTAAAATCCCAGTGACAGTGGCAGGAGGCAGCCAAATGCCTAGGCAGATGAGGTGGGTCCATGGTGAAACCCTACCTCCAAGGTACATACTTAATTACTAGAAGACAAGGCAAAGACAGTTGAAAGCCTGAAATCCAAGCTACAAGTAAAATACACGGACGAGATTGAGAAGCTATTTTCTCATTTGGCTTGCTTTCTTGTGATTAAGCCCCACCCTTCACCTATTTTACATTTACCTATCCTTTCCTAATTGTTTTTCTACACTATCGTGCCCACCTTTGGGTGTTGTCTTCACTTTAACCTGTTTTTGCATACTCACAAACCAATCTGCATGCACTCGCCATTCCGAGTCCATAAAAAGCCTGGGACCCAGCCACACTGAGAGAGAAATCACCTGACTGTGGGGGTGGGGGACCACCCCACTGTGTCCCCTCTCAGCTGAGAGCTGTTTCATTGCTCAATAAAATTCTTCTCTGCCCATCCTTACCCTTCTAATTGTCAGTGTAACCTTATTCTTCTTGGATGAGGGACAAGAGCTCAGGAATTGTTGAACGCGGGTACAATCTATAACATGGCAGGGCGAGTGGACGAGGTGCCTCCAGCAGGCCTGGGGCCAAGCAAGGCCCAGGCATGGCAGGGGGTATTGCTGGCCATGGAGTTCCCTGGTTGGCAAAGTGGCTGAGAAAAATTCTGCATCACCAGTGGCAGTTGGAAACCATTGCCAAGTAAGTCAAGTCCACTGAACTTAGAAGGGCTTACACAGAGAGGGGATTTAGAACAATCCTGCCCCAGGAACAAAACTGTCTTTCTCTGGAGAAATTGCTATAGCTTAGGTCTCAGTAGGGGTGGCAGGAAAGACCTTTCATGAGTTAAGTGAAGGACTGCTGATATGGGGGCACCTCCTAGAATAGTTGCTTCATAGAAGCTTCTCATTGCATTTTCTCACCAACCCTGCGAAGTGGCTAGTGTTGCCCTATGTAACATGGAAGGGGCATATGGTTTGGTCACCTGCCTCAAGGTCTTGGAGCTAATGCTCTGGGATTGGATCTCAGATGTGTCTGCCTTTGAGCCCTTCAACTAAACAACCCTGAGCCTTAAGGGACCTTATAACAGCCCTGAAAACTCAGTCTGGGTGTGGGTGGAGACAGCTCCAGAGCCCCAGGCTGGGTGCCCAGAAGGGCCAGGTGGGACAGACACCCAAGGAAGATGCAGAGACAGGTGATTTAGCTGTGGCTGGGCTTCTGAAGCTTTGCCTTGGCTCTGAGCCCTGTGTTGAAGGCAGGCATTCTCTTTGTGCTACTAGAGTGAGGAGTTTTGAAGCACAGAGAGACCTAAGGCTTGGTAACTATGTGGGAGGCAGGAATCAAAGCAGGTGGGGCAGAGGAGAGAATGAGATCACCTCAGAGAAGAGCTGTGCTCTTCAGCAACTAAATGCAGAGAGCAGAGCCTCCTTGGAGCCCTGGCTCCCTGAAGATCCCAGCAGGGGCTATAGAACAGGCAGGTGGCTGAGCTCAGGCCAGGACCCAGCCTCCCTGTGGCCCTTTTAAACTCAAGGACTTACATGTACAGAGTAAGACCTCCCTTATACCTCAGATGTGGGCAGCCTGCCTAAGGTGCTGTGGGACTTTGAATTTCTCTAACACCATTTAGAGGGAGGTATTCTAACAACTTGGAAACCACATCTGAATGCTCAGATTACTGCAGTCCTCACAAATCTTTCTCCCTGGTACAAAATAACTCACCCACAACTCTGGACTTAAACCACAATCCAGTGGCCTAATAAGGCCTTAAAAAAACCACAATGTCACTCTTCTCTGTTTCCTGCCCCTCTGTACCTAGTGGAAACAGTGTAGACTCCTCAGCTGGGCATTCAAGGACCTTCAAAATTAGGTCCTGAGCTTTTATCATGCACTCCCTCCTCCCTACACTATATATCAGACAGAAAAAATTATTTGTTTTTATTCAAATTCTTCACACTCCTCTGCCTCCAATGCTAGGTCAATTTAACAACTGTTAGCTATCCAATATGTGCCAGACCCAGGTGAATCCAGAAAGAGCCAAGATGGACTGCTGTCCTCAATAACTCACACTCTATTATGCCTTTGCTCCTGCTGGCTACAATCTCCAGCCTGGATTTGAGCTTCTTAACCTTTTATTTGTACTTCTATTGAGATACTTACACTACTGTGTTATTTTTTCTGGCCATGTGTCTGTGTCTACCTTGCTAGATGTGAAGCTGCCTTTGCAAAAATCGTAACTGAGAAAATTATAACAGTGAAAGATATCAGACCTAACTGACCCCATCTTGCTTCTAACCTCTATACTGTCCTTGTTCATTCCTGGGCATAGGCCGAACTAGCTTTGGAAAGGAATTTAGTGTATAGTTATATAATAGCCCTTCCCAAAAAGCTATTCTTGTAAAGCAAATGAAAGGTCACCAGCCACCAAATCAAGATGAGAGGGGCTGGAATTTGAAATATTACCAACCATTATTTCGGAGGTCATAAAATTTGCAACTTCCTCAATCACTCTTGAAGGTAACATCACTATTGTGAACCTAAGATCTGCTTTTTGAGATGTCTTTTCAGATTTTTGCATTTCTAACAACAGATGGCCCCACCTGGACCTGCCAACCAGTTCTGTGGCCCCAACACAGGAACTGACTCAGCACAAGACAACGGCTTCAACTCCCTGTGACTTCATCCCTGAGCTAACCAATCAACATTCCCGATTCACTGGACCCCTACCCACCAAATTATCCTTAAAAACTCTGATCCCCAGGTTTTCAGAGAGACTGATTTGAGTAATAATAAAACTCATCTCCTGCATAGCCACCTCTGTGTGTATTACACTTTTGCTATTGCAATTCCCGTGTCTTGATAAATGGCCTCTGTCTAGGCAGTGGGCAAGGTGAACCCCTTGGGCGGTTACAGATTGGGCAAACTACCAAGGTGAAAAGGTCATCTTTTATCTATCTTTGTGTACCTGAAAACACAGAGGGGGCACAAGATAGGTGCTTCATTGAAAGGATGAATAAATGAGTAAGCCCTAGAAGCAATGACAGATTGCTATGCATGCAAATGGGCTAGGATTGTTTGAGGGTTGCTTATCTTACCTCCTCCAGGGCCCTGAGGCAGCCACGGGCTGTGATGTGGTGAGATGGGGGTATGTGGTGTCTCCTTGGCCTGGATTTGCATTTAGGTCCTGAAGCTGTTTGGATGTGGTGTTGAAATGAGGGTGAAACTGCTGGGATAGTCCAGGAACAGATTTTAGACAAAATAGTCCTTTATTGCTTTGATTGCTGTCAAAAAGCCTTCTTGGGGCAACCCCACCCAGAGTCTGTGCAGCAGACAAGCTGCACCCAGCAGGCTATGGCCATGGTCAGGCCAGGCTGGAGTGGGGCTGGCATCTGAGAGCCACAGTTCTTCATCATTGAATATTCCCAGAGCCTCTTCTGAGTATCTTAGTGAGGCTTCTACCCAGTGACAGATTTTTCCTTTGTCCTAGAATTGTGGACAATGCTCCAAACTGAAAATAAAAGGTAGTAAGCACTTCATTCTAACTTCAGAGAGCTGCTGGCAGTTGGGGTCAGCCATAAGCTGATAGGGTCTAATAAAGGTGTGCCTTTAAGAATCACTCTTGCATCCAACCATCATCTCCCAGGCCAGCTTAGAGACAATGTTCTCTTTGCTCCTCTGCAGACACAGGGGCAGGGTGGGTGGGAAGGGTTGGGGAGTGCTTCCCCTGGTGGTTCCAAAAGAGTTCATCTATGAGAATGGCAGGAAATGGGCATTTTGCTCCCTGACTGGCTGTCGCTTAGGACTTCGCTTAGTGGCCCCTGTGCACCGAGGCTCTGGGCACTGAGGCCAGATGCTCCCTACTCCTGTCACCTTTTCCAGTTCCCAGTTCCTAAGACTTCCACATGTGCTCACTGGCCTGTAGTTGGCTCAGGCCCCAAGGGGTACTACACGAGTCCTCAGGGGAACGTGGCCTGTGATTCGCTAGCTACGGCCAGAACTCCCAACAGTCTGCCAATACTTAGGGGTGCTGCAGAGACATGGTAGTGCTGCAAGGGCACCAATTTTTGCAGGTGGGGCATATTGGGGTCATGGCTAGCCCTCAAGGAGCCCAGAGATAGTGAGAAGATTAGAAGATCAGCCAAGGGGCTGGGCCTGGTGGCTCATGCCTGTAATCCCAGTCTTTTGCGAAGCTGAGGCGGGCGGATCACTTGAGATCAGGAGTTCGAGACCAGCCTGGCCAACAAGGCGAAACCCCATCTCTACTAAAAATACAAAAAAATTAGCCAGGCATGGTGGTGCATGCCTGCCTGTAATCCTAATCCCAACGACTTGCTTAGGAGGCGGAGGCAGGAGAATCACTTGAACCGGGAAGGCGGAGGTTGTAGTGCGCTGAGATCTCAAAAAAAAAAAAAAAAAATCAGCTAAGGAGATGCTGTAACCTGGCCTAGTTCCGTAAGGAACTTACTGAAATTCCCTTTTCTCTATATCTTCCCTGCCTCAATACATGAAGGAGTGGAGGAGCTGCTTAGTAGTAGAGGAAGGGGTGGGTGCCAAGTGCTGATCCTTGACACATTGTCCCACCCCCAGCCCCTGCCTCCTAACTGCAGCCACAGACAAGGCAGCCTGTGCTGGGGAGGGAAGGAGAGCACTGAACTGAGCTGGAGGTGGAATTTTTTAAAATGAGTAAGACTGTCTTAAATACCTGAAATGAGTCTGTTCTGATAACCAATAACAGAGAGTGTCGCTAATTTAGGGAATCTTGCCAAGATGCTGTCAAAGCAACTATTACAAAGGAGATAATAGTTCATCATAGCACAATTGCTATATGGAATTATAAGGAAAAAATAATTTCACATTTGTATGTTGAGGAGTAGAGATTTCAGGAAACCTGGTTTCCAATATCAAGCCCACGCCAGCTGCTACTGGCATGGTAACCAGGGTACTTTTAACTGAGCCCTGTATTAGTCTGTTTTCACACTGCTGATAAAGACATACTCGAGACTGGGCAATTTACAAAAGAGATTTAATTGGAGTTAGAGTTCCACATGGCTGGGGAAGCCTCACAATTATGGTGGAAGGCAAGGAGGAACAAGTCCTGTCTTACATGGATGGCAGCAGGCAAAGAGAGAATGAGGAAGATGCAAAAGCGGAAACCCCTGATAAAACCATCAGAGCTTGTGAGACTTATTCACCACCACAAGAACAGTATGGGGGAGACTGCCCCCATGATTCAGTTATCTCCCACCGGGTCCCCCAAAACACGTGGGAATTATGGGAGTATAATTCAAGATGAGATTTGGGTGGGGACACAGAGCCAAACCATATCGAGCCCCATAGTAGACATTTCACACAGGCGTTTTCTCATTTAATTATCTTAATTATTTGAATATTACCTGTTGCTGCTGTAACACATTACCTCGACCATTTTGGTTTAAAGCAATACATTCATTATCTTATAGTTCTGGGAGTTGGAAGTCTGACATGGGTCTTCTCTGGGTTACCATCAAAGTGTTGGCAGAGCTACATTCCCTTCTGGAGGCTCCAGGGGAGTGGATTCCACTCCCTGTCCTTCTCTGGCTCCAAGAGGCTGCCTGCATTCCTTCACTTGTGGCCCCTTCCTCCTTCTTCAAAAGCAGTGGTGGCAGACGGAATCCTCACATTGAGTCACTCCAACCTTCCCTTCTGCCTCCCTTTCACTTTAAGGACGCTTGTGATTACATTGAGCCCACCTGGATAATACAGAATGCTCTCCCTATATTCAGGTTAGCTGATTAGTAACCTTAGTTCTATCTACTACCATAAATGACCTTTGCCATGTAACATAATATTTTCACAAATTCTAGGGGTTAGGACATGTATACCTTGGGGTGAAGGGGGGACACATTTTTCTGCCTATTACATTTGTTCCTTTTCACATTTTATGCATGAGACAAAAGGCACAGAGAGATGAGGTGACGAATCCACGGTTTCCCAGCGAGTGAGCCTCAGACCTGGAGATAATCACACACTGGCCCCAGCTGTCCACACAGGCATTGTTCCCTAAAAGCACTGCTGAAATTGATCAGCCAAAATCAACCCTGGCTTTTAACACAGAAACAAGTGTAGGAGACTGTGCTCTGTGTCTTCCTTGAAGTTTCCTTGCAGAAATTAGAGTTCCTGATCTGCTCCTTTAGTCCTCATGATAATTCACCACAATGTGTTTCTATCACAGAATTCCAGTTGGTTCTTGGACTTGAATTTGGCCTGTGGCACGTTTGGACCTACACTACCTTAAGTTGTAGCTAGCGACACTATGAATCTAACAGATATTTCCCATCACGTTTACTCTTAGAAGCCATCCTCACCAGGGAATCAATTAACAGTCACTTCTGTTTCCTTATTATTTAATGTAAGCTATTAATTCTTTAATTTATCTGAAATTTATTTGGTGTCTGGTGGAAGGAGAGGATCTGAATTTATGTTCCACTCTCCACAAAAATTCAACTGGATATCCCAGCAGCCTTTAGTCTATGATAGCATTTGATCATATTTTCCATTCTTATATATGCTAGGGGTTGCTCTGATTTTTTTTTTTTTTTTTTTTTGAGATGGAGTCTCACTCTGTCGCCCAGGCTGGAGTGCAGTGGCATGATCTCGGCTCACTGCAAGCTCCGCCTCCCAGGTTCACGCCATTCTCCTGCCTCAGCCTCCCGAGTAGCTGGGACTACAGGCACCTGCCACCACTCCCTGCTAATTTTTTTGTATTTTTAGTAGAGACGGGGTTTCGCCGTGTTAGCCAGGATGGTCTCGATCTCCTGACCTTGTGATCCGCCCACATTGGTCTCCCAAAGTGCTGGGATTACAGACGTGAGCCACCGCGCCCAGCCAGAGTTGCTCTGATTTAACTGTTCTTGCCATTTTTCTGTTGTGGCATCAATACCGTACTGTTTTAATTACTGAAGTTGTAAAGCATGTTTTCATTTATGACAGAACAAGTATCCCACTTACTTACAAGTCAGCTGGTCTCTCTCAGCTATTTACTCTTCGAAGTGGACTTTAGAATGATTTTAAATTCATATTTAATTACATCTATTCAATTTTTTTTAAGATATTGATATAATTATGAAGTATTTATAGCATTTGTAATGTTATACTGTCCTTAAACTCCTGGCCAACTAACAAGCTTACCTGATTGTGGTGGATGATTGCTTTAATATGCACTAGCTATGGATTACTGAGACAGATAAAAAAGGATCCCTGGAGAATCTCTAACCCACCCCACAAGTGTTTATACCAGATGCTTTTGTGTAGATGAGGGAACCTGCCCAGGGTGGTTTGGACATGGCCACAGTGGATTGGAGCCCTCCTGTGCACTGGGAGGACCAGCTGGAAGTTCACGCCGTTTGCAGCAGGGAAGAGCCTGGCCTCTCCTGTTCCTGTGTGGGGACCTGGGATTTGATCTGTGAGGCAGGAAGTTGTTGGCAAGGCCCCCTGTTGCTTTGCTGAGTTTTTATGTCTTTTTCCTTTTCACCCAATGAATTCCATTTTCCTCACACTTCTATGTGTCCATGAGCCTAATCTTTCCTGGTCATATGACAAGAGCCTGGTTTTAGCTGAGCTAAGGAGAAAGTGCTGCAACATTACTAGGATTCATTGAAGATTTTCTTTCTTTCTTTCTTTCTTTCTTTCTTTTCTTTCTTTCTTTCTTTTTTTTTTTTTTTTTTTTTTTGAGATGTAGCCTGGCTCTGTTGCCCAGGCTGGAGTATAGTGGCGCGATCTTGGCTCACTGCAACCTCCGCCTCCTGGGTTTAAGTGATTCTCCTGCCTCAGCCTCCCAAGTAGCTGGGATTACAGGCACCCGCCACCATGCCTGGCTAATTTTTGTATTTTTAGTACAGACAGGGTTTCACCGTGTTGGCCAGGCTGGTCTCGAGCTCCTGACCTCAAGGGCTCCCAAAGTGCTGGGATTACACGTGTGAGGCACCATGCCCAGCCTGATTTTTTTTTTTTTTTTTTTTTTTTGAGATAGAGTCTGAAGATTTTTATGTTTACGTTCAGAGGTAAAATTTGTAGGATGAGCTAGTAGAAGGCTGCCTGCTTTGGAATACCTCTGGATTTGATGTCTGTGATAGATGAGTGGAAAAGGAAGGCAAGGAGAGGGACTCAGAAAAATTGAGGACAATGAGGACATGAGGCAAACTTCACTATCAGCCCAGCCTCTCTCATTATGACTCACCAGGATCTTCCCAGCAGCCCAGAAGAATCCAGTCTAAAAATCAGGACCCTCCCCTGGAACTGTTAGTTTTGGCTGGGTGCGGTGGCTCATTCCTATAATCTCATTGCTTTGGGAGGCTGAGGCTGGAGGATCAGAGTACCATACCAGCTTGGTCAACATAGCGAGACCCTGTCTCTACAAATATTTGAAACAACAACAAAAAAATTAGCCAAGTGTGGTGGCAAGTGCCTATAATCCCAGCTACCCAGAAGGCAGAGACAAGAGGGTTGTTTGAGCCCAGGGGTTCGAGGCTGTACTGAGCTATGATTGTGCCATTGCACTCCAGCCTGGGTGACAAAATGACATCTCCTCTCTATTAAAAAATAAAATAAAAGAGTAGAGGCACGGTGGCTCATGCCTATAATCCCAGCACTTTAGGAAGCTGAGGCAGGCAGATAACTTGAGGTCAGGAGTTCGAGACCAGCCTGGCCAACATGGTGAAATACTGTTTATACCAATAAATACAAAAATTATCTGGGTGTGGTGTTGTGCGCCTGTAGACCCAGCTACTCGGGAGGCTGAGGTGGGAGAATTGCTTGAACCCGGGAGGTAGAGGTTGCAGTGAGATGAGATTGTGTCATTGCACTCTAGCCTGGGTGACAGAGTGAGACTGTGTCTCAGAAAGAAAAGAAAAGAGAAAAGGAGAAAGAAAGAAAAAGAGAGAGAGAGAAAAAGAAAGAGGAAGAAAGAAAGAAAAGAAAGAAAGAAAAAGAAGGAAAGAAAGAGAGAGAGAAAGGAAGGAAGGAAGAAACTGTTGATTTTTAGAGAAAGAAACTGCTGATTTTTATAGGGCTGCCTGGTGAGATTCCCTGTTAAGTGATATGCTAGGTATTGTTTTTAAAGTAGCTTTCCTTCATCAAGTTCATTCTTGTATATAAAAATGACCATACTGCTCATGACTCACCATTATGTAACCATAAGTCTATTATAGTTTTCCTATTAACTTGCTTTATTCTACTCATCAGCATTTGATTACACAAATATTCTCTTAAGGTTTTATTATGCTTGAATGTGAGAGGAAGAAGTAGCATTCCTTTGAAACAATGTAAAATTCAAATTAGCCCTCCCCAGTGAGTTTAAATGGAGAGGTTTCATTCTACTTTTTTTCTGAATTTATCGGGGTTAGTCTGTACTGTTTTACACTAGCAGATGAAGGTTGTATGATCTTTGCAATTTTTTTGTACTATATTATACCCTCTTTTATTTCTGAGTCTTAGAATCAATTTGTAGCGTCACTCGATAAAAGACAATAGTGGGTGTGGAATTCTTTTTCTCAAAAGATAATATCATGAATAGCATAATGCTCACCTACCCACCCACTTTCTCAGGGGAAGAGAGATGACTGCATTCTACTGTGGCCCCTTAGTTTTAATTAGAGGCTTCGTCTGTGGGTGAGGAATCCTGGGCTGGAGGCAGCTCGAGTCCCCCATCCAGAAGCCTTCCACGTGGGAGGCGCACTGAAAGCACAGCAGATCTTCCCTGAGAATGAGGAGGCGGGGCCCCTCCACCTCCCATCTGGATACCCTCCAGGTTCCTGCTGGTATTTCTGCCTCTAGCCTGCCCTTCTCGCTTTGCCAATCCCTTGTCCAGACTGCTTCCAGAATGAACCACTTAGAAAACTCCATGAAGCCATCCTACCCATGCTACTTAAAACCCTTCACTGGTTTTTCATCACTTTCTGGAGTTGGATCCCCATGAGAGGGGCCTGGCTCACGTCTCCAGGGTTTCGCCCGTTCATACAGTGGTACCCTCTCTGCCTGATGGACACATTAGGCATGAGCAAAATGAACTTCTGTGTTTCCCAATGTGCCTTCCAGGATCTGACCTGTAATTTCTTACCTCCATGCTTTCCCCATTGCAGGAAGGCCTCCCTCTCAAACGCTTTCTATCTCCTGGCATTTTCTTACAGATGCTCTAGCACTCAGTTCATATAGAAAGATTAAACTCCAAGCTAGGGCAAGTTCCCTTCCCCTATGCCCTCTGAAGACCCTGGGCATGACTCCACCACACATTATTGTAATCACTTAGAATGGCCCTGTAACATTGCTGGGGGCCTTTTGAGGGGGGACTGCATTTTTTTTTTTAAGACTGTAACAAACAAATTATTTGAATCCCCAGTGTCTAGTACCATTCCTGATCATAGTATATGCCCAATAAATCTTTATTCAGTGAATGAATACGTTACCCTCATTCCTCAGGTGAGGAAATGCATAAGAAGGGAGGCAAATGATGGAGCACAAGGAGGGAGCCCTGGATGGGGAGTCAGGACCATGAGTTCTAATACTGTTTGTGACCTGGTTTCTCTACTTTCCTGCCTAGAAGCTGCCTTTTCTAAAAAGGCAAATAAGGGAAAATTGAACAAGTTGAGGTCCAGTGCCCAAACTTTCCACCAAAGCACCCTTAAGAGTAGAAAATACCTGAGACCTCAGAAGGCTCGGGGGCTGCTGAGTCTGAAGTTTCACATTTGAGTTAATATTCATGTAAAATATGTGTTATGTGCCCTAAAATGTCTCCTTTTAAAAACTGAAATGTGTTTGCAAAACACATCAGTTAGTTAACTTAAAAAACCACCCCTCAATCTCCAAGAAAAATTAGCCTGCTGAGAAGATGGACCAAGATTGCCCGCTCTCTACCTATGCCCAGGCCTCCACCATGTGGGTAACTTGGTTAAAGACAGATAAAAGAAGGAAGAATACTGATTCTGGATTCAGAGAAGACCAGATCCAATTTCAGTTGTGTTACTTATTAGCTGTATTACTTCAAACAAGCTGCATAACCTCTTTGGGCACTGGTGGTATCCTCTGTAAAACTGGGGAGATGGCAGCCTCTTGGACCTTGTGAGGAGCTTGTGAAGCATCCTGGGAGAGCCCCTGCCGTGCGGCACACAGTGGTTATTCAGTATTGGCTCTCTTCCTTCGCCCCTGCCTGTCAGATTCTCTTTGGAAGCTTCTCTTCCCAACCCCGACCCCACCACCAATTCACTGGATCATGAGAGAATGCTTACAAGCAGCAGTAGGTCCAAAGTGCTGGGGGAATTTTCTGGTGACATATGGAAAAAACATATGCCTGGAGCCATTCCCTCCTCTGCCTTCCTTACCTAAGCCCACTGGCCCAATTCACTGAACTCCTCATGTCTAATTTCTTCATGTGTAAATGTGGATAATTAAGGCATCCTTGTAGAGCTTTAGTGAGGATTAAATCAGTTAATATGTGTAAAAATCTAGCCGAGTGCTTATCACATGTTAGGCGCTCAGTCTGTGGGAAATATTATTATTACTCTTACAATGATGGTTATTGAGGGCCCACATTCACAGAACCTGGGCAGAGGAGGCAGAATGATGCTCTCCCCTCAGAGATGTCTACATTCGAACCCCTGAAGTCTGTGAATATGTTACCTTACATGGCAAAAGGGACTTTGCAGATGTGATTAAGTTAATGACCTGCAAATGTGGGAATTATTTCTGGATTATCCAGATGAAGTCAATGTAATCACAGAGTCCTTAAAAGAGTCAGAGAAGGGGACGTGACAGTGTAAGCAAAGCAGGCAGAGATTTGAAGATGCTACGCAGCAGAATTTAAAGATGGAGGAGGGGCCTCGAGCCTCCGAATGAGAACAGCTTTGAGGAGGTGAGAAAGGTAAGGGAATGGATTCTCTCCTAGAACCTCCAAAAGAAACCCAAGCCTAATGAAATCTGTTTCAGACTTCTGGCCCTCAAAACTGTAAGATAATACATTTGTGTTGTTTTAAGCCATCAGTTTGTAGTAACTTGTTACAGCAGCAGTAGGAAACTGATACACCAGGTGACTACATCCTTGAGCACAGACAGCAACATTGACCACCAAACTCCTCCTCTGTTTACCAGGTACCAGGACAAGAGCTGGTCCTCTCACACTTCCCTTATCCCCCTCCCGATATTCTTTCCCCAGGTACTGCTGCTTTCTGGGGTAGGAAACATGCTGCCATGCTTGAACTGTGCCACTGGAAACCACACCTATTCTTCCCTGGAGAAAGGTAGAGGAAAAAGTGTAAGGTGGGGTGTGTGTGTGTGTGTGTGTGTGCATGTGCATGTGCATGTATGCAGGTGAAGGCATCTCAAAATTGGAAAAGTGCCACATGATGGGGGCAACAATTCAGCCCTGTTCAATTCCAGCATGCCCAGCCTGACAAGCTGAGGATGAACGGCAGTTGCCATGGAGACAGCATCCCTTACTTCCACTTGCTGCCTCCTTAGTGTTGCTCTTCACTGTGTGATGTGGTCACCACCCAGCTCTCGGCAGCACCACACCCTGGCAGGGTCCCACCCTGGCTGGGGCACTTCTGCTGTTTCAACTCTTTCTAACTTAACTGAATGAACTCTAGAAGCCAGGAAATAGGTTTGGGAACAAGGATGAGAGGCTTAAGGTACAGTGGACAGAGTACTGGTCTCAAGACCTCTTTTTTTTTTTTTTAAGACAGAGTCTTGCTCTGTTGCCAAGGCTAAAGTGCAGTGGCATGATCATGGCTCACTGCAACCCCTGCTTCCCAGGTTCAAGGGATTCTCCTGCCATAGCCTCCAAAGTAGCTGGGACTACAGACATGTGCCACCATGCCTGGCTAATTTTTGTATTTTTTAGTAAAGATAGGGTTTTTCCAAGTTGGCCAGGCTGATCTTGAACTCCTGACCTCAGGGGATCTGCCCACCTTGGGCTCTCAAAGTGCTCGATTACAGGTAGGAGCCACCTCGCCTGGGACCTCTCAAGCTCTCCTGCTGAAGGTCTTTCCCTCCCCTAAGCTCCAGGTTCCTCTTCTGTCTGATGGACAGGAAGTTGACCAGAATTACCTGTAAGAGCCTCTCCCACAGCTGTGAGATTAAGTTCATGGGGAGATCATAAATTTAGACTAAGGAACAGGGGGGAGCTCAAAAATGGTCAGGTTGATGGCTGTTTCTCAGTGACAACCAGATTTTTCACTGTACGGCCAACCCCCCAAGGGACGAGTGGGTGTCAAAGGAGGCCATTCTCTGTGTTACACTCCCCATCTTTCTCAGAATAGTGTCCATTCTGAAATGAGTAAAGGGAGAATGGATGACCAGCTCACCCCCTGAGGCCTGTTCATCAGGACTCACTGCTGTTGAGCTTTGAGGGCCTTTCTTCCTTTACCATTCTTCTGGGGCTGTATAGCTCTGAAATTCTGCCACTGGGCAGGAGGGACTCTGGGGTCCAGATGGCATAAAGCCGAGGGAAATCCTCAAACCAACCTTATTCACCAGTTAACTTTTCAAGAATACTCAGCTAGCCCCTGACCTACAAGAAGTGGAGACATACACACAAGTAACTGCAATCCAGGGTGACACTGAGCTCACTGTGGGTGGCCAAGCTTGGCTGTTTAGGAAGCAAATTCATTTCCCTCCATCAGCTCACACCACCTACCACTGTGCCATCCATCAGTGTTTGGAGAAGTACACTCTATTCTGCCTCTTCTTTGTAGGACTCGTCACAGTGCTGCAGAGAAGTGTTGCTGGATCAAGGCTACACTATGCCATTTCATAACCCTTCATGATAAAGAAAGTCACCGATTGGAGCTCATCAATTAGATATGAGAGCCCGACAGGAGCCACAGAGCTGGCTGTGGGGCCACCCAGAGTCAAGAAGCCACATGGAACCTGCTGGGCTTCACTCTTGTGATGATGTTCACAGTATGTGAGTGCCTTGTTCCTGTCACCACAGCCTCCCAAGGGAGAATGTCACAGGCCAAGGGAACAGCTTGAGTACAAGGCTGGAGGTGCAATGTTGCAGAATTTCTGGGGACTGTGAGCCACCCATGTGAGCTAGTGCACAGACTACAGCAGTGAGGAAGGAAAGTTAGTGGGCCCTTTGGCAGACAGTCTTAGTCACCTTTCTACTCCACCTTCCCAGTTTTTCCTTTCTGTAACAACTGTGCTTTTGTTCAAGTCCCAAGCCCTGCAGGGGAGGATCTATTCCCTTGCCTTTTCCAGGAAATAGATGATAATTGGACTAAAATGAATCATGATGATCTTGTTTCTTGCTTTTCATTATTATTTCCTGTCCAAGTGGTATAGTTTAGGCCAAAGAGACAGATGAGTCAGTCTTCTGAAGGTGGGTGGGTAGAAGGCACTTTTTGGAAATCTTTTGATTTCCTGATTAAAAAGGACTGATGCAGCTGGAACCTTTTCCCTATCTCTGGCAGACTTGAATGGTAATGTGAAGCCTGGAAGTGCAGCAATCATCTTCTATTCATGAGGGAGAGACCAAGAGAATCTCAGAGATGTTCAGAAGTCATGATCCAATGCTAAACAAATGTCCAGCTCCAAACTTCTTTGTATGTGACAAAAATAAACTCCTGTCTGTTTAAACCACTGTTTGCTGGATTCAGTTAATTGTAGCCAAATATCTGAGACAGGCCAGTTGCAAGGAAATGGAATTTTTACCTTTTCCAGAGGCAAAGGGAGTTAGAGGAGGTTTCTTTTGTTATTCTTTAGAATTTAGTTTTACATGAATAGTGATGGGAGCTGCCCTGATTTGATGACTCTACAACATATGCATATACAGCTCAAAACATCAAATTACACCTCATGAATACAATTACCATGTGTCAGCAAAATATTTTTTAAAAATGATACTCCATACATGTTGTGAAAACTTTAAGTGACAAAAAAATAAAAAAATAAGGCATGAGGGGCCCCCTCACTCTCACCAATCCCACTTCCTGGAAGTAAACGCTATGAAGAGAGAGGGGGCGGGGAGCTATGTGTGTATATTTTACAAAAATCAGATTATTCTGCACATCTTTCTATTAATATATAGGGTTTTGCAATTGGCTTTTCTTATTTAATGACATGTCATGGATACAGGAGGTTTTTGAGGAAAGGTAGGATATCATGGGAGCTGTAGTTAAGAAAGGTGAAGACATTTATTCAGTAGTCTAGAAACTGGCCCAAAACGGTATTACATAAAACTTCCGCTCTCTCTGGAAAGAAGCGGAGGGAAACAGAAGTATTGGTAACTTCCTAAATGCAGGCATATGCTAGGCATTTTAATTTAATTCAAACTCCTCTGTGAGATTATTCTCATCTTACAAATGAGGAAACAGAGGCTCACTGAAAATTGGAACCCAGCTCTATCTGACCCAAAGCTTCTGGTCTCTCTATTTCATCAATGAGTGGTTTTGCATTTTTCCACGGGGCAGTCACCATAACTGCCCATGTTTTCCTACTGCTAAATGCAAATATTTGAATTGCCTTAGGAAAGGCATAATGCAGAGTGATTGCTTAGAGAGTCTCTTCCTGGTGGGCCCTGCTAAGAAGACAAAATGCCCTGGATCTGACCCTGAGGGGATAAATGCCCTCCTTGGGGTTGGCCACGCTGAGTGAGTGAGGCAGGGACAAACTGGAATGGGTTTGGAGGAAAATGGGGACAGGACAAGAAAACCAAAGGAAGTGCCATGTGGAGCCCAATGGGCTGGCTTCCCTGTGACTGCTAAGCAAAGGCGGAGTCGGCTCCAAAGTGCTTGGGAAAATGACAACTGGCAAAACTCATACTGAGGGGTAATGATGCTGTCAGATGCACTGCCTGGTGCTAAGGGCTTGGAAGTTCTGCCAACAGGATTCATTATGAATGTGTAATTTGCTGAACATTGTTAAGCCAATGTTTCCCCCAACTGGGGATGACAGGCAAGTGTGCCTTCAGTGCCCCCTCTTAAGAGCTGCCAGGTCTACGTTGCCACGCAAGCAACAGTGGTAAGAGGGGCCCCCGAGTCTTACAGTGCCCTCAGCTATATCTCAGAGGGCCTTGCCCACACTGAAGGACTTCCTGGTGTGATGCCCTCCCCACTAGGGCCCTTCTCCTGTAATTCTATCCCAGTTCAGAGCCCCACTCAAATCTGATCTCTTCCAGAAAGCCTTTTCCGACCAGCCACCTCCCCATGCGTGTTTCCAGCCCTCAGCTCATTTCCCCAACCTTCCTGGACTTCCCTTTCAAAGGGAGCTGAGCACAATTTGCCTAATACAGCGAACTGTCTATCTCTCTCCTCTTGACTTGGGGGCTCTTCTGGAGCAAGATCTGTCTGATTGCTTTCTAATTATTGATCTCCCTACATGCAACCATTTAAATGGCAGAAGCTATTTACATTTCTATGGGATGAATAGATGAACAACTGTGTCATTTGCTTATGGACAACAGGATGAAACGTGGAAAGATGGGTGAATGAGGTCTGGACCAGTGGGTCTGTGCAGCACAGGGAACAGCTGAGCATTCCCCTGTGTATGGCCCCACCCCCGACTCCAAGAAGAAATCTGGGCATAATGATGAGCGAAGAGTGCTCAGCACAAAGAAGACACTGGACTGACTGTCCCAACAAGAGTCCTTAGAGATTATTTAGCTCTGACATCTTTTGTGATGAGGAAACAGGCCCAGAGAAGGGAAACATCTGTTATGAGGATGCATCACAGGGGCCAGTGGTGGGGCTAGAACTGAGGTCCAGCCCAGGGCTAACTTCTGTTTGCTGTCCTGTGGCCATAATTTGAATTTGGCCATGACGGTCTCAGGGGTGTAGGTACATGTATAATTCATCAAATGTTTTCCAGGAATTTCACTGTACTTTTTCCAAGTAACTTAAAAAATTGCTTTCAACAATTCCTGTTTCCTATCTCAATTAGTATTTTCCATGCACTTGCTAAATAATCCCTTGCTGAAGATTTGAGAAATCACTCCTGCCGATGGTACCTTCACACAGCCATAGCCCTTCTTGTTCCACTGAAATTGGCCTTCCTGGCTATTGGGTGATGGTGACAAATTGTGGGGCAAGATGCTGCAGTATGAAGTCTGAGCTCCAAAAAAAAGAGAGGGGAAGATGGGAACAGTGATGGGGTGGATTTGGGAGTGAGGACAAAGAAGGATGAGGATGGCCTAGGGAGTTAAGGGAATGAAGAGGAGATGGGGTGAGGAGGAGCTGAGGAGAGGAAAGTTGCCTCACTGCACTGCACTGCACTGCACTGCACTGGAAGCACCTTGACCCAAGGTTGGGTATCTTATTCATCTCTGTGTCCCTAGAACTGGGGACTGAGCTCTGGGCCTGACTCAGAGAAGGGCTTTGGAAACTCTTCCTTGAGTGAGTAAATGTACTGTAGAATGGGCACATCCACCATCTGGGAAATGAAGGAATTGCTGTCACTCAGAGCTGCCCGTCCCCTTCCAGCAACATGTTAAAGCCCAGAGGCAAGCTGGGATGCATTTCAGAGTCATCTTGGAGCTTTTTCAAAGTATAGATGTTGGTCTCACCTCCTTTACACTGAATCAGAAGAGGGAGGGATGGGCCCCATCAGGTGAATCAAAAATGCATACTCCTGTGGTTGGGGACCATTCTGTCACAGTCTTCCTCCTTCCCTGGCCTCTTCTGTAGATGACCTTGCATTGACTGCAGGTTCATCTCTTTGTCATACCTGGGATCATCCATTTAGTAAGGTTTGATGGAACTGAATGTCTATGTGGATTTTCCTAACCATAAGAACCATTACCCAGCGTCCCACAGTCAGCCCCAACCTCAGCCTCTGATGGAGAACTGATGGATGTACATGGAGGCGGAAGGGGCCTTTATACTGTGGAGCACTTAGGGAGGGGGGCTCCCTGCTCAGCAGCTTTGCTGGCCAGTCCCCGAGACAAGCCACAGAAATCACATGGCTATCAGGCAGCCTCTGGGGCCACCTCTGCTTCCCTTCTTGGGGTTGAGAGGCTTCAGCCTCCAAAAAGGACCATGCTGCAAAGAGATTATTTTCCTGAAGGGGGTCAAAATCAAGGAAAGCCAGAACTTCAAAACACATCTATCCCTCTCCTCATTCTCACGGTATGCATAGGCACGTGCATGTGTGTGAGTGAGAGCACACACACACACAGAGTGCATGAAGAACATGGTTTGTCAAAGTTCTCTCCCTGACAAATGACAAAGTCTTGTCTTGCATTGCCCACCTCTGTGTGTATCATATATTCTGATATTAATTTGAGAATATAAAGAAAGTCCCCTGAACAGGCCCTAAAATCTCATCACTATTACTTTGGTTTTCCTGATAAACTATAAATCCCTTAGCAGGATGTACACATTAAATATAATCAGTCACTGATATATTAATATCAATGAATTGATGAGAGACATTTGGGGGAGCAGGTTTGGGTGAGGGCAGGACAAGAGTATAGCAGTGGGGCATGGGGTGGGGATTACAGAGCAGAGAGCAAGGCACGGAGCAGTGGAAGTGGGGGTGCTGGAGACGGAGCTGGCTCCTTTCGCACCTTGAGCCACCACTGTCCTCTTCAGAGAGTTCTGGAGTTGGCCCAGTCTGGGGAGTTTGGGAAAATCCTCCAAACCTCCTCTTAGTCTACTCTTCGACCAAGTTCAAGGCCCCCTTCCTGGATGGAGCCTATCCCCACAGCAGTCATATGTAAGTGCACTATCCCACATTTAGTGATGTGGCATGATCATCCTTCATCTTATCTCTATTCAAGCTTTGTCTTTCAGCATAATCACTGACACCCTCACCACAGAGCTGGATGTAAGGCATTGCTATCTCCATCATTCAGATGAAGTAACTGAGGCTCAAATGGTTTATGTCATTTGTTACACAGCAAGAGTCAGAGCTGGGAAATGTGAAGTTAGAACCTACGCACAGCTTAGCCATTCACTAGTTGTGTGTCCTTAGACATGTTACTTCCTCTCCTTGTGCCTCGATTGCCTCATCTGTAAAATGGGGATAATAATGGTATCTAGGGCAGAAGGCTGTTGTATTAATTAAATAGATAACACAGAGAACATGTATAGCATAGTACCCAGGTACACAGTGAATGCTACATAAGCATTTGCTGTAATTATTGTTCTTGTTTTTGTTCAATACTGTTTCCAAGGGATCCTATCTCCTTCTCTGTTTCTCTCATAGCATCTATTTAACACATAGTAGGGTCTCAATAAACATTAGTTCCCTTCTTTTTCCCTTTCCTTTATTTTTCTGAAAACTACCACCAGGATCAGAAAATGCCACAACTGCTTGATCTATCAAGCAAAGATTTTCTTCTTCCTTGGGAAAAGGAGCCAACCCTGGCACTACTGGATCAAAGCATGCAGAGTTCAGGGCCTTGAACTGTGGCCCTTGCCTGGCTAGAGTTCAGAGGAAGGTTCCCTGGAGATGGAGAGCCAAGCCCCTGTCATCTGGATGCTTCCAGTCCCATGTCACTGACACATTGCAATCCGCATCATGTTCTCTGTCCTCAACAGGGCTGTTCTGATAAAAGGCTGACTAATGGGCAGGAAGGGGAATGTCTTGCCAGTGTGCTTGTTTCCATTAGATTATGGATGTATTTTTAGAGTGGCTGAGAAATATCTAGGATCTTGCCTTGCAAGATGATTTTGCGGACTAGGACTGGGAAGAAATAAATCTTAGCAAGAAAAAAAAAAGATTGCAAATGCTTCCTGCTGCTGGGAGTTCCTTCTTTTCATCACCACCTGGTTCACTATATTCAGATATGGCTTGAGTGTTATTTCTTCTGAGAGGCCTTCCTGGAGCCTCTTCCAGCACCACCCATTTTTCACAGCCTCTTGGGCCACATTTGTCTCACTGTATTATTATTGCCAGTCCACTTGATGGACTCCCTCATTGATTGAGCTCTTTGAGGGCAGGAGTCATGGCCGTTGGTTCATTCCAGAATCCTAATTTGAGGCTTTTATAGAGTAGATGCTCAATAATGTTCAACAAATACATGGATGGATGAAGTACAAAGACCAAACAGTCATTCTGTATCAGTAAATCTGACTATGAGTGTGACTGCAGGCCCAAGCCCCTGTGTTTCAGCATCTCTCACGCTAAGTGTTTGTCCCTTACCCCATGTGGCACTGCCTGATGCCCCTGCTGGCCTGCTCATTATGTGATATTCAAGTAATGCAATTAAATAAAGACCTCTGTTGCCAGACTGACACACAGCAAGAAACAAAAGTACTAGTTACAGTCAACCTGTCCAGTGGCACAGCCTGCCGGGCTCCATGTGGGGATAAAGGCTGGGGAGTGGGTGCAGGAAAAGGGTAGAGATGATGGCAGTGGGGGGTTGTGTAAGCTATCAACTTATGGATAACAGTTTCTCTTGTTATCAAAATGAACCCCATCACCTACAGCATATGAAGTGATCAATTAGTGGGACCTTTATGGTCACAGTATAATTCTCTCTATTTGGATGAAGTTTCTCTCAGTCCTCAGTGCCTCAGACAGAGCAAAGCCCTGGGGAAGCTGTCAGGTCCAGCCCAGGCAGCAGAACAGGGTATTTTAGCACCAACCACTCTTGATAATGCAGAAGCATACAGAGTGAGTCCGTTCCTGCTTGTTAGGGCCTCAAATCCCATCCGCAAGGAAGAAAGCTGACATAGCTGCACATCTTGCGCTTGACCTTCAGAAGAGAGGCTGATGACAGAAAGAAGCCCTCCAAAAATGTACCCACTGAGCAGAGACTGCTAGCTATCCCCATTATCTAGTCTTCTGTTCTTCCATAGTAACTGACTTTTAACTGAACATGTGGCCAACCAAAATGAAGGCTACTTTTCCAGTGTCCTCTGCGGCTAGCTATTGCCCTGAGATTAGGTCTTGGACATAGGCTGAAGTGATGTACACTGTTTCTGGGTCTTGACCCTGAGGGGAAGGATATGCTCCCCTACTCGTCTATCTTCTCCTTCCTACCAGCTTATGTGACACTGTGGTGAGCCAGGTAAGGTCATGAATCACAGCAACACCCTAGGAAGGAGCACGAAAAGAGAAAGAGACCGAGGCCTTGAGGACTCACAGAGCACAGCTACCAAACCAGCTTGGACTTTCCCCATGAGAAAATTAATCTTCGGTCATGTCAACACCATGTGAGTCTCTGTCACAGTTGAACTTAGATCCTAACTAAGGCACTCACATCAATGAACTGAATATATATATGTGCATGTGTGTATGTATGTATGTAGAAAATCAGACACACACGCACACACACACACAGTCAGCAGGTTCTTTATATCTCCTCCATTGCAAGTTATGAATTTAATAGAATTTTAGTCCTTTAAGGGAGTCATTCATCCCTTCGAATGATAAACACATATTAACATACATCCCTAACACAAAATAATGGGACATCTATGACAGCTTGGAAATCGTAAAACTAAATGGTGAGATTGATTCTTGGGGAAATGGTCATTCCTGCCTGATATGTATTATTATTATTCTCTGTCAACCAGAATCCCCATTTTCCCAGCGTTTTCATCATCAGTCTCGCCATAAAGACTTTTGTATTGAGATAGGTGCTCCAGGTGTCTAATGCTACCCACTTCCAAATGTCACCACCATTCCCTTATCCTGAAAGCTGAACAGACAACAGCCACAACTCTGTTCACCCCCAGGATATCCCTTGACTCTTCCTGGTTGGTCTGGTCTTATGTAATCTTTCCCAAAGCCAGCTAGAGCTTCATCCAGCGGGTTACCCTGGCAACCCAGCTGTGTCATCTTGAAAGATGTCTCCGGGCACCAGCTTTGAAGTCTGCAAGAGATTTGACTGGGGCTGAGCTGTGAAGCCACGACATATTAGCTTTAACACGATGTCATCATTTATCGTGCTCCTGGTAGACATGTCACATTTTTTAAAAGAACATGGATAAAAATAAGTACTACCTTGACTATGCAGTGAGATTTACTTAGAAAGCAGACACAGCTATCTATTTTCAGAGACCAACTTTGTCTTTTATGGTCTTCTTTGCATTTCTTCTAAAAGAAAATCATTTCAGTGTTCACATTTTTCTCTGAATATCTCGTTACAAATTCTAACATAGGCAGCCTAATTTCAAGTCATCAGATAGCCTTTTCATACTGGGCATGTCAAGTTTTACAGTTTATCTTTTCATTTCCTCTTTGGGAAAATAGTATTTAAGGAAGTTCATTGACAACTCTCTTTTGCTGGTAAGTACCTCCCGTAGTCATAAGAAAATTAGCTAGCTACTTGACTCTCAGAATGGGGGATGTTATGTTATTCTGTTATGTTATGTTGCATATTACTTATTTAAACATTCTGTATTGAAAAGGTTCATTGAGAATCTCTGTAGCTCATTATTCTGGATAACACACTTTAAATGTTTCATTTCTTTCACTTATTCTTTCAACTGAGTTTCAGTTAAGCTATGAAACAGAGTCCTTTATTCATTTGTTAATTTATTATTTCATCCAACTAATTTTTGTTATTGATTGCTGGGGATACAGAGATGACTAAGACACAGTCCCTGACCTTGTGGGTAGCTGGACAAAAAAATAGCCACAATGTCAAGGGACCTGTGCTATAGGGACAGGCATGTCTAGCAGAGATTGAGTGACAGCTGCACCTGATTTCTAGAATCTTGCTGTTGGAAGGGAACTTAAGAAGTGACATGGTTCAACTCCCTCTCTTTACAAAGGAAGACATTGAGGTCACACCTGCCTCTCCCACTCACCGACCACTCTTCTCACTCATATTGAACTTCATTCTGTCCCTTGAACAGGGTGTTCACTCCCATCTCTGCCTTTGTACCACATTTTATTCATTTTTGTATCTCCAGATCAAAGCAGGAGGTGGAGACAAAAAAAATTTTCATTTCGCCTCACAAATACTCTTTGAAGGTGGTAGAGCAGGGATTACTAGCCCTCTTTAATAAATTGAGACTCTATAACCCAGACAGGTTTGTAACTGGCCCAGATCAACTCGCTAGCAACAGTCCTCACCAAGCTCAGGGCCTCCTGGCTCAGTCCCATTCTCCTTCATATTAAGTAGGATGCTTTCTCTTGCAAGGAACATAAGACCCCACTAAGACAGGCCTTGACACAAAGGGTTAATTATCCCACACAGCATGTGGCCCAGGTCCTGTTTCAGGACTAATTCTGCAGCTCAGGGATGTTCCCAGTCCCTTTCTACTCTGCCACGTTCAGCTTGGAAGCCTTATCTCCCCTCACCATTGAAAGTTAGCTGTGGCAACTCCAGGCATCACACACAGACAAGATAAAATCCAGCAGGCTTGTCTGGATGAAAGAAAAACCTTTTCCAGAATCCTTCCCACCCCAGAAGACCTTTTCTCAGATCCCTTTTGACCAGGATTGGGTAACTTACATATGTCTTTCATGCAAAGTAGACCAGTAAAGCATGTAACTGGATTTTTAGCCTCTATTTTGAGAGGTAGGCCACTGCTAGAGAGAAAGGGATAGTGACCATCTGGTAGGTAACCAACAGTGTCTGGTGTCTCATTTAATAAAGCCCCCTCTCTCTGGCTCCTCAGTGCCAGGCATGAGGACCTATGATCCCAGCTTATGGTCATGAAGTCTGCTAGAGAGGGAAGTTGTAATTCCTCATGGTGGGCTTCTCCAACCTCACAGTCATAGTCCACCTTGGTTTTCTTCTGACCCAACTCCAGTGCTGTCAACAAGGAGCCTAAGCTAGAAGTGTAGGCACTGTCAGACCCTCAGCCTCCTGGCCCTCACCACTGCTCTGGGAAGCAGGTGAAGCAGGTCATCATCCCATTTGTCTGATAAGAAAACTCGGACTTGGAGGATGAAGGACTTGCCTACAGCCAAACAGCTGGACAGTGCAGAGCCAGGACTTGGACTCATTTCTGTCTGACTCCAGCCCCTGACTCTTCACTTCTCTGCACTTCATCCTAGGAGCCACTTGGAACCATATCAGACATTTATGTCAATGTTTTAAATCTGAAGACTATAGGAAAGGAAAGCACACAAACCACTCTTATTAGTGGGGATGAGAATCACCTGAGATTTCCATCAAGGCTCTCTCTACCAGGTAAAGAGCATTGGCAATGGAGTCCAACTGCTGGGTTTCAATGCTGTGTGACCTTGGGATAGTTACTTAACTACTTTGTGCCTTAGTTTCCTCATTTGTAAAATGGGGCAAATAATAATAGCACCAACCTCAAATACCCTTATGAGGATGAAATGAGTTAATATATGCAGAGTGCTTGGAACAATGCCTGACGCACACTGAGCATTCAACGAATGTTGGCTATATTCTCTATCTATTATTCATCTATGCATCTAGTCATCCTTTGATTTACTTTAGAAAGGACGTAAAGTATCTGGTTTTCTATGGTGTTTTATGTGGTAAAGCCAACCAGACTCCCTGCCTGCATTCCCAGGGTGTGGCAGCCTGCCTGGAGCCAACAGTAAATTTGATGGCTGCACGGGGATAACAGACACCTTTCCTGCCACCTACACTCCAATATTTCCAAGTTTCAGGATGCTTGGTGTCAAATGTGATCCTGTCCTTCTGGGTCAGCCCTGAGAGGGGGCTCTGCACATGCCCCTAACACTCTGCCTGGGTTGTTTTGTTGAGGGAAAATTGTATTCTCCGAGAGCCTTTCTCTTGCATCAGTGTGATACCTTCAAGGCTGTTACCAGCTGCTGCGGAGGGGCTCAAGGAGCAGAAGGTTTCCTTCTCTGCTGGCTTACCCCTCGAGTCGCTGGGAGGATTCACTGGTGCCTGCACCAGGGACAGCCTTTTCTCTTCCTCCTTAAACTTTTTTTCACATAGAAGCAGTGGTGACTGGGTCAGCCTTGTAGGGGTTCTGGGGAAGGCTGGGAAGGCTGGTTCACATGGATTGGAGGCCAAGACAGTTTCCATACCACCAAGGGGGTATAGTCCCCTGGAGCAGATCCTAACTTGATGCTGTGCAGAGAAGGATCTTTGCTGCATAATCAGACAGCAGTGCCAGCTTCCTCAACCCCATACTCTATCCCCAGTCATAATTAGAGTGACCTTTACCATTTATTGAGCAGTTGAATAGCAGACACTTGTAAAGTAGATATGAAGAGCCATTGGGCAGCTGCAGAATCTAAAATGAGGGAAGTGAAGGCCATTGCCCTAAAACTCACAGCTCCCAAGGGGCAGAACCTGGATTCGAACCCTGTAAGAACCCTGTGTCTTACTCCAGGGCTGCTCTCTCCACAGAGCAGCTGCCTTTTCAGCTATTACTTAACACGTATTCTAAGCTGTTGTCTCTGCCTCGGATAGAGAGAACCAAGCCCAAAATGATAGTATGTATAGCTTCACCACACATCTTTGTGCCATTTAGTAATAAAAAATATACACAGGAGAAAAAAAGAAACCACCCAAATGAACAAACACAGGACAACAACCATCTTGCACTGGTCCCTAAAAACATTGTGACCCACACTGATAAAACAACCCATTTGTCTTTGCTTTCAGACCAAAATGTTTTGAGTATGCTTCTTTATTTCAGATTGAAGGTATTTCACCTACAATATTGGGGATCTGACCCCAGGGGCCACCTGTAGCAGCCAGGCCCAGCTGGTTCTCACGGGAACACCATGCTACTGTTTTTACCCGGAAAGTTGGTCAATCCACTTTTTACTCAGCAAGTCATCACTAGCTTCTCTCTGTGGAAAGCGGCAGAAACAAATGCCAAGGAAGGGCCTCCTCCTTAAGCAAGTGGAGGGCTCAGGGCAGGCGGCTCTGGCTGGGATCTGTACTGCCAGCTCTGGCTGGGATGACACCACAAGACTAGGCTGGTGGGCTAGGGTCAGCCTCTGCCCATAGAGGCTGACTAAGCAGACAGACCACATGAGGGGAAATCCCAACATGTCCCTGAGCAGGGAGGGGCCTGGCATTCCAGGATCAAGGCCCTGCCCACCGCCTGCTCCTCTGCTCCCCTGCTCATCACCTGCTCAGTGCAAGGAGTGTTTTTACCCTCCCTGTTTGTCTAAGTCCTTTCTGGATGTCAGCTTCAGCTCCTGCACCACACCCTCTGCCCTGCTGGACGCCCCCAACCTGCTCTCTCCCTTCCTGTTCTTTGAGCTCCCAAGGCCGCAGCTCACCTACACCCACACTTAGCTCTTGGGCTGTTGCTGCAGTTGCCAGTTTTGAAGGCTTTATCTTCCCAGATGGCCTGGGATATCCATGGATGTCCTACCTGCTGACCCCCCTGGTGTTGAGTCTAGTACTGTACACACAAGGTACAGACAATAAATTCTTCATGAGTAACTTGAGTCATCTTGGGCTCTAAGTCATTCTCCTGAAGGCACAATGCAAGCTCCTGTATCTTCATCCCTTGAGTCACTGGGACATTTATGAGGAAAAATGAAAATTAGCTTTTCCTTCTTGGTATTGTCCATCATGTTGTTTTAAGAATACAACCCCAGGCCACCAGAGTTTCCATTGTCCTCTAACACGTTTGGCAGTTTGTGGATTAGTTGTCTATGCAGAAAACCATCTGATCGCCTTGTATACCACATTCAGGACCTTAGGACTTTTGTGGCATTTGATGCCCTCTGTGACCTGGCTCTACCCATATCTTCATCTCACTTTCCCCCTGATACTTCTTTGGTTACCTGACATTTCAGCCAACAGAACTCCTTGCTATTTCCGACATCATCCCCCTATCTTCCTGCCTGATACAGTCTGAATGTTTGTGTCCCCTGCAACATTCACATGTTGAAACCTAATCCCCAAGGTGATGTTCTTAGGAGATAGGTTCTTTGGGAGGGGACTAGGTGCAACCCTCATGAATGGGATTAGTGCCCTTATAAAAGAGGCCTCGGAGAGCTCACTGGCCTCTTTCACCATGTGAGGACACAGCAAGAAAGAATCATTTATGAACCAGAGAGGGGGCCCTCAGCAGACACTGAATCTGCCCTGGTCTTGGACTTGCTAGCATCAAGAACTGTGAGAAGTGTATTTCTATTGTTTATCACTACTTGGTTTATGGTGTTTTGTTACAGCAGCTCAAATGAACTGAGACTCTGCCCTTGTGCCCTTTCTTAGGTTGTCTCTCTGTTAGGAATGACATCCTTGCAGCTACAAATCTACCTAAATTTCAAGGTGTCTTGAAATCTTCAGTGAAGTTATTTATACAGAAATTTCTTAGGCTAGAAAATCTGCACCTATGTTGGGGCAAACGTTACTTTGTATCTCTTCTAGCTATTTACACAGATTGTTAAGAGTTTCTCCTAGGCTGTGAGGCCCTTAGAGTAGGGTAAGAGTCTGATTCAAATTCCACACACTCCATAGCTCTTGGCTACGGACTCATTTTAGACGCCATTCTATAGTTGTTTGTTGAAGGTGGATGACAACTAATAGCTTCTCTATTACTACAAAGGGATTCCTCCCTTTGACATTTTATTTTATTTTATTTTATTTTATTTTTTTATTTTATTTTATTTTATTTTATATTTATGTTTTTGAGATGGAGTCTTACTCTGTCTTCCAGCTTGGGGTGCAATGGCGTGATCTTGGCTCAATGCAACTGCCGCGTCCTAGGTTTAAGCAATTCTCCTGCCTCAGCCTCCCCAGTAGCTGGGATTACAGGCATGCACCATACCTGGCTAATTTTTATATCTTTAGTAGAGACAGAGTTTCGCTGTGTTGGCCAGGCTGGTCTCAAACTCCTGGCCTCAGGTGATCCACCCGCCTCGGCATCCCAAAGTGCTGGGATTACAGGCGTGAGCCACCACACCTGGCTGCTTTGACATTTTAGACAGGGAAAGTTGGTCGTAAAACAGCCCAAAATCTGTCTATCACTCCCCCAGTTATAATAGGACTGGATTTCACCTGTGAGAGGAGAAGCTGACCTGGAGTTCAGGGCAGGGTCAGATTCACAGCAATATCACAGTAGTCATGAGAATGGAGCCACAAGCTTCATAACAACCCTCAGAGAGAAACAGTCAATGGCCCAGGAATCCTTCCAATTGGACACCAAAGATGGAAGAATCAGTAAGACAGAAAGCCTTCTTCCCGCAGTTGCTCCGTGGGCCACTGGAGGGCAGGGGTAACTGACTCCCACCTAGGTGAGTTGGTCATTCACAGACCCAAGGTGGGTCAGTGATAGCCAGATCCAAATCCAGATCATCATTTCAAAATGTTAGAAGAGTCCAGTAACGTAAAACAGCTTTTCACTGAGAAATCCAGACGTGATTTTGCATGTTCAAGTCCAATTCTGTAATAGAAATGTGCTAATTCTTACTCTTTTTTTTTCTTTTACTTTTTTTAGGTGGAGTCTCGCTCTGTCATTCAGGCTGGAGGGCGGTGGCACAATCTCGGCTCACTGCAACCTCTGCCTCCCCGGTTCAAGCAATTCTTGTGCCCTCAGCCTCCCAAGTAGCTGGGACTACAGGTGCATACCACCACACCCAGCTAATTTTTGTATTTCTAGTAGAGACGGGGTTTCTCCATGTTGGCCAGGCTGGTCTCGAACTCCAGACCTCATGTGATTCGCCCATCTCGGCCTCCCAAAGTGCTGGGATTACAGGCATGAGCCACCATGCCTGGCCTATTTATTTATTTTTTTGAGATGGAGTCTCACTCTGTCGTACAGGCTGGAGTACAATGGCGTGATCTTGGCTCACTGCAACTGCTGCCTCCTAGGTTTAAGCAATTCTTCTGCCTCAGCCTCCCCAGTAGTTGGGATTACAGACATGCACCATGATACCTGGCTAATTTTTGTGTTTTTAATAGAGACAGAGTTTCGCCATGTTGGCCAGGCTGGTCTCAAACTCCTGACTTCAGGTGATCCACCCACCTCGGCCTCCCAAAGTGCTGGGATTACAGGTGTGAGCCACCATGCCTGGCTGCTTTGACATTTCTTCTATTGCAATTAGAAATGGAGTGTCCTTGAGCAATCTGCTGCAGAGAATAACTAACGGGACAGCAGATCCTTCTAGCTTTAAACCCTCATTCAAGGGCTTCAATGTCCTTATTTGTAAAATGGGGGAGGGAGTGGACTGAGAGACTTCTAAAGGGCTCTTTCCAACCTTATCCTGAGGGCAGAGAGGTTGAGGTGCCATCTAAGAGCAATTCCTTCAGGATGCCACAGTCACAATAACCACTGATAGCTCTCTAAATGACACCTGCCCTACCATGGGAAAGCAAAATCCCAAGGTATGGAAGCCATCCAAAATAACTTCACACCCTTGGAGACAGGGGAAGGTTATCATTTTGACCCCTGTGGGGTAATTGCTGTCTCTAATGCTGGTAGCTAGCTATTCCCTGAGACAATATCACCATAATAAAATACCGTTGGAGCCTCACATGGGACTTTGTTTTCTCAGAACTCTAGATTATTATTGTCTTTTCCTTGAGATTTCAGACCGCAGCTCTTGTCTTCCCCATTAATTCAAGTTGAATGCAGCCTCAATCATATTGGCAAACATTCCAAGTGGAAATACATGCTAAAAATTGCAACATCCTCACCAGCCCTGTCTGGATGACATTATGTATTTCATGTAATGTCTATTCCTTAAGGAATTAAAACCCTTCTATATACAGCTCTGCCCAACGAATTTTTAATAAAGTCTCCTCCTAACTACATCTTAGTAACAAACAGAATCTGAATCCCTAAAAACTGGTCATCCCCAAATCTTTTTTGAAATGTTTTATATTCAAAATTATTTGAATCAGATGTTGAGAAGAGGCAGTAGTCATCTCTGTCACATTTTCTTTTGATAAAATATCTGATGAGAGAGAAAATTCTTGATGCCACAGCCCAATAAACTGGACTATTTGGCATCTGGATATCCTCCCATGCTGAGGTACCTAACACCAAGTCACTGATAAGCCTCACCTGTGCAAGATGATTCAATGCTTATGAAGCACTTTTGCTCTCACCACCCTCCTATCTCAACAAGAGCCCACGAAATAAGCAAGGCCCAGAGTGTTATTCTCATTTGACAGGTGAGAAAACTAAGGGGCAGAGTGGTCTGTGGATTTATTTAACAAACCTTGAGCATAAAGGACTTTCCCATATTCACACTGCTAGTGTATGGCAGAACCAGGTGCACATCCAGCCTTCTAATTAAAATCACACTGCATTTACCTGTATTCAGGTTGCAGAACAGAATGTCCTTGCTAAAAGTTGGGACAGATGCACACCAAAGTCTTGGGAACACAGAGGGAAGAGACTCTTTTGGCTTTGGGAATTGGAGAGGTCAAGAAATGATTTCCCGGGGAGAAGCTTTTGAACTGATCCTGGAAAGATGGCTAGGATGGAGCAACATGATGTGCATTCTGCTCTACCACAAGGTAAACTGGAGAACCTCCCAGATGCCTGCTCCTGAATGTGACTCCCAGGACACAGGAAGCATGAAAAGGTGGCAAGAAGGCTGGGCTGAGTGACTCAGGTGTTTGTCTCTACTCACCACTTTGTAACCTCAGCCAAGTCTCCTGACTTCCCAACCTCTATGGCTTAAAGTGAAGGAAATGCTATCTCTAAGATCGATTTCATAGGCCTTGGTGAAATCAAGTAAGCCACTGGTCAGACTGACAGGGGTTAGAATAATTGGAAAGGAAGGGAATAAAGAAGACAAGAGAGAAAAGAGGGAGTGAGAAACAAGGGAGAGACCTATGGCAGAAGCCCCAGAAGTATACAAGCTTTTTCTTCCACAGATTGTTTTCAGGTTGTTGATCTCAGCAAGGCTGCCAAGACGTTTTTGATTATTTTTGATTTTTGTATTTTTGTTTCAACCTAACATACTTGACCCAGTGGGCCTCCTGCCAACACAATAGGAACAGGGGCTCAAAAACACAATAATCATTTTTAAATTCAAATTTTCATTGTCTTAGTCAATGAGATTTTTTAGTTTCTAGACAGACTGATGGGTCCTCATGTTCAAATTCTACTTCTTTTGTGGATTAGCTTGAATGTCACCTTCCTAACCAGCCCTCTCTGACCCTCCAGGCCCTTCCTTGTCTTTCCTGTTCCTGATCACAATCAACCCAGTGTGATAGCTGTTCATATATGTATTTTTTTACCCTATCTTGACTATAGGTTTCTGGATGGCACCAGACCATAGTCACTTAGGCAGGGATTTGTGGTGTTTTCCTCTGCAGACCCAGGGCCTACACAGCCCCTGGCACATAGGAGTGCTCAGGAGGACTGCAAAGCAGGGGCTGCGTTTTATCCCACTGGAGACTCCCTCTGCATTAGCGTGGAGCTATAGACAAAATAAAGCTTGATTGGTGGGCCATAAATGAATCAGTCAAATATCATCTACATAGTAAGAACCAATTTAACAAAACAAAGCCTGGAAGCTTTTATTTGTATTCTTATGCCAGTGAAGTTTGTTTGAAAGTATAACTTAGAAGGGGATTTTGCTGCATTTGTCTTAGTGCCAATTAAGACTCAATAACCACTGTTATGGAACCTAGAATGTTACATCTGCCAATGGTTAGAAACACTTTTAGTGACTCTTATCCTTTCTTGGGACTACAGAATCCTCAATGAATCTGATTAAAGCTACCCCAAGAGAGTTTATATATAAAATTTTACTTGCAACTTCAATGTGGGCAGAACTCCTGAAGCCTATTTAAACATACTTCCAGGTTAAGACCTAGATTAGTGTTTTTCAAAATGTCACTTATAGATTTTGTCCTTTAGAACCACCTGGCAGGTCTTACTAAGAATACAGATATTGGGTCTCTAATTCCAGTGAACTAGCAATCTGAGGAAGGGGCCTAGCAATCTGCCAACTGAGCAGTCAACCCAAGTGATTCTGAGATGCGTTACAGTTTGAAAGCCACCTACATAGACCAATGTTTTCATTTGCACAGATGCTGAACTTAGAACCAGAAAAACAAAGGCACTTGTTCAAATCCCACAGCAAACAGTGCAGACCTTGATTATATATTTTATTTCATATTCTATAAGACAGAGGTTATGCACCTAAAATCCTATAATTATTATATGTTTGTGTACAACTTTAGGAAGAATGCCTTTTATTCCACGTAGTAGGTTTTTAAGCCCAGGGGCACAATTTAGAAGTAGAATTCTAAAACCACACAGAGAATTACAGAACGTTTTCATAATATCTATTAACTAGAAAAATATCTCTTATTCTATTAAAAGATTTTTACCATCAAATATTTAGGTGCTTGTCCTATAATAGCATTTATTCTTATTTTGTTTTAGTACATATTCCTGGGTAGTTGTATCAACAAAATTTTGGTGAGTAAATTTGTATTTTCAATGCCTTAGGCCTGGAAAATTTCTCATTGAAGGGAATTCCACCAGTATATTTTGTTGTAAAAATAAAGATGGTTTGGTGAAGTGAAAAGCATTACTCAAAAATAAGATGATACACCAATTCCTCCAGACTCTGAGCTTGCTCAGGGCAATTGAAGGCAATGCCCAATAAACTGTCTGTCCCACAGAAAGCACAGAGAAAATGGGTCTCAAGTGAATGAATGAACTAATGGATAAGCCTGCTCTTAGCTAGAAAAGCTGGAAGCATGTTTTCTAACGAGCAAAATACAGAAACTCCTCAGGAAATGACCACCTAGAGGGACAGAGAATGACTTGGTAGGAACTCTTGTTATATGCAAATATATTTTATTAAAATTCAAACTGTTAAATCAATGATGATCAAATTGGACTCTAGGGCTCTCTCACCTGTCTCAGGTGCACCTGTCAGTGGCCTAAGAGTTTTCTAAGAAGAAAATTTGGAGCAACGGCACAAGCTGAGGCTCAGGAGAGGTGGGCCAGAGCCCAATAGAACAACCCTTGGGTACTCAGTGGCCTCTGAGGACCTCTCCCCTCATCTGCAAAATAATAAGCAGTAGAATTGAGGAAGGAAGTCTCCTTTCTGGAGGAGGGGCATGAGGGTCAGGACATTGAGAGATTGGTAGGAAATGGTAAAGAAGGCCTTAAGTGCCATCTTCATCCTATCTGGCAGCGGGAGCTGGGGAAGGGTTTGTGCTTAGGGGACACAGAGTTCGGTGTCTAAGAATCCAGGATGGGAACAGGGATGACACTGCCTCATAGTATGTCCTGCCATGACCACTGCCCCCAAACCCACAAGAATACACGGTAGACATCACTATTTGACTACGGCACATTTTCCTGTTGAAATTTCATACAGTCTCTCACCCTCCTCTGTGCACCATTTGGTGCTGCCATCGTACGTGGCCTGTGAAATGAAACTTATTTTCATCCTGGCTGTGTAGGTGTAAATGAGAGGATCGTCAATCAGGACAGCAAACACAACTTTTGATATGTCATACATAGTTTTCATTTCCCTTCTTTCCTTTAAGACTCCGCTATGTGAGGTGATAAAACAGGTCTTATTATTTCCACCTTATAGACAGGGAAGCAAATTCAAACCGGCAGAGATTTGGTAAATGTAACACAGCTAGGAATGACTCTCACATCTGTCAGATTCCAAATCCCATTTTTTTTAAACAACTCTGTGACTGCCTTTTCAACTGAACCTAAACCAACCCAAATGTTTCCTGATGAAAATAATCTTGAAAGTCAAACTCTAAACATAAATTAAAATCCACTTAGGGCTCTTTGCAGGATTCCTCTAGGTTTGTTTCTTGATTTCTTTGGCTTTGATGTCACAGTGGCTAAGCAAAATAGCAATGGCACCAACTCTCCAAGGTAGAGGACCCTGGGATGGAGACACTTCTTCCCTACACACTTGCTTGCTCTTCCCCTGGGTTGATTTTCTCATTAAACTGTGGCCAATTCTGTGAAAATACAGTTAAAATTGCAAACTGCCCATCTTAATTTGTGATGGATTGGCAATCAAAATGATTGTTGAAAATAGGAAATTCCCTTGGGGGGTGATCAGGTACTTGGTTCTTGGTGACAAAATTCAAACTCTTTCTTCCCAACCTATCAGCAGCAGTGCTGTGGTGGGGATGATGAAACATCTGCTATGACTTCTGTGGCCAGAGACACAGAAATCCCTACGTGTCCAGGGAGTTCCAGACATCTGGGACAGAAGGCGTCTTTCTATCAGATGTAGAGGGCACAGAGAACGCATGTGACAACAGAGAAGGAATAAGAATTATATTCATTTGCTCAGGCTGCCATAACAAAGCACCATAGACTGGGGGGCTTATATCAAGATATTTATTTTCTCACAGTTCTGGAAGCTGGAAGTCCAAGGGAATGTGTTGACAACCCAAGTAGTGCCCATCAAAGGGAAAGTGGAAAATAAACAGTGGTATATTTGAACAATATAACGTTATACAGCAGTCAAAATACTTGAACTGTAGCAACAATAAGACATTAAAAAAGCAAGTCTCAAAAGATTCTAAAGTAAATACAAATTTTAAAGAATGCACTTTATAGGATTACCAATAAATGTAGCTTCTCTCCCTGGCTGGTAGATGACAGCCATCTTCTCCCTGTGCCTTCCCGTGGCCTTCCCTATGTATGTCTCTGTGTCCAAATTTCCTCTTCTAAAGACACGTCACACTGGATTAGGGCCCACTCTCATGACCTCATTTAACTTTATTACCTCTGTAAAGGATCTGTCTGCAAATACAGTCCCATTCTGAGGTACTGGGTGTTAGGACTTCAACATATGAATTTGGGGGAATATTATTCAGCTGATAACAGGCAGCAAGCTTGAAAAGGGAAAGAGCTATCTGCTAGGGGACAATTTTGTTTTCTAAAAGGTTAATAGAAAAGTCTTCCTCTCATCACTGCATTAATTAACTTCTTGTTTTAATATTCCATTTTGAAATCAACCTCTCTGCTTTCTACTCTTGCCCTACCACCAAACATTTCTGTCATTACACATTACATTGTGGTGAATCACATCTTCCCAACTTGCCTGTGAAATTCGGGAGGGCAGGCAGGACTGTCCCATAGTCACTTTTATATGCCTCCATCACAAGGCTGCCTAAGAAGGAGATGTACAGCCAGCACTTATTACATTCAGGCAAGAAATGCTTACCCACACTTGCTCTGTGGCAGGCCCTGTGCTAGCCGCTGGGTCTTAACATTGATTGAAATGAGGTGACTGTGTCTTCGTGACTAAAGAGTGAAGCCTGCATCTAGCTGGGAGGGACCATGTTCAGATCTGTGTTTTACAAATCTCACTCCAGCAGCTGTATGGTGGATGGGCTGGAGGGTGTTAATGAGGAGCTGCCCTGGGAGTTTGGCTGAGAGGCAGAGCTATGTGCTGCAGTGGGAGTCAGCATTCCTGTCTTTGAAGTCTGTTCCACATTCAGTTTGTGTTGCTGGGCAAATTGCCTCATTTCTCTAAACCTCAGTTTTAAATGCTTTTAAAAATATATCTGCTGAAGGAGTTCCTTCACATTTGGAATGCAAGGGCTTTTAAAGATGGGAGACTGTGGCCCCTGGCCTTGCAGCGGAGCCACTCCCATTATCCTGCTCCTCCTTAAACACTCATCAGAACTTGTTTTTTAGCAACCGAGTTGACTTCCCCCTGGAAAGGGAAATGGGTCTGGTAGCAAGAGGGGATGTGCCAGGTTGACTGCACACACAGGAGGGCAGAGGCTGCAGTCAGCTTTGCTCCCTCAGTTGCATCCCAAGATGCCTCAATCTCTGCACCAAAGATAGAAGGAATCACTGAATGTGCCCATTCACCAGGATAATGACTGTGTCTTGCTGAATATTTGCATTTTTTCCCAGAAGCATTGAAAGAAGCTTTTTCTCATCAGCCCATCTTCTGGGCCTATTACATAATCCACATCTTTTTCCAGGCTTCTCTTTTCCAGCTTATCAGATCCGCCTTTCTTTTTTCTGTGTACGTGGCATATTTCTGCTGCGGTTTTTTTCTGTCCTTGGACAACTCTAGAAGGAGAAAAAGACTGCCTGCTTTCTATTTGATATAAGAGTACAGGCAGAGTTGGAATAAGAGGTTGCCAAAAATATAGACCTAAGTTCAGAAAGTCATATATTCCCCTCCTGGAATAAAAAACCCACTCTAGGAGTGAGATGGGGAGGTGGGAGATGATTTTGGTGCATATATATCAGTTGTACCATAAAACGCCAAGGCATGCTTAATGTTTACATGACCCCTCACCTTGAGGCTGGTGCTTTTTCAGTGCTACATACTTCCAGTGTGTAAATAAAATACCTCATTTCCTGCATTTCAACTATTTCTTCAAAGGCAATACCCCTCTCATTTTAAACAAATAGTGAGGAACGTGGCACACGGTGCTCTCTTAATCATAGGGTGACAGCTTGCATGGCCTTTAGTGATATGAAAGTGACTTTGAAAAACCTTGTTTGTCTGTACTTTCCTTGTGGTTGAGAATAGAGATAGTTCCAAGGCATGGACTAGCCCCTAGGTGATAAAATAGAAGACATGACATTGAAAACTAGGGAGAGTAGTATGGTTATCTAGGAAATACATACTATCCCACTTCTCTGCAAAAGCAATAGACATCAATTGAGTAATAGATGCACATTCTCAGTACTTCTATAGAAAAGATCTTGGCATGCTAATAATTGATTACCCAGATCTTCTTAGAAATGTCACAGTGATCGTATAAAATGCACACTACTTATTCTGTTGATTAGGAGCTTTTAATGATGCAATAAACACTTGCAACAGTTATGACTTTGAACACAATATATATCTAACCACATGGCCATACCCCCAATTTCATCCCTTGGTCTTCCCCACTTGAAGTAACTTTTCGTTTGAATCTTGGGTTCATCACTTCCCTGCTTTCCTTTTTATATGATTTTATTGCATTTATTGGTAATCCTATAAAACGCATTTTTAAAAATTTGTATTTCCTTTAGAATCTTTTGAGACTTGCTTTTTTAGTGTCTTAGTGTTGCTACAGTTCAAGTATTTTGACTGCTATATAATGTTATATTGTTCAAATATACCGCTGTTTATTTTCCACTTTCCCTTTGATGGGCACTTGGGTTGTCTCCCAGTTTTACCATTGTGAATAGTGCAGCTATGAGTATTCTTACACATGCCCCTTCTTGTACAGTACAAGAATGGAATTGCTGGATCACAGGTTATGGAAAATGTTCAGCTTCAGCACATAATGATAATGCTTAATATTTTATTCAATCATTTCACATACACATATATACATCTGGGTGATTCAATATTGCTCAAATCAACATTTGCTAATGAAATGATATAAAGCAATATTTTTCTATTTGGCATTTTAATCAGAAAAAGTTTTAAAAATGTATTTCTTTCACTTGTGTAACATTACATAAGTATACACGAAGTGGAATGTCTTAGATCAGCCCAATCTAGAACCAATACAACTTGTAGACTCAGACAAGCCAAAACAATACTACTGCAGTAGAAATTGTACCTTTTATGGGACTGTTCTGTGTAATGTTCAGGGAAAGTTTAGCTTCTGAGTAGTGTACAGTGTTGAGTTATTGTCCATGTTGTAGACATTGCTGACCAGAGATACGCTACACTCCCCCACCCCTTTTCTAAATGTGCTGTTGTGGGAATCTGGGTTCTTATCTGGATACAGGAGTATCTTTTCTGGTAAAAAAAAAAAAAAAAAAAAAAAGAGAGAGAGAGAAAGCCCTCTTGTGTACTTTTTCTTTAACTGGGAGAAGTACATATACCTTTAAAAGGCCAAATAATGCTGTAATTAGCAAACTGTCAATAATTATCAGCAAACACTCTTCTCTGAGCTTTTTATGGTTCTTTCACCAGATGCTGCCATTCCTTGAGCTCTATTCAGTGCTTTAACAATTACTCTTTTTGTTCAGAAATTGCTTATTTTGGGAACAACATATATACATTTGCATTTTTAAATGTTAATTTTTCTTTCTGGATGGAAAACAGCCAGAGTTGAAACAAACTAGCTACTTAGAGTTATAATTCCATGTGAGGGTACATTTCATGAAGGCCATAGTTTCTGGCCTAAGGAATAAAAATAAGGTTGAAAAACAACTTACCTTCACATAGAGCTGCTGAAATTCCTCCAGATTTAGCCTCCCACTTGGACAGTCCTTGAGAAATCCTTTGTACCACTGCTTGAGTTCATGCTCATTAAACTCTGTGCTCTTCACCAGGTCCTCCATCACTTCAGGGGCCAGTTTGCTATTCTGCTTCCCCATCCTGCCTGAAGAAAAGCAAATTAATTCAATTAGCGCTGTGGCTGTGATCATTTCAAACTTGGTTAGGAGCCAAGCTAGAGTTCTGAGCAGTCCCATGGTCGGAACTCCCTCCAGTGTGGCTGATGCATATCTTCCCAAGTCTGCCTCCTTCTACTTGGTATTCTAGAAAAATATATGAGTGAAATAGACTCTTCTGACAGTTCCAAGGGCTGTAGCATTCACTCTTTACCTCATTGTGTCATCTTTCATATGGTGTTGACTCCCAAATGGAAGACAACCATCCCTTTTTATGCTATTCATAGTAAGCATATAGAAGTTGTTTTTCTTTTCCTTCTACAAATTACACTTTATTAACACTTGCCTCCCAGGTGTTTAACTCTACATTTAGTTTAATGGGATACTCAGTGGGATTACTGACAAGAACAATGAGAAGACTTTATAACTAAATTAACAGTAAGTGGCTTGGAATATCCAATCAGCAATATTAAGGAGTCTCAGTTGGTCTGGTTCAAGTTGGAGCTTTTTTCCCCAATAAAAACAGCTATTTCTATTAGTCACACTAATTCTCTATTTCTCCTCTCATAATTGGAAAGTTCGTACAACATTGTCTTCAGAGTTGACAAAATCTTAATGGTTTTCTTCTAGGGATTGGTTGGGGAGTTTTTGTTGATATTATTCCAGACTGCTATTATTTCTGATTTTGAGTTAAAGTAATAGTGCATAAGATAATGTTACCTATATCCATTAAGCACCAGGTTGTGTGGCCAACATCACAGCAGGGAGTAGGGAGACAGAGCAGGCTTGAGATAATTCCTGATTTTTCTTCCTGATTTGGCCAATTACTACATGTGTTACTTAGGGCAACGTTAATTAACTGCATTATCTTCAACTTATTCATTAATAAAGCAGACATAATAATGAAGCTCTTTCAGATTCATTGTGATGGCTGATTAACAAGTAAGTAGGTAAACAAAGGCCAAAAAAAATTCCAAAATTAAAATAACTGTGCAGGAAAATTAAAGATAATTTTAAAATTTTCCCTTTAAAGTTGCTTTATAATAAATAATAATAAGACTATTGCTAATAATAATAATAAAAGAATTAACACATAAATTAACCCCAGATTGATTTAAAAAGTCAAGTTAAACTTGAAAATTGGAAAATTTCCAGAATCTGGAAAGTGCCAGAAGATCTTTCAAATTCAGTTAAAAGATACTGAGTTAGGGTTGAAGAATTAACCAAGTGAACCTAGTCCTTCACTGTGCTTGAGACAAACTCTCTTTCAGGCTGCAGGCATGTCTACACTTGCAATAGCCTGGAAGGGGTAATCTCATCACATACTTTATTGTCATGATTTTTTTAACTTCTCCTAAAACAGATTCCACACCCATTGTTAGTAACCTGCCCCAACATTGGCCAATTCTTTCACTGTAATGAAACTAAGCCACTCTTGCTACTTCCAGGGAAATTTCCACTCAGCACAATCTTGGCAGCACAAAATGCAGTCAGATGATACCATTAAGATGGCCATTTAGCCTCCAAACTCTTCAGCATGAGAAAAGGGCCCAGTATCAGCAACTCTTCCCTTTGTCATGGGGCTTCTCTACTTATTTTTGCTCTGAATTCAAGTTCCAAATCTCTTATAAGCAACTGTCTATTAATTATAAGTTACTGTGGAATTCCACAGCTGGGTGTGGAAATCAAGTGGGTACTCAGGTGTCAGGTTTAATTAATGTGAGTAAGAAAACTCTAATTCATGGTTATCCTGAAAATCAAAAGATGTATTATTGTGAAATCTTTCAGTACTTTACTTTGGTTTTTTGGTAGAGAATTACAAACCTTCATTCTTAAACTAGAATCTCACCTAAGAAAAATAGCTATTTAATATTGAGTGCTGGCGATGGAGAAGGCACTTAATGGAACACCTCACAAATTTCATCTCCTGCTCAGCAATCACCAAGCAATCAGGATTAGGGGAGCTCCCTGGGGCTCAGAACGCTTATGGTAACTTGTATAAGAGCATACAATTAATGCATGGCAGAGCTAGAATTTGAACCTGGATCTATAGGACTCCAATGTCCAATCATAGACTGGTGGATGAAAGACATTTCAGGAGAAGGAACAGGAAGAGCGAAAGCAGGGAGGCTTCAGAGAACTGAATCAGTGCCTAGAGGGGATGAAAAAGGATCACTTTGCCAGCCTGGCTGCCTTGTTTGGAAAAGACTTAAATTTACCAAACCACAAGCTCAGAAGTGACTTTGTATTAAAAACCACCTCCCCCAAGTGCCTTTAGAAGTTCAACAACGTATCAGCTTCTTTGTTAGGCAAGGAAGCTTGGCTTCTCCATGGGTCACTTGTGATGTCTTAAACTGTTCCAGTTGACTTTGGAGAGGGTGATCTCTTACACACACAGGAAATATTGTCAGGACTGTGAATCACAGTTTGGAGACTCAAGTGCATAACTTCATGCTTCTTGTATGGGTCTGCACCATCACTCAGGTGTGTTGGGCAATGGTTGAATCACACAGAAAGTCAGGTTCTGGCCTGGCTCAGAATGGCATTGCCACTGCCCTCATAGGCCTCATCAGATCTTGCCTTGATTAAAGATTGGCCTCCCCACTGGGCTACCTGACTCCAACCACTCTCCTTCTGCACAGCTGCCTGAGTGAATTTCCAGAATACAAACCTCATTGATCTACTCTCTAAAAGCCTCTGTACTTCTCCTTAGTCTCCATGATGCAACCTCATCTCCTTAGCGTGGCTTAGGTCCTGCCTACTTATATCCTCATTTTCTGCCAATCTGTCTTTTCTCATGTGTCAGTGATTATAAACTATTATAGATTCCAGGATTGCATGCTTCCACACTTCCATGGCTCTGCATATGCTGTTCTCTTCTCCTAGAATGACTTCCCCCCATTTTCTGCTCAACAGACTTCTTCCCCTTCTTTAAATAGTCTCAATTTACACACCACCTCCTCCATGAAACCTTCGTGGACTCTCCATGGCAAACTTAGGCACCCATTCTCTTAGGTATCTCCCTTTCCTTGTAAAAGCTTCCATGATCATTATGTATTTCTCTACTGGATTGTTATTATGGTTTCTTGAGAGAGAGGACTATTATTTATTTATTTTTGCCTCTTGGTAACTCCTATTAGGTGCTCAAATAATATTTCTTGAGGACATGAATAAATAAGGGGTCTGAGATATTTGGTATGTTTTTTTTTCTGAGAAAATGTCTCATAATCTATATATGAGGAGAGTCAATGCATTCACACGTATAAATATAAAATGCACTGGGCAGATGGGAGAAATATTTCATTTAACTGCATGGAAAATATTCAGCCCTCCTGGAGATTGTCTTCATCATTAAAATTGAATACCTTGCAGGTGGGACCCATGTCTTTTATCTCAGTATCTTCAGTAACTGACATAAAGGTGGTGTTTAGTAATGTGTGATAAATGAATGAAAGTGTAGTTAGATTAATACTCTCCACCTATAGTCCTTTTGCTCTGGGCTGCAGTGATATGGGCCAAGCAGTATCTTTCATTACGGGACCAGCATAACAGAAAGAGTACAAACAGTACATTTTATCACATTCCCAATAAAGAGATTCCGCTAAACCATATGAGGGGGAAGCAGGCTGGCTCTGTCTCTAACTTACTCTGTGATCTCGGCCAAGATCCTTTCCTTCCTAGTTACTCCATTTCCCCATTTAAAAAATGAGGAGTTGGACCAGATGATCTTTAAGGCCTTTCCAACTCTACCATTCACTGATTTCCCACATAGGTTTTGTAAATATGAAAATATGAGTCAGACTTCCTATTGGCTTGTCTCAACACATGCAGGCTCTGTGGATTCTTGACCTGAGAACCCATCAGCATTTAAGTGTTTATTACCGAAGAAGGGAGGGGACAGAAACCGGAGAGTATTACTTTTAAGCTGGGGTTTCAAGCTATAATATTAAAGCCAGCCCATCCCCAAACCAAAAGAATTTCTCACTGCTTGTGTTGTCATACAGAGAAGTTCAGTGCTAGGCACAAAACAGGACTGGTGGAAGGGCTTTGATGGACAAGAGAACTTCAAATGATAGAGCCCTTGTGGAGGAAAGCACAGCTTCACTTAATGGCAAATGATGTCCAGAGAAGATGGCACTTTTGTACACTAATTTACAAAAGGCTTTTGTGCAACAACATTGACCCATATAAACTATTGACCCCTTTTTTACAGCATTAAAAACAGTATTTTTAAAAACTGTAAAAAAGAGATTACGATTGTTTCCTTTTTACTGATGAGAACTTTGAAGGCCAGAGAGATTAAGTAATTTACCCTAGCTAAACCAGCTAGTAAGGGCTTAGTAAAGAATGCATGCAGTTCTCTCGCACCCCACTGCTTTCCTAATAGAGGCCATCGTCTTCTCTCACCTGCAGGATCATCTCAAAGATACTGCAACTACCTCCCAACTGGTCTTCCTGTCTTGAGTTTTGCTCATCTCTCATCCATTTCCTACCCTGTCTTGATAGCAGGTTCCAGAGCAGAAGAGGCAGAGGATTTAAGAATGCTCCTAGAAGAGGACCAGGAGAACTTCGTGGATGTGGAAAGGGCCTACAAGGGAGCCAAGAAGCACACATGAGCATCTTTTTTCCATAAGCCCTTTGGGTATTAAAGAGGATTGAAACAAAATATATGTGTGTGTGTGTGTGTGTGTGTGTGTGTGTGTGTGTGTGTGTGTTGCCCTCAGCCTGTCTCTTACCTACTGTATCTAAATCCAGTCTTCCAGGACGTACCAGGGTCTGCTGAGTATGAAGAGGCACACAGAACTGCATATCCAGCTCCTCCCAGGTAATCTAGCCATCAGCCTAGCTGAATCTTAGCAAGATTCATTTAAATAAAAACTGAGTGGCTGAAATGGAGCAGTCCCACCACATGTGCAAATACATAGCAGGATAAACACAGCAGTGGGAAAACAACCTTGGAAATAGGGCCGAGAGCAAAGGAAGAAAGGGCTTTAGGGGCTCAGGTTGGAGACCTGCATGTAATACAAGTATGGAAAGAGGCTGCAATGGGCTGGTCAGTGACAGATTACTTAGGTCAGTCTTGAATAAATCTTTTCTTTGAGCCCTAGGCTCTTCACTCATATCCTGAAACAATTGCCTTTGTAGAGACTGGCCTTCTCATGCTTAGACTTCTGCCTGGAATGCCCCTTGTGCTTTTTTCCTCCATCTATCTAAACCTTACTCCTGCTGCAAGACTCCATTCCAATCCTGTTTTCTCCATGATACTTCTCTGCCAACTGTTACTACTCCTCTCTTTTCCTTGTATTTGATATTGTGGTTTGGGGTCATTAATGACCCATGGCATAATTAACTTGATGGAATCAGGCAGAAAACTCTCTGCACAACTAAGTTTGGCAGATGTTTGTAAGAATCTTCCAGGAGAAAAGCTCTGTGCTAGGTAAGGTGGGATATAAACAGAAAACATGGTACCAATCTTAAAGGGCTCAGACCTGGATGCAGGAGACATTTACAAGTCTTGGAATATGAAGCATGATGAAATGAATACTCATAGCAGAGAGCTACATAACACAGAGGATAGACAAACAGACAAATACTGACCAAATCAGGCACCTTCACCTGTCACCGGTCCCCAGGTGAAACCTCTTAAGCAGTCTTTCCTAAACTTGTCTGAATACAAGAATCACCCTTGGTTCTTCCTTAAAAATACAGCTTAGTGGGTTGATCCCTTGTAGGGAAATCTGTACATTTAAAAAGCAACTCAGGGGAATATGATCATGAGTCAACTTGGGAAACGCTGCTGGAAAGCATAAATAAAAATCGAAGTACATGATCTAAGAAGCACACCCCAAAACAGCACAGACATAACCCAAGGTCTCCCTGATTCCTCACTAACCCCATCTGGCATTCCTGATGTGCTTTCAAGATCCTTGTACTGGGGACTAGCATTAAGAATTCCAAAATTGGCCAGGTGCAGTGGCTTATGCCTGTAATCCCAGCGCTTTGGGAGGCTGAGGTGGGCAGATCACCTGAGGTCAGGAGTTTGAGACCAGCCTGGCCAATATGGTGAAACCCTGTCTCTACTGAAAATATAAAAATTAGCCAGGTGTGGTGGTGGGCACCTGTAATCCCAGCTACTCGGGAGGCTGAGACAGGAGAATTGCTTGAACCAGGGAGGTGGAGAAGGTTGCAGTGAGCCAAGATCGCACCATTGTACTCCAGCCTGGGTGACAAGAGTGAAACTCTGCCTCAAAAAAAAAAAAAGAATTCCAAGATCACACAAGGGAAGACCAAAGCTTGAAAAGATTTGCCTGTGGGCTCCTCTGCTTTAAGCCCTTTGGTTTTAGGTTGGAGAGTTTGAGGCTCAGGAAGGTGATGAATTTTCCCAGATCACATGGGCAGCTGATGGCAGAGCTGGGATGAGAAGCCCATGCCCCCACCTGGATGGGTGTTCCCCACTCCCCATCCCCACAGCATGCTGTCCCTGTGTCTAACACTCAAAGCTTGTAAGCAACTACCCATGTTTCTCTCTGTGCAAGGATGTTGAAACAACCCCCAGCACCACCCCCTTGGATCCTATAAACAACTGACACCGGATTGCTGGTTTCCAGAGACTGTTAAAAACAGCCTTGAAAACCATGCCTTAAAATTGCCCAGCATATTGTATGGTTTTTTTTTTTTATAATGAAGGCAAATATCTGACACTATGCCTCTTTCTGTTCCCCTCTTCTTCGTCCTCCAGAAGCCAAGTACTCACAAGCCCCCAGCAGCATTTCCCAGCGGGCAGGCAGGGTGTGGACCACAAGCTGGCATTTCATGATGTGTCTAGGGACAAAAGCAGCCTCTGGAAAGAAGAGAAATCCCTTCTTACAGCATCCTCTGATGACATTACCTCAAAACCTGAATCTCCTGGAATTATAGTTGAGGTTTCACCCCATAAGCATGAAACAGGAGGGGGCCACAGACTGCATCCCTGGGGACTCAAGATAAAGCAAACGTATTTTTTTAATCTATAATAAGTGAGGGAAAATATTTTGACAGCAGTGGCAGTGGCAATGTTAGGGCGAGTAACAAGAGTTCTGTTTGCCAAAGTATAGTAAACACCTGAAGGTGAAAGCAGAAGTGGGCCCCAGGGATCAATCATCTGATCCAACCCCTTTGTTTTCTAGAGGAGGCCCAAGGAGGCTAGGGGACTTATGCCAGAAAACATAGCGAGTTAGTAACAGAGCCTAGTCGTGCCCTAGCTACCAAGTCTCAATGATAAGACTCATGCCTGCTGCAGTGCCCAGGCCTGTGATCCTTGGGTACTGAGACAGGCTGAAGGTCCTAAGCCCTTCAGAATCATTGTCTTCTCATGTGAGTAGGGTGTGACGAGTGGACTCCCTCCTTAGGCCTGCCCCAGCTGCTCCCAGTGAAGTTTCCACCTGAGCTGTCTTTTTACAGGGCAGGTGCTGAGAGCCTGAAGTGGCTCTGGAGCCTTGGCCAAATGGTATATCCCTGACTCTGGGCTGGGTGCTGGCAGCGGACATTGGTCTTTGGCTTTCACTAGGTGGTCTCAAGCTAAAACCCACTTAGAAACTTGGGGGCCAGATGTCCAGGGGCTCTGATCTGCAAAGGGTCAAAATGGCATAATCAGCCCTTGGGGGTCAGATGCAACTGCCATCTGCCTCCTTTCCAAGGCACAAAGAACATTTCCTGAGTGCCCGGGAAACATGACTTAGACCCAAGCCATACTTGATACCCAGGTGCTATTCTATGACTTTGGAAAAGTTTCTACTCAGACTCAGTTTCCCTTGTATCCCTTTTTGTGGGTTTCCTTCTTTTTGTCAGGTTCTGATGTCTCTTATTTTCAACTGGACTTAGCGTAGTAGGGAAAAAAAGTGTGTGCTGGAGTCAGTCTTAGGGTCAAATGATGCTCCTGCTTAATACAAGGTGTGTAAATTTTGATAAGTTACTTAGCCCACTGGAACCCCAATCTCCCCATTTTTCAAATAAAATAATGTTATTTGCTCAAAGGGTTGTTGTGAGGATAAATGAGATAATGCTGACTTTTTTCCAACAGTGCCTTCCATGAGGCAGGTGTCCAAAAACAGTAACTATTATTATCCTCATCACAGGACCCAGCCAACTGGGCTGCTCCAAATGATGGAGAGGGGGACTGTTCAAGATTCAGGCCTAGACAGCAGGAGTCATCCTAACCTCAATACATGGCACCGAGCCTGGCACATGTAAACAGAAGTACACAAATTGTGAAACATAGGGAATTTTACTGTGGCCTTGTTGACTCTCCTTCCTTTACATAAAAGTGCATCATATCCGACCTGACTGAGGAAAGTCATCTGAGGACCTCACAGCCCCAACTAAGCATCAACCATTGAGTGAAGTTTCCATCTAATTTCTTGCTCACCCACTGAACAGAAGTGTGAGCTGATTAATAGCTGGTAACCTTTCATCTGGGAGTGTTTCAAGCAGCCACCCACTTTTCTGCGCCTTATTTTTACTTCCCTATGTGTACTGTCTCTGACCATCCTATGTGTTTCTGAGAATTGGTTTCTATGAAAGGAAATGGGCCATCTTTGGCAGTGTTAGAACCTCACTTAGTTCTGTGAGGTAACAGAGGAAATGCTTTCATTAATAATCACAGCCTTCTGTCCAACAGATTGTGTTCTAGGTTGTGCTGCCAAGTCCCAGTGGGGAGGGACTGTGGCCCTTATCTGAGAACAGCAGGGAGCTGCCGAGAGAGAAGGGCAGACCTGGAGTGTCCCGCTTCACCTGCACATTCCCTGTCACAGGGTTAGGCATTGATCATCAGGAATGCAACCCCTGTCTTTGCATTCAGAGAACTTGAATATTTGGTGGAGGGGGTGAGTGGCATGTACCAGTGTCCACCAATAGTAGACAAGTTCCAACTCACTCATCTTCTGACTCTTAGGCTGGTGCTCTTTCCTCTCTGAGAGCCATTTGCACTCACCATGTTCCTAAGTTGTTATCTCTACAGTAATTCTAAAAAGATACTTTAATTCATGTTGGTTAGTCTTAAAAACAACTTTGAAATTCTCGTATGAAGGTGGCTTTATAGAAGTAAAATGTTCTAGTTGAAGGAAACATGATGCTGAAAATGAGTCAATTCATTCATTTATTCAGCAAACTTTTACTCAGTATTATCATATGATTCCCAAATTTTTCTTTAGGACAGGTCTTTCCAGGTCTTTAGGGGAGGTCCTAAAGAAAAATTTGGGAATACTAGATAATGTATTCATCTGCCTGCTAGACATTTCCACCATTGTATTCTACCACCACATCAAACTCAACATACTATGCAAACATGAATTTGTCCTCCTTTTTCCCCTAAAACATCCTTTTATTCTTTGTTCCTCTCTGAGTAAGTGGCCCGCCATCTTCACAAGGTTCCATGCAGAGTCTGGGCATCATTCTGAACTTCTCTATTTCGTGTTTCTGTATGTAAACCTATCAACAAGTTAAGAAGTTGGTAGATTCTACTTTCTAACTCTTGATTCCATCTACTTTTCTCTGTTGCCACTACTTTGGTTCAAGCCATTATCCTATCACTTTGAGTAGTACAATAGCTTCCTAACTTGCTTCTCCATCTAAAGTCTTGCCCTCCTGAATTCCATCTTCCATACTATCATAGCTGGAATGACCTTTCTAAAACACAAAACCCAATCATGTCACTGCCCTGCTTAAACCCTTCAGTGGTCTCTCATTATCCTCACTCTGAATTCCAACTGTCAGCATGGCTTCCCAGACCTGCTCACTTGGGCCTACACTTTCCCTCCAGCCTCCCACCTTCCTCCCTCCCCTCACCCCTCCTGGCACCTCTTTAGTTTCCTCTCTCCCCATGTTCTCACCTATGCTACAACTTCCTAATATCATGCCAAACCTCTCTGTGTTTCCTTTTGCTGCTCCTTTTGCTCTGAGGGCAGTTCTCATTAGCTACACGTTGGTTCTCTAGTGAACTCCCACTGATATTTCAAGATGTAGAGGAGGTACCTCATTTTCAGTGACTTCACTGTCTGGCTACTTCTTTTGCACATTACACAACTGCTGTTGCTGCATCACCTGCCACAGTAGTATCTGTAATCCATGTCTCCCATCTCACAGATGGGGGTTCCTCAAGGGTGGGTGATTGTCCACTTCACCTCAGCACTAGTTCAGAGCCCACTGCTGAACAGATATCCAGGAAATGTTGTTGAATTAATTAATTACTATGTAATCCCTCCCATTAACAGCAAGAGCTTATCAGTTGAGCGATAAGAGAGAACGTATGAAACGAAGCTTAAAGATGACTGCACTAAGTGCTGTTAGGGAGAGAAAAGCAGTGTCATGAAGAAGAGAGAGAGAACATGCTTCTTTCTAGGAAACCAGCAACAAAGCTTCTTTGAGAGATTGGGTAAGGAATATTTTATAAAGTGGTCTCTCGAAATTATCTCAAGGAAATAATGACACAAGCCTGCTAAGACATATATACAAAGGGTGTTTACTTCAGCATTGTTTAAAATCATTTTTAAAAACCTCTTTTAAAAACTACCTAAAGGTCCATCACAGGAAACTGGCTAAATAAATTTCTTTAGAGCAATGAATGGAAATTATGAAGCCATTAAAAGTGATAATGTATATCTACATTGATGGATATGGGTGGGTTTTGACTCAATGTCATTTATTTAAGTGAAAACACACAAATGTACAAATAAACTCTGTATATTTTCAAGGATAAACCCTTACCTGAGGACATATATTAAATACAATATAATGGAGGAAGGGAATGGGAGCATAGCAAATAAAGGGAAATTAAAACTATATGAGAAAACACAAGAAGGGATTTATATAAAAAATGTTGATATTGAACCATGATCTGAGGAATACGATTAACATAAGCAGCACTTTAGGAATAAAAATGAAAGAAAAAAGGAGAAATAATATTGTAATAAATTGTTAAGTCAAAAATGCAGGTCACAAAACAGTAAGTGTAGCACCACTTACTTTTGCTTTATACACACACTTGCTTGAGCTTGTGTGCACAGGAAGTTTGGTCAGTTCATAATTTATATCAAAATCTTAACAGTGGTTATAACTGCTGGTGGTATAATGGTGGCATTTCACTCTCTCCTTAATATCTTTCTGAACTCTTTATAATGAGCATATAACATTTATAAGCAGAACAATGTGCAAATGTTTTTATTTCAGCAAACAAATAAATGCACAAAATGTATTTCATTCACCAAACTAATAAAATCCTAACAAAGCTCACTTCTTTCTATAAAGTCTGAGTTTCGTTTTCTTTCCTGACACGGCCTGGAAAATGCACTAGATTAATAGTGAGAAACACTTTTACAATTTGCAAACTGCCTCCAGGGTTTGTTCTTACAATGAACTGGTGAATTAGGTGAGGCAGAAACTTTCATAGAACTTGTATAGATGAGAAAACTGAAGTTCAAAGAGGACACAGACTTTTGCAAAAGTCACACGGGAAAACACTGGCAGAGTTTGGACTGAAACCTAGCTCTGATGCTTTAGGGAAAGGTGTGGTCCCATGAACCTGTCAAAGCACAGAAAACTCACACAGGCCTTTGGGAGGCTTGGAAAACTTCCTGAGGATATTAGCTGGTTTTGTGGTCAACAGTTTCAGGTTGAGGTCCCAGAATGGTGGGTTTTACCTTCAGAGAAATCATTTCCTTATTTCCTGGAAAGGCAGCAGATAAGGTTGACCAGAGATGTTAATGTTCCCCAAGGCTTCTCGGATCTTTACTTTGTAATTTGGGTAGATTCCTTTCCGGACTTCACTGGACAACTCTAGACCCAACCATATGCACCCAGAAGTGGTGATCTATGGAAGCTCTGAATTTTCTATTTTTTGAATTTGAATATGAGTCATTGTAATGAACAGTGGATAGTGCTTTAGCATTTACAAAGCTCTCTCCTATCTCACATCTTACATAAACCTTGGCATTGTTAGCATCAATCTTACAGAAGACAAAACAGAGAGGTTTGGTGACATAGCAGATTCTGATGGTCAGGGACTCTGACTCCCAGCACTGTGTCTCCCGATCACAACTTCTCCAAGGTGCTGAGATGTCACCTCAGGGTTCTCCTGAGCTTCTCCTCCATATTCATCACCCAGAGCTAAATAGAATGAGCCTAAGAACTAAAGGTCTTTGATCTACCTGTGAATCCTAAAAGACTGCTGTTAATTCATTGTTTGTAAAGGGAGTGGCTCTAACTGAAAGCACCACAGGAGGTCCTTTTCCAGGATTCTTTCATCCCAAGGCCTTCCCAAATGCCTGTGTGGGTTTTCGGTGCTTTGATAAGTTCATTGGACCACACCTTTCCTAAAGCACCAGAGCTAGGTTTCAGTTTCAGCTTTGCCAGTGTTTTCCTGTGTGACCTTTGCAAAAGTCTGTGTCCTCTTTGCACTTCAGTTTTCTCATCTATACAAGTTCTGTGAAAGTTTCTGCCTCAACGAATTTGCCAGGTCATTGTAAGAACAAACCCTGGAGCCAGTTTGCAAATTGTAAAATTGTTTCTCACTCTTAATCTAGTGCACTTTCCAGGCAATGTCAGAAAAGAAAACAAGACCTAGACTATATAGAAAGAAGTGGGCTTTGTGGCCAGGCGCGGTGGCTCACGCCTGTAATCCCAGCACTTTGGGAGGCCAAGGCGGGCGGATCACGAGGTCAGGAGATCGACACCATCCTGGATAACACAGTGAAACCCCGTCCCTACTAAAAACACAAAAAATTAGCCGGGCGTGGTGGCGGGCACCTGTAGTCCCAGCTACTCAGGAGGCTGAGGCAGGAGAATGGCATGAACCCGGGAGGCGGAGCTTGCAGTGAGCCAAGATTGCACCACTGCACTCCAGCTTGGGCGACAGAGCGAGACTCCGTCTCAAAAATAAAAATAAAAAAAAAGAAAGAAAGAAAGAAGGGGGCTTTGTTAGGCAGGGACAAAAGGAGGGAGTAGGTTTTCAAATCCCTGGCATGAAGGAGAAAACACACTTGTTGATGAGGAGCCAACAGAAGATTCACAAAAAAGAAGCTGGAGGAAGAGGAGTTGCGTAGAAGGAGAAGCACAACCAAGTGTTCCTTCTTAGGGTTTTGGGAGCTGGATGGAAAGAACGTATTTACCAAAGGTTACGAGAGGAATGCTGACCCTCTTCTGTGAGGTCCCTGTGTTTGATGTGTTTCCAGCTCTGATTTAGGCTTATGCTGTCCTTGCTGGGCCTTTGTGAAGTATCCAGCAAGGCTGGAACAAAGCACTTTATTGTAGTGCATGAAAAATATCTTTGCTGAAAGAGACAATGCCAAGGCTAGGGGGACTAAAATTAGACCTTCCGGTGTGTTTGACTTGGCAAGTTGTATGGCCTCCTCCACCTGCCTCCCTCCCAGCCATGGGCCTTCTGAGAGCACAGGTAGCATGTGCTGAAGGAGAGGAAGTGCCGCTTCCTCTGGCACCCTGTGGGGATGACAAATGCTTCTGGGCCTGTGTCACTTTCACTTGGAGTAGTTATGTGAAGTGATACTCAGTTTGAAGGGACATGTTTCCACATCAGCTAATCTGCAAATAAGAATGAAACCATATTGTGTCTCCCCTTTAACCTAATGTCCCTCCATGTTGAAACCAAAAGAAAACCTCAAAACAATCCTATGTTTGAATCTCACATTTACCTTTGTCTAAGAATGTAGAGCTTCACCTAGTAACCATGGCAGAATCCAAAGAGCCAGTTATCAGTGCCTTCCATCATACAGTGGAGTTGTGTTGTCTACAGCAAAGACCCGGGCCTTCTCATTAGACAAACAAGGTGAGATACTTGCTGAAGCACATCTACTAGCTGGGAAGGGAAATTTACTGAGTTTTTCTTATCCTGTTCATTCAACATTAAATTGTGTATATTAATAACTACCTCAAAATGTTAAACAAAATAATAAATCTATATGACCAATATTTTAGCAGTAATAACAGCTTATATGATCAAGTGCTCACTATGTGTTCATGGATTACCTCACTTCTTCTTTACAACCGTTTTATGAAGTAGATACCATTATATAGTCATATTACAGTTGAGGTGAATGAGGCTTACAGAGAAGGTTACACAACAAGAAAATGGTAGAGTTGGGATTTGAACCCTGACAGACCCTTAGCCATTGTAAACTATTCTGTCAGATTAGAGATGAGAAACAAAAAAGTACTTTTCTGTGACAAAAACCGTTATTTCCACATAAGAGCTCGTCAGTCTCCCTTTTTCACCTGGGTGCTGCCTTTATGTAACATTTTTTTCCCCAAGTGAGGGAACTCTGGGGTCCCCTGAGGCTTGGTCAGTTATCTCACAGTTGCCTGCCCCTGCTCCCCAGGGCGGATGGGAGAGGACTTGGATGCTAAATAGAAGGGTAGCCATTGAAAGAACAGGGAATGTTCAGCCTGGAGAAACAAAGACTCAAGAGAGGACATTTGAGGTCTCCTCAAATACATGCAGAATTTATGGGCACAAAAATAGACATATAGATCAGCATAACAGAATGGAGAGTCTAGAAATAGATCCAGCTATACAGACTCACTTAATATATGATCAAGGAAGCTTTTCAGAACAAGGGGGAAATAGAGGAAATATAATTTATAAGTGACATAATCACCTCTTGATAGCAGTTCAATAAAAAAAGTAAGAACCATACCATATGCCATCTTTCAAAAAATCATTAACATTTGGAATCAAAAGTTCAATACAAAAACTATCAAAGAAAACTATCAGAAACTGAAAATATAGACAAAAGGTTAATAGCTATGTATGTGTATATAATGTCATGTGCCTCAGAGTGACGGTTCACTCAACAATGGACTATATATATGATGGTGGTCCCATAAAAGTATAGTATATTTTTACTGTACATTTTCCATGTTTAGATATATTTAAATATACAAATACTATTGTGTTACAATTGCCTACAGTACTCAGTACAGTAACCTGCTGTACAGGCTTGTAGCCTATAGGCAGGTGTGTAGTAGGCTATGCCATCTAGGTATGTGTAAGGACACTCTATGATGTTTGCACAATGATACATTTCTCAGAACATGTTTCTGTCATTAAGTGATGCATGACTGTATTTGTATCTAAAGCAAATACCAGTTATTAAGGAAACCATCAGAGACAGAAGACAGAAATGATTAAAGAGTATGAATAGAAAATTCATACCAGAGTAAACACAAATAGTAAACTGATAGAAGTATGTTTAACCTGATTATTAAGGTCAAGATGGACTCTCTAAATAAAAGCAAAGACAGAAACTATAAAAGATAAGACTGATAGATATAACTACATAAAGATTCACAGTTTAGGGAATCTAAAAAAACAGAAAAAGTAAAAATAACAACATGGGACTATATATTCAACATACGTGTCTTTTAAGTATTAACATTGCTTAAAAATAAATGGGAAGAGGATTATGCTGGCAGGCTGAGCAATGAACATCAATAGAATATGAACAAAATATTAAATATCAATGGCCAAGTTTACACCTACAAATAATCAAATACAGCAAAACTGCATGTTAATATAACCCACCAGAAAACACTAGAAATAAATAATTAAATATAAACTTTTGATTCCAGGGGAAGGTATCTTAAAGAAATAACCCAAGAGGAAAAAGTTACATACAGACACATATTTATTGCATTTTCATTTTAATAATAGTAGAAACTCTAGCACTATAACCATTTCCCACTAGGGAAATGGATAGTAAATCATGGCACATTAACTGAGTGGAACATAAAATTGTGAATGCAATGTTGAAACATGGCAAATTACTTATGATACGCTAAGTGGAGAAAGCAGAGATGCAAAATTAAACACACTCTATAATTACAACTAGTTACTGCAAAAAATGAAGACAATTGTTTTCCTCTCTTGCTCCTTACAAATGAATAAATAGTGTGGACTATATGCAGAAACCATGTTAAGTATCAGGATATGGAGATGAAAATGAAATGGCTTATTTCCTATACAAACCAATGACCCAATGAGAGGGACAAATAATATGCAAAAAAATTTATTTTTAAGTTATAATATGGAATGATAAGCATATTCCTATAATTTACAAGTTTCTATGGTAACAAGTGAATGTTAGAGATCTCTTATAGGTTATCATATTAACTTATATATTAACATATGAGAACTTGTAAAGATATTTGTGAAATCGGGCCGGGTGCGGTGGCTCATGCCTATAATCCCAGCACTTTGGGAGGCCGAGGCAGGCAGATCACAAGGTCAGGAGTTCGAGACCAGCCTGGCCAACATGGTGAAACCCCGTCTCTACTAAAAATACAAAAAATTAGCCGGGCATGGTGGCGCATGCCTCTAATTCCAGCTACTCGGGAGTCTGAGGCAGGAGAATCGCTTGAACCCAGGAGGCGGAGGTTGCAGTGAGCAGAAATCGTGCCACTGCACTCCAGCCTGGGCGACAGCCTGGGCCATCTCAAAAAAAAAAAAAAAAAAAAAAGATATTTGTGAAGCCTGGGCGACAGCCTGGGCCATCTCAAAAAAAAAAAAAAAAAAAGATATTTGTGAAATCTACTTAATTTTCCCTATATAAGGTTGAGAAGGTTGAGGTCCAAAGAGAGTAAGTAGTCTAGAGTGACAAAGGTCGAACTACACTTAGAAAAACAACCAGGTTTCCTAACTCCCACTATTGTGTTATTTCAATTATTTTATGGACTGTCTTCAATGATTTAACCTTCAAATTATTCAGAGGTAGGTAGTCCCTTGTATTTTATGCTAATGATGGATGCCCTTTTATTCTTATTTTCTCCTGACTTTAGGAATCTGAATTCCTCCTCTGCTTCCCTCCCGGGTTGGGAGGTGACCAGCAACCAGCCTGCATTTCTACCTTCCCAGTACCTGCAATCCAGAAGGAAGAGGTTCAGCTCTTGGCCATCTCCTACAAAAAGTTTAATAGGCTGGGCATGGTGGCTCATGCCTGTAATCCCAGCACTTTGGGAGGCAGGGCAGGTGGATTGCTTGAGTCCAGAAGCTTGAGACCAGCCTGGGTAACATGGTGAAACCCTGTCTCTACAAAAAATACAAAGAAAAGAAGAGAAAAGAAAAGAGAGGAAGGAAGGAAAGAAGGGTAAGAAAGCAAGAAGGAAAGATTAGCTGGGCATGGTGGTGTGTGCCTGTAGTTCCAGCTACTTGGGAGGCTGAGGAAGGAGGATTGCTTGAGCCCAGGAGGTGGAGGCTGCAGTGAGACGTGATCACAGCACTACACTCCAGGCTGGGGGACAGAGTGAGACCCTATCTCAAAAAACAAAGTTTGCTAGCTTAGTTTTCATGAAATAGCGAAGTCTTCCATAAGTGGCAAGGCTCTTTTCCACATCCAACCCAAAGATTACAGCATGGAAAATGAATGGGCAGAAGAGAAACAAACAAAGGAAAATCCCTGAGTAGTCAGCTGGAGCCAGTGACTGGCAAGGATCCCAGGGTGTATGGACACCTTTATTAAACTACTTGTAAAATTCTATGGACTGTATTTGATTGCTTTTTTGAAAGGACTAACTTGAATACGCTCAAAGAATTTTCAGCTGGAATATTAGCTAAAATCTGAATAAGAAAGATGAAGGCAAGAGTTAAATTGGTGACTCATCTGAGAAAGCACAGTTTAAAATATTAGGGGGCAGACACTTCTGGAACCATGGTGCAGAAAGGAGCTTAGCTTTTGTGAAAGAACACAGTGGGTCAGGAAGGAGTGTTTCACGTGATGATAGGGCTAAAAGTGCTGTATTTTGGCCCATATATAATCATTCTCAGGGGTAGAGAAAAAGTTATCTGTTAACTGAACTCTGCTGACTTTTTGATAGAAATATAAAGATCAGGGTGGGGGGGATCAAAGAAAGACATAGGATAGGATTTACCAAGAACCTACGGGTCAGTTATGACTTGCAGGAGAATAGAATGGGTGTCAGGACAAGCTTCGAAACTTGAAGTCAATGGAAATTACCAGATGCATGAGAAGTACAAAGAAAATGTGAAGTAAAATCCCAGTAAATGGCTTCCCTGCTGCTAAAGTTAGGTTGCTTGTACAAAACGCATGTTTGGCTTTTGAGAACTGCATTCAACCACTAAGCAACTGCTGCCAAGCAGAATCCTAGAATCACTGAACTGAGAGGGAACCAAAATATCCTAGCTTAGATAAACTCTTTCCTTTTCCAGATGAGAAACAGGTCTAGGGAAGACACAAGCTTTCTCTTAAGTGTGTAGAAAATATCTGTGGCAGATCTTGTTCCAAAGCCTCATCTCCTGATTCCAAATCCAATATTCTCTTCAGTTGCCACTTTTACCCAAAGTCAATCAACAAAAACACCAAGTAGGTGTCAGAAGAAATGAGCTTACTCATCTTGCAGAGAAGCATAAGGCAATAGAGGATACAATGGGCAGGACCTCATCTCTGTCTCAGTAATTCAGCAAAGCGTCATGAGTTTGAAATCCAAAGTCTGAAATTTATGAGTCAGCCTATGTTGCTCCATTTCTTCCCCTAGTTCTAATTAATCAGAAATTCTAATTTCTAACCATGAATTCCTCTTCTGCTCTCCATTTCATTTATTCCACCTCACTTCAGAAACTTTTTTTTTTTTTGCAAAAACTAAGTAGTCTTCCTGTTTGTAGCCTGTACCCTTCAAATTTAGTCTTGACATTGCCTCCATAGTAATTTTACTAGAATAAATATCTGACCATTTCAGGCATTCAATGCCTTACTGATGCCTGAAGAGAAAGTCCCAGTTCTTTTGTAAGACCCATAGGGGTCACCATGATCTTGTTTATGCCTTTCTCTTCAGTTTCATCTCTTACTTCTCCCACTTCATGCTCCCAGACTTAAAACATGAGTAAATTTGCATTTTCCAAAACGTGTCAATAGTTTATCAGGCCTCTGTCAGCATAGTACGCACGTGTCGAATGGCCAAATGAATGAACAAATGAGTCAAAAGAGATTTAATAAAGAAATTTCTTAAAGATATTGGTTACTTTGCTAATTAATCCTCCCTAGTCATAAGCTCCTCTGAGGATGAGTACTATGTCTGTCCTGTAGGCTTTTATATGTCCAGTATTTAACAGTTGAATAGATGAATGAATGGATGATGAATGAATAAAACATTGCAGCAGAGATTCATGTGGCTATTATGGAAGGACAGAGAAGACAATCAAACACATTTGTGAGAATTGAGAGAAGCTTCACATGAGAAGCAACCTTTGCAGTGGATGAATAGGGACTGCCAGGCAGGAATGATAGATACAAAGAGATGTGAAAGAGCATGTTATGTTCAGAGATTAAGTAGTAAGGGAATACCACTGGAAAGCCTGAGGTGGGCAGGATAACCTGAGGGAAAGGGTGAGACAGAGTTAGATTTAAATCCCAGCCTTAATTCTCACTACCTGTATGAGTAGTAAGGGAATACCACTGGAAAGCCTGAGGTGGGCAGGATAACCTGAGGGAAAGGGTGAGACAGAGTTAGATTTAAATCCCAGCCTTAATTCTCACTACCTGTATGACTCCAATCAAGCTATAGAACCTCTCTTACATGAAGATTAAACATGGAGTAATAGAAATGAATAATGGTTATTGTATGGCATAAAACAAGAGGCTGTCTCCCTTTGCCTCCTTCTTCTTTTTCTTCCTCCTCTTCTTTTTTAGTGTTAATTACTTGTTTTGGCGTAAGTATCCTGGGCTGCTCCAGTCACAGTGTACGACTAGAGACCCCTAGTCTTACACAGATCTAAACCCCAAAACCTCTGCCCTGGATGTTCTCTGTGGAAAACCGGGTCTTATTTACATATCTGTATCTCATTTATCCTACTGCATGCGCCAGACAAATGTAAAATAAAAACAAGTGCCTCCAACTCAGATGAAAATAGGAAGGACCAATGGAAGAAGAAGAAATCCGCTTGCTACCTAGTTTCTAAAGTTTTTATTCATCTGCTATCTATATCCAAATAATTTGGCTCCTCCATATCTCTCCACAGAAAGATTGTATAATTTATTGTCCAAAAAGCATACTTTGAGAGTGAAAGGAGGTGTTATTATTTACACCAGGACAACAGGCATTGTTCAGGACTACCTTAAGAAAATCAGGGTGCACGTTCTTTCTACCTCTCCAACTTTATCTCCTATTACCCTCTCTGTTATTTACTGTGCTTCGGTCATACTCACTTTGTGGTCTTCTCTAACATATTGAGTTCCTTCTCATATTACAGCCTTTATGTGAACTTTTCTCTCTCTCCTTAGAATTCTCTTTTCCTAAGATTCTTTATGGCTGGCTTCTTGCCATTCAGATCACTGCTCAAATGTGACCTGTCAGGTCTTTCTGGCCTATTTCAACTAGTCTCTCCCATGACACACTCCTAGTGACTATATAATTACCTTGCTTTATATTCTTTGTAGCTCTTAAAATGATCTGAACTTATCTAGTGTATTTGTTAATTTACATGAGTATTTATTGACTGTCTACTTTCACTAGAATGTAAGCTCCAAGAGGACAGGAACCTGGTCTGTCTTGTTAGCACTCTTTGTACCTAGAATTGTCCCTGGTGCTGAGTAGGTGCTTAATAAATATTTGTTCTATGAATATCTTAATTTTTGATCATTTTTAAAAATAGGCTATCTATCTTGATAGTGATGACTTTTGGTATTAATATATACATGTGTTCATTTCATATATTAATGCAAAGAGGTTGTCTCTGTCAACTTGGTTGAAAGAAAGGTCAACTTTAAATTCCTATAGCTACCTTGCCTGCTCATGAGCTCAGTAGGGTTATGCATCACTAGGTAGGGTTCTTAATTATTAGCAACCTCAAGGAAAACTGAAAAAACAACCTTAAATCAGATTAAAGGCTACAATGTTGTTTAAAAAATTATTATTAGTTGTGTTAGGTTCCGGCTAGATAGCATCCTAGTCACCTAAAGGAAAGTGTGGTTGAGGGTTACAAAACACCTAGGGAGGTTGCCTGACCCAAACCATAGCTAAAACATAAGCTCTTGGTATTTTGCATATTTTTAGATCATAAGTCTATTTCTTTCCCTCCTATTTTAAAGTGCTTTGGAGGTTTTTAATCAACCAAGTTTGAAAAAGGGAAATATTACCAGTTTATTTTGGGTAAATTAGTTTTGCCTATTTTTTTTTTGAGTCTTGCTCTGTTCCCCAGGCTACAGTGCAGTCGCGCAATCTCGGCTTACTGCAATCTTCGCCTCCTGGGTTCAAGCGACTCCAGCCTCCCACATAGCCAGGATTACAGGCGCCACCACCGCACCTGGTATTTTTAGTAGAATTGGGGTTTCACCATCATGGCCAGGTTGGCCTCGAACTCCTGACCTCATGATCCACCCACCTCGGCCTCCCAAAGTGCTGGGATTACAGGTGTGAGCCACTGCACCTAGCCTAATCTTGCCATTTTTGACAATCAATTAGCCTTTCTAAGGCTCAGTTTCCTCATCTATAAAATTATGATACTACCACCTGACTGAAAGGGCATTTGTAAAATTAGAAATAATGTAGGTAATAAACCTAACGCAGTGGCTGATACAGGAGATGCTTAATAAATAGTATCTACTTTTATGGTTTATTTTCTCAGATTGTATTAATCTGTGTATTCCATTTGCATTTGGAAATAAGTTTTCAAATAATACCAATCCATAGATACTCACACTCAGAAAAATCCTGATGCCAAATACTATAAAGCTTTGATGTTAATAGATTTAATATTTAAATTTTCAGGTATTTCATAATGGGCCTAAATAGCTCATTAAGTCAAGTGGTTTATAAGTTTCTTGGAGCACACGTTCAAAACATGATTGGTATAGGGCTGGTGTGTAGCCCTAATAAGTGATTCTCCCAAGCATCTGCATTTAAGTACAGTTTTGTTAATCTTTATTCTACCCTACGCATGTAGGGAGTCTCATAAATGATTTAAAAACACAGCAAAAACTAAAAAGCTTTGTTTATTTTGTGAACAATGTCCCCCTTAAAAAACACATCTCCTCCTGCTGATAATGGAAGTGAAAAGAGAAGAGGTCAATCTCTTCACTGTATTTCATGAAGAAAACTACCTGTCAGACACTCAATTTGGAGATTTGCAAGATTTCAAAATGTCTCCTTTACATTATGCCAGGTATATGAGACTGAGCGGAAAAGATCCTTCATCGAATATTCCAAAATAAAAACTTTAAAACAAGAAATTGGAATCCTGAATTGGAATGCTTACCTAGTTATAGTCTGAGTTTGTACTATTTCCCCAAAGTAAGAACCCTAAGCCAAGAAATATCACGGAACTATTATGGAGCTCTGGCAATTACAAATTCTAAAATGGTCTTAAAGGGATGTTTTCATTACCTGCTTTCAGTAATTTCTTGTTAAAGAATTAAAAATAGAGACTTGAAGATCAGAATAATTAATTATGAGGGATAATGGAATAGAAATTCTAAAAATATAAAGTTAATACATTTTTAAATAGAGAGAGTTTAAATAATAGTTGAGACACAGATGAAGAGGAAAGAGTAAATTGGAAGTTAGTTCTAATGAAATTATCTGGAATGGAGCACAGTGAGGTAACGGATGAAAAATATGGAAGAGACATTAAGAGATAATGAAGCTAGAATGAGAAGCTCCAATATAGAGCTATTAATAGCTCCAAAGTAAGATAAGACAGAGAGTAGGAGAGAAATTAAACCATGGAGTTTTTCAGATTTGAAAAATTCAGAATAAAACATTTTACAAATTTCAGAGTAGGAGAAATAAAACAAGTCCACATGTGGGCATATGACAATATATTTTTTAATTTTTAATTTATTTTATTTAATTTATTTATTTTTATTTATTTATTTATTTATTTTGAGACAGGGTCTCACTCTGTTGCCCAGGCTGGAGTACAGTTGTATGATCTCCACTCCCTGCAACCTCCGCCTCCTGAGTTCAAGCAATCCTCCTGCCTCAGCCACCCGAGTAGCTGGGATTACAGGTGCCTGCCACCATGCCCAGCTAATTTTTGTATTTTTAGTAGAGACGGGGTTTTGCCATGTTGGCCAGACAGTTCTCAAACTCCTGACCTCAGTGATCTGCCCATTTCGGCCTCCCAAAGTGCTGTGATTACAGGAGTGAGCCACCATACCTGGCGACAATGAAATTTAAGAACATAAAAGTTGAAGAAAATTATCTTAAAATCTATCAGAAAGAAAATTTTGGTTAACTTACAGGAAGAGCCATTAGTCTAAAGTCAGCCTTCTCATCAGCCACATTTAATGCCAGAAATCAACAGAATAGTTTCAAAATGCTAAAGGAAAAAAAAAATCAACTAATAATTATATACCCAGTTAAAGTTTATTCAAAATGAGAATGAGATAAAGACATTTTCAACTGGATAAAAATTAGAGAAAATACTAATTATGGACCCTATTATTAAAGGATGTACTTCAGGACGAAGGACACTGAAACCAGAATGAAGTAGTTGTAAGAAGCAACGATGAGTAAAGAAATAGATGAAAAAAGTTGGTAAACAACAACAAGGGATGTTTTGGGATTAAAAACTAAGGTGCAACAAACATACTAGGATGCAATGACATGAATGATGGGGGTTGTGTTTTGGAGTTAAAACATGCAAGGTCCTTCACTTGTTTAAAGACAACTAAAGATACTGACTGACCTTAAAATTTGTTAAGTAGCCTAGGCAACATAGCAAAACCCCGCCTCTACTAAAAATATATGTATATACTTGTCTGGCATAGTGGCATGTACCTATAGTCCTAGCTACTGGGGAGGCTGAGGTGGGAAAATCACCAGAGGCTGGAAGGTTGAGGTTGCAGTGAGCCAAGATTGCACCACTGCACTCCAGCCTGGGCAACAAAGTAAGACCCTATCAAAACAAACAAACAAACAATCAAAGCCGAATTGTTAAGTATACATATTAAAAAGGTAACAAAATAGGTATCAGAACAGTGGTAATTATAACTTCTAGGTAAACAGAAGAAAGGAAGGAAAATAAATAAACCTTAATTCAATAGAAAACAGAAAAGGAGGGGAGAGGCCAAAAAATAAGCCTAGCATATATTAAAAATATAATATAAGAAGATAAATGGAATTCTAAATACATTCGTCATCTCAGTAAAATCCAGCTATATGCCATTTGTAAGGAATCATCTAAAAAAAGAATAGACTAATTTAACTTTTGAAAAGAGAGGTAAAATACCTACAAATTATCAAATAGAATCCAGCAATGTATTTAAAATATCACTATCAAGCAGGGGTTATTCCTGGAATGCAAAATGATACATATTAGAAAATCTATTACAGGTAGACCTTATTAGTAAAGAAGTAAAAAAGCCTTTTATTAGAAAAGCATTCAATAAAATCAGCACACATTAATGATTATTTAAAAAAGAAAAAGAAAACTCTCAATAAATTAAGACTAGAACGAATATCCTTAACCTGATAAAGGTTCATACCAAAAAACCTATAGCAAAGTGACGTTAAAAAAGAGACTTGGGCCGGTCATGGTGGCTCACGCCTGTAATCCCAGCACTTTGGGAGGCCGAGGCAGGCGGATCACGAGGTCAGGAGAGCGAGACCATCCTGGCTAACACAGTGAAACCCCATCTCTACTAAAAATACAAAAAAATTAGCCGGGCGTAGTGGCGGCCGCCTGTAGTCCCAGCTACTCGGGAGGCTGAGGCAGCAGAATGGCGTGAACTCGGGAGGCGGAGCTTGCAGGGAGCCGAGATTGCGCCACTGCACTCCAGCCTGGGCGACAGAGGCAGACTCCTTCTAAAAAAAAAAAAAAAAAAAAAAAAAAAAAAAAAAGTGAGACTCTATGAGACTCTCTTTACATTAAGACCAAAATCATGTAAGATGCCTAGGAATACACCTCATAAAACTGTGCCAAAATTTTATGGAGAAAACTACAGAACTTTATTTTTTAAAATTTGAATAAATTTTAAATATACCTGGAAACCAAATCATCTTATAATGCATCAGTTCTGTTATCATTAGTATAAACACTCAATTCAATTCTAATAAAAATCCCAAGTATATTTTTTATGAAGTTTAACCAAATGAAAAAGCAAAAGGTCAGTAATATTTAAGACAACTTTGAGGAAGACCACGGATAGTGTTCTACCCCATTAAATATCTAAGCTTATTATAAAGCCACACTATTTAATACAGTTTGGTACTGATAAAATAATGGAAAAATAAAAAATGGCAATAGAACAGAGAGCTAAACATTTGGGACTCTACATGTGATAGTGGGTGCCTAATACAACAACAGAGAAAGAAAAATATATTCAATAAAACTGTGTTAGGATAACTGAATGTCTACAGGGCAAAAATAAAATTAGATTTCAACCTCACACCAATCTCAAAAATACATTTCAGTTAGATTAAAACCCAAACTTAACACAGTATTTTAAATCATGGTAAGAGGTTGATAAATCCAACTATCTCAAAATTTAAATTTTTGTTTTTTAAGACAAAAGCAACCATAAACAAAGTTAAATAAGTGACAGACAAAGAGATAATATCTGCAATGTATATAACAAATAGTTTGCATTCAGAATATATAAGGAATTCCAAATGATGGATAAGAAAAAGACAAACAATCCTATTAAAAAATAGGCAAGGCCTGTGAATAAGTAATTTACAGAGAAGAAAACCTAAATGGCCACTAAAGATTAAGAAAATGAAAAATTATGAAGGACCATTTTATATAATCAGTTTGATTTAAAAATTTAATATTATGATACCAAATGACTGCAAAGATGTAGAGCAATATGAATTCTTCTAATATACTGCTGGTGGGAATACAAATTGGTATATTTTCTGTAGAGAACAATTTGGCAGTATTTAATACAGCAGAAGATGCATATAGAGCATGATCTGGCAATTCCATTTCACTATATATCTCACATATATATACAAGAAGCCATGTGAAAAAGATGTACACTCTAACTTTGTAATAGCAAAAAAAGATAACTAAATGTTCATCAAATAGTGAATAAATAACAAGATATAGTTGCATGATGAAATACTGCTGTATATGTCTGTTCTCACGCTGCTAATAAAAACATACTAGGGACTGGATAATTTATAAAAAAAAAGAGGTTTATTTGACTCACAGTTCAGCATGGCTGGGGAGGCCTCAGGAAACTTACAATCACAGCAGAAGGGGAAGGAAACACATCCTTCTACACATGGTGGCGGGAGAGAGAAGAATCAGTGCCCATTGAAGCAAGGAAGACCCTTATAAAACCAGCAGATCTCATGAGAACTGACTCACTATCACTAGAACAGCATGCAGGAACTGCTGATTCAGTTAAGTCCACCTGGTCCCTCCCATGACGTGGGAATTATGGGAACTACAATTCAAGATGAGATTTGGGTGGGGACACAGCCAAACCATCTCAGCTGTATAGTAGTTATAATAAATGAATAATATTACATGAACTCTAATTTTATTTTTGCCCTGTAGACATTCAGTTATCCTAACACAGTTTTATTGAATATATTTTTCTTTCTCTGTTGTATTAGGCACCAACTATCACATGTAAATTGATAATACCATATAATATTATCATAATAAACATGATCTAAAAGTACTTTTGAGAGAAGCAATTTGGTGAATGATACATTAAGTATGATGTCAGCTACTTAAATATCAAAAATGATACTGTATAGATCTACATATTAAGTAAAAATAAAAGTGTTCATGAAGAAAATACATACCAAATTAAATAGAATGATTGCTTTTGAGGAAGAAGGTAGGTGAGTGAGATTGAGAATAGAAATGAAAATAATTTCAAAATATGAGAAGGCATTAATATTCATAACTTCTGGGTAGATCAATGGATATTTATTATGTAATTCTCCGAATTTTTCTGTATGTTTGAAATTTCTCCCAATAAAAAAGTATTTTCTTTTAAAGTATTTTGTAATTCAGACTTCTCCCTAATCCAGACTAACATTGTCCTAGGTACTTTACAATGTTGAAGATTAATCAAACGGCCATCTATGATTTTAGATAATCTTTTTTCTTCTAGCTCTTACCATAGACAGTAATCATGTTCATCTCAAAGGAAACATGGTAGAATACTAAAGAGAAAATTGTCCCATAACTCTAAGAATTTTGCTAATTTAAAGCATGTCCATTTTAAGTTTAGGAAAAAATACATTTCTCTGATACTCCATTGCTAATTCTCAAGTGATTTCATTTTCACGACATACAAATTTGGTATAGAAATTCAACTAAATTGAAATTCAGGTTAATTTCCGTAATCTTACAACTACTTTGTTGATACTACAATTGCATCTGCGATACTTTCAAGCTAGTTTTTTGTTCATTGCAACTATTTGTTTACTTGTCCGACTCCATTAGACCCTGACTGCTTTGAAGGTGGGAGTCTGTCTTGCTCATCAATAATTATACCATGTGGGGCATTCAGCAAGTGTTTTAAAAAATAATTTTATAAAGTTTCTATTTTCATCTGTGAATTCGGATACTAGGCACAGCCGTTTAACACAAATTTGTAAAGCAACTTGAGAAATTCTTATCTTTAGAGGTTCTAAAATAGAAAAAAAAACAAAGTTGGAAGGGGAGTAACACTTTGAGTCATCTGGTTTTCTGCCATTGTACTAAGAACACACAATGAGGATATAATCATTTGTAGTTGCTGCTGTTGTTGTTTTTACAGAATCCTAAGCATAAGTATTGGAATAATTTCTTAAAAACCACTCTGAACAGCCTAATGAGATGATGTAATAAAGGTTCATTTAATGATAAATATGCATCTCATTACAAAAATGAAACACAATCTTTGGCCATCTATCCAGACATAGTTCCTTTCAGCTTATAGGCTCTGAAAATGCATTTTAGATTGGAAAGACTCAAGAAGGCACAAAGGGGTTGCCAGACCACATAGAAAAACTTCTACTTAATGATCAGAAGTGTGGGCCAATCAACACCTGTGAAAAAAAATGGGGGTGAAAAAAAGAAATCTAGGCCAGAACAAATAGAAGAAAGCCTTGTTTTCCTTTTTGAAACCTCTCCTTTCTAATTCATTTTTTCTGTTTTATTTTATTTTACGATGCTCGACACATTTCCTAAACCTAACTGAAATCCTTTCTGAAACAAGGAAAGAGACAAAGAAGGGTGTGACTCTGAAAAAACCTTCATGTAATTAAAGGAATTGATTTTTAAGAAGACTATTTAGAAGTAAGAAGGTAAATTTTATCTATGTCACCACTATGTAAAACAAAACAAAAAAAGAACATAGATAAGAAACCAGAAAGAAAAATACCAAATAATCACAATACCTACCTTTGAATATTAGGATGATAATTTTTATTTTTCTACTTTAATTTTTTTCTAGATTCATGATCATTATCAAATATTAACTTTATAATAAAACTGTATTTTTCTTTTTTTTGAGACAGAGTCTCACTCTGTCGCCAGGCTGGAGTGCAGTGGTGCGATCTGGGCTCACTGCAACCTCCGCCTCCTGGGTTCAAGTGATTATCCTGCCTCAGCCTCCCAAATAGCTGGGACTACAGGTGCATGCCACCACGCCCAGCTAAAACTGTATTTTTTTTTTCAAAAGGACTTACACATTCAGATAGCAGACAGGCAATTCTCAAATATTCAGCAATTACCTATTTACTTAATATCTGAAGAGCTGTCTTGACTGACATAAACTGAACAAGGTGACTGACCAATATTTTCCATATTCTGTATTCTCTCCATACAGTACTGACTGATGCCACACATAGCTAAACACCCCCAGCTACAATGAATTTGCAAACAAGCCATGCTGTGGAGTCCAACAGGCCTGAATCTGCTGGATAATGAAGCACATTAATGAGCTCTCAAAGCCTCACTATCCTCTTCTGTTAAATGGAGATAATTTTATAACCCTGCTGGGTTTTGCTCTGAGGATAATGCATTACGTAACACATGTAAGTGGTGCTTGATTTATTTTTGGGATGAAGTAATTTCCCTTCTCCCTTTATCTCACCTTTCTGGTGGTTTCTTGTCAAATATATTGAGCATATTGGTTATTAATATGTCCCATCCCTTTTTTTGTTGTTGTTGTTAGCAGAAATGGCTCTATTCATACTTCAAGTTCAAGGAGGTAGTATTAAGCTGTTTTTAGGCAGAGATGGCAATCAAGGTTGAGTCACCGACCCAAGAGTGGCACAGTACAGGCCAGGTGATAAGACTAGTAGGGTTGGATAGTTGGAAGAACTCTGCAAATAGAGGTAAAAATAATCAGCCTTGCCCCTTCATGGATTTGGAATGGAAGACAGATGGCACCAGATCATTCATCAATAGTGAACGCAAAGCTAAACTGCAGAGAGAAAAGCTGAAATGCTATCTATAGTTAGAGGAACATCTTGAATCTCACAAGACAATAAATCCCTAGAGATCTGCTGGTTCCTGATGGCTCTGGAGGTCTAGTTCTGATGTTTATCCTTAAAATAACTCCTCTTTTAATCACCACGTTTAGAGGCAGGTACATCTGCCTTAGTGCAATGTATGCCCTCATTATGGATAGACTCTAGTTTTTAAACCTAAGGGCATACTTATAGGGAAGCAGAAAGAACACATGCTTATATAATCTCATTGCCCTGTCTTAATGCCATCATTAGGGACCAAATGCTTTTTGCTTTGGTTTCTAAAGAATGTGAAATTCTTAAAAAGATCATGTTAATATTAGCTTTGTTTCTTATTTCAAACAAAATGTTCATCTTGAAAAATAAAATTTGGTCTGTCGATTGCTGGGGTGAAGTCTGAAGGTGGGGGAATCCAACAAATTATTGCCAAGAGTCTATGAATGCAAATGAACACTAAGCTTTGGAAACTGAATAGGGTTTCTTTCACATATTGCATTATTTTTCAAATTCATGTCAATTCTATCACTATTAATAAAATATGAATTAATTTTAACATTTCTAAATTTATAGTAGCTATTTGTCACTATGTGTTCTTTCGATCAACTACTAACCTTGGGAGCTTGAAAAAGTTGTTGGCATTACTAAGTCTTAGAAGTATAAAGCAGTGCTGCTGAAAAAGATTGGGAACACTTGACACAAACTGTAGCCCTGAGGAAACCTCAGTGGAATTGAATGGTAATTCAGTAGTCTGGGGGCATTGCAGACCCTGTTGGCTGGTGAGAGTTTGATGTGAGTCACATTTTTATTCCGATAAGTACTTTTTAGAACAATGTAAAGACAGTGTCATTTTTTGGATTAACTTCTTGGCTATTGTTAAGAGTCACCAAAAAAAAGAATAGATACTTGGTGTGGATTCTCTGTCTGAAGAATTATACCACCATTTACCCAATCATTCATAAACAGTCCCTCTCTCCTCTTTTTCTTTCCTTACAAACGCAGCCACGCTCCCCGATGATCTACCTCCTAAATTCTCTCAGATTTATACAAGTCTCTGAATTTGTGCCATATCAAAAGGAACATCATCTGTCATCTGGGCAACTGCAATAGCCTCCAAACTGGTCTGCTTCCATCTAGCATCTTCTTAATCCATTCTCCAAAAGTATCTTTTGAAAATGCAAGTCCGATCAAATCACTTCCTTTCTAAAGCTTCCAATAGATTCTTACTGCTCTTAAGATGGAGGAAAATTGCTTAATACTGCTTGGAGGATTCATCACAATCTGGAATCTGGCAGCTTGCTACCTAACTCTTCAGCCTCATCCTAGTATCTAGTGCCATTCACCCAAGTCCCTTTTTAAGAAGCTCCAGTTTTTCAACAGGTTCACTATCAAATCCAGCCCTTGTACATGCTAGGGCTTCTGTGGGGAGCACTCTTTCTGTGCCTCTCTTCACCTGGCTGACTCCTATTCCTACTTAGGATGTCAACACAAATGCCACTTTGTCTCTGTCCTAGATTCCATAGGCTGTTATTCTCTTTGTTATATATGTCCACAGGAGCATATTCTTCACCCCATTTTTCAGACTGATCAATTTTTAATCATCTGTTTATTGTCCCTTCCCTACCATATGCTCTATCAAGAAGTCTATCTCTTTTTGTTTCTATCTTTTTTCCAGTAGAGGGCTTGACACATAATAGGCACTCAATTAATGTTTGAACTGTTGAGTTGGATTAACTGTCATACTCTTACTGAAAAAAGTTTTGAGGACCAAAGAAGCAACTTAAGAAATCTATTGAAAACAGATTTGTTCTCCCATGTCTAAAATGTCTTAGTACATAGTCTATCCTGTTTGTAGTAGCTCTTACCCTGTTCTACCTCATATGTTGCAATCTGAATCTCAGTTATGGACCAGGCATTATGGTACAGAGGATACAGAGATCTATCTTCTAAAGCATACTAAAATATATGGCAAATTTCTATGTTAATGACATCTTTTGACATAATGAAAGTTTACAATTCTATGGAATCAAATATCCCTATTATTTTATAGCTTCTTGATTGCTTATTTCTCACTATATCTAGATTATACAAATGTCGCTTAGATTTTCTTCTGAGGCTTTAAAAAATTGAAGTCTTTAATATGCCCGAAATTCATTTTATGTAATGTGAGATAGGGGTTCAGATTCGCTTGTTTCTAAATGGTTAATCAGTTGTGCCAGTAGTACCATCTGTTAAATAAGCTACATTCTTCCCGCTGAATTGAAATGCCACCTTTGTTGATAATTCATAAAATCTTATAACAATGAAATAACTTTGTGAATACTCTATTTTGTTCCATTGGTCTACTTGTCTATTCATATGCCTATTCCATATTATTTGATTATAATGCTTGTGTGTTCTGGCACCTGGTAATGCAAGCTTACCCTCACTCTTTTTTTAAATACCTCTAATCTTGAGAATGCAGCCTTCCAGACAAACTTGAAGACCATGTAAAACAACTTAAAAATGCATGCCTAAAATAAAAACCCTCGTGGCATTATAATTGTTATATATATATATATATGTATATATATATGATGTTTTCCTATTGTCTTTTAATTTTTAACTGTATTTTCTGTTCTTCAATAAGATTTACAGTTACATATAAGCACTTTGTCTTTCTTTCATTTTTGAATCCTAAATATTACCTTGGTTGCTACTGAACATAGAACTTTTTTTCTAATTTTAATTTCTGAATATTTTTTGATAAGCTAAAAGAAAAGGCTACTTTTTTGTAATTTATCTGATAGCTAGTCTCCTTATCCAGTTTTTACTAATTTTTGTTGTTACTTGAATCTTTGGATTTTCAATATATATAATCAGCAAAAGATGTCAGTTTAATCTCTTTTCTGATGTTTATTTTTTCTGATGTTTATTCTGCTTATTTCATTTTTTATTATACTGTTTTTCAGAGACAGATAGAAGTCTTTTTCTTTTCTATGACTAGGAAGGATATACATATACAAAGATAAATCTGTATCTACTCCTGAGAAAACTGGCTCATTGCTAGATTTTTGCCCTATAACACTTAAATTACTTTAAAATTCTTGTAAGTAAATGAATGTGATTTACCTATGTCATTCAGTAATAATAGGTAGAACTGGAAGGATATTAGATAAATTCTAGTTTACCCCTACTCATTTTACATATGATGAAACTAAAGCCCAACAAAAGAAAGTGATTTGAATAAGATGAAAAGCTAGAAGCGAAGCCCAGCCAAGAATACCAAGGTTGTATGATCTCTTTGACAATGTTTTTTGTAAAAGACATAGTTGATTAGAACCTTAGGCATGAATTTAAAAAGCTGTTGTGGTTTTTTTTTTGCTGGTTTTTAAATATCACATTTTAAAGAACAAATTGAACATCTAAATTAAATATTTATTGTATCTTAAAATTTTATTACTAGTATGGCAGAAGCTTCTAGTTTTCTCCAAGACTATTTTCCTCTTCTTCTTTAGTAATAAAACCCCTAATTTTTAGCAAGGATTATATTAAATGTGACTAAATTCTGGCCAATGGCATGTATGCCAATTTTCAGGTGTGACTTAGGGAAGTGTCCTTAACAGGGAAGGGTATGACCTGACCTTCATCTCCCTTTTCTCCTTCCTACTGGTTAGAAAGCAGATATGTGGCTGCAGCCACACTAGATCATGAGGTGCAAGCCACCTGCTAAGGATGGCTAGCCAAGCAAAAAGGCTGAAGGAGTCTGGGTCCCTGAGAAGTCTAGGTTCTGGGTCCCTGAAACCACCCTGTCAGGGATTGCCTACCTCTGAGTTTCTTTATATGAGTGAGAAATAAATTTCTCTCTTATTTAAGCCATTGTTATCTGGGATCATCTATCATTTTAAGCTGAATTTAACTCTGATCTGCCATGTAAATTATGAGGTATAACAACAAAAGTGGAAATACCTTAAAGATAATCTGCAAACTCTTGCTCCAGAAAAAAAAGCATATCATAGATGTTTGATATCAGAATTCTGGTTATGACCTCAAGACCTTTGAATTTTAAATAATGATCATAATAATGACAATGATAACAATAATAATAGCTGTGTATTGACTATTACAGGGAGACAGTGGAGAGCAGTTAAGAAATGGGGCTTAAGTCAGACTACCAGATGTGCCACTTTTTGGCTATGTGACTGTGGGCATGTCGCTTACTGTTTCTAAGTCTCAATTATCTTTATAATGGGGATAATGAAAATTCTTAGCATGAAGTTGTAATCATTAGATAAACACATGTAATGAAGTCAGTAAAAATTAGCTCCATGCAATATTATTGATCTTATCATTAAAACCCACCGGATTTCTACTACTTTAAAGGCCAGGCATCAAATGACACCTATGTGGCAACATTTATAATTTAATTACCACAATAATACTGTCACATAAGTATCATTATCTACATTTCACAGATAAAATGATTTATAAGGCTCAAAATATTTTGTGACTGAGCTGGAATGGAATGTTGGCTTGATTATAAAACCATATTTCTTTCCATGATACTATGCTCATTTGATTAAGATTTTATAACCCTTTAAAACCTTATGTCAGGACATAAGCATTTCAAAGTATTCTCCTGCTCTCATTATATACTTTGGTTGCTGCTTCCTCTTAATAAGAGCATTCCTACTCCCTCTGCCCTTTGTCTATCTAATTCCTAGTCTTGACATCTCCAAAATTCATCTCACCTCCAATCCTCATCCTAGGAAAGTTTGGTTCTGTGTGCCCCAGAAATGCTCCTGCAGCACTCTCTGCTTCTTTCATGGACTTGTAGAAGCACATAGAGTTGTAGGAGCACTTGGGCGTATCTAATGACCTATACATCTACACCACAGGAAAGCAACCACGGGTTTGGGAAGAGCATGTAACACACAGGTGCTTGTAAATTTCTTTATCTGGAAACCGTCCCAGGGAACTTTGCATCAGAGGGTAAGCTTCCCTTGGAGATTTACCAACATCAAAAGCTCTATTGTCCTCTGTTACTGGAGCCTTGTGAGTGAGGAATAAAATGGGAGATGGTAAATCCTGGGAGGAAGACCCATAATCCTCTTTTCAAAAAGAAATGCAGTAATAAGCCTCCTTTGTCAGGCCCAGCAATGGTAAACGAGTGTTAGTAGCAATCTCAGGAGGCAAAACTGGAAATCCAGACCTCAGTAGATTTTCCTGGAGTCTATTATTTCAAGCAGCCCCAAATATAGGTCTCCCTGTTACACTTTCTTACAGCATTACTATTTTCGTCTATAGCACTTAATTAATTGTAAGTGGTGCCATTTTGTGATTATTTGTTTAATATCCATTCCTCCAGCTAGACTCTAATCTCCATGAAGGCATGGATTATGGTTGTTTTAGTTCACTTAGTGCTAGGCAAATGATGTCCAATAAATATTTGTTGAAAGAACAAATGAATTGGTGAAACAGAGATAGTACCTCATACAAAAGCTACATAGTGAATATAAAAACAAGGTGAAGTGAGTAAAAAGAGCATCGATCCAATTTGGATTTTAGAGACCACAAATTTTCTGATTTTAGGCAAGTTCCTACATTTCTGTATCAATTTCTTCACCTCAAATAGGGATAATATCTATTTCATTGGATTGTTGTGAAAATGAGTGAGGTAGTATGCATGTAAAGTGCTTGGCAGAGTCCTTGGCAAAGAGATGATATGTGCTAATGATTGTTTACAAACATGGCATCCTTATAAAAAAAGCCATCTCTTCCTCTTTCTCCTTTGCTGGATTAACTGAGGAGACTTTTGGAACACCTGAATGTTCTAAGGTGTAATAATCTGTGAAAAGTGAAAAGACCTTGAATGACTAAACTCAGGCAGATGTAAGCTCCTTTTGCCCCTGAAATATCTTTCTCCTTTGGCCAGAAATTCTCACCTTCCTATTCCATCTCTTAGAGACCATTTGGTGTCCTTTGATTCATGCAATGCATATATATTGAAAATCTATAGAATGTTAAGCACAGAACTGGGCTCTGAAAATAATACACTGGTGAACTAGACAAGAAATGTTCAGCCTAAGAGCTTTATTTAAATGTGAATAAGTCCTGGAAAGAACTGTGGGACTTAGTTATACATATGCCAGTGTGAACAATGATAACTATCTGGTTTTACACATCTACCCTATCCCCCACTCTGTCCTAAGTGTGTTACATGCACAATCCCATCTAATCTGTACAAGGACTATGTGAAATAGACTTAACAGTTTCTGTTTCACAGGCAAGGAATCAGAAGCCATGCAGCTTCTGATGTAGGGGTTTGAATTAAGGTCTGTGTGACACTACAGCCACAATTTTCCTTCTATCATGATGTCTGCCTACCAATGACTTTTAATGATCCAATTGATTTAAGAAGTGATGAACTGGCATATTTAATAATTTACTTCCTTTTATTAGATTCTACCAATATATGGTTGCTCAGTTGAATAAACATGGTTCTTATAATAACTGATGTAAAAGCAGGGGTTCATAAACGTTACATTTTCACTGGCATATGGACTCTGCCTGCATTTGTTACAAAGATCTTTTAAAAACTGCCCTTAAAATGGAAGTAAAAGTCAGGGTCCAAGAGTTCTTCTTTTAGTTCTGGGGTGTAAAACTCATGGATCCTGAACCACATAAAACCATAGATGTGTTCGTATTGGTTATTTTGTTTGATGCCATGTTTTAAAAGGCAAAGAAATGAGGCAGGTATTCTGCTTGGTCAAAATACCATCATTTTAACACTCATGTAACACCTGGCCCATTTCATTTAGCTCCTGCTTTAGACCATTAGCTTCTTGAAAAAAGATATTTGTCTTAAGGATCTTTATGTCTCTGGGGCTAAATTCAATTTCTGGCATATAGCAGAAGCAAAAGAAATGTTTTTCATATGAGTGAGAAAAAATCCTATGGTTAAGAGTTTCCTCCAAGTGTCACAGTAGGGTTGGGGCTGGTAAGAGACAGGACAAACTAAGCAAATGAAATTTGTCATTCACTACCTCCTGGGAACCCAAGAGCCTTCTACTTACTTTATTTTAACAATACTCTCTTTGGAGAAAAAATGATTAGAAATTTATTTAAACTAAAACATAAATGAGTGAATTCTGTTTTAAAGCACCTAACGATGTTCCCTGAGGACTATTTAGGTATAGAGAATTTTGAGAAATTCAAAGATTAATGAGGCCCTGAGTCTACGTTGTAGGAATTCACAGACTGTTCAGGAAGACTACCACTGGATATGATGAAGATGATATTTATGAAGGTGATAATGATGATGGTGGTAGCAGTAGTAGCAATGATCATACAGGCAAAGCATGGCATAAAAACTGTATTAATCAGTGCTCCAGGATCTCAGCCTAGACTTGGCTCTCTTTTCTGTTTCCTGCTCCAAAACAAAGTGACAAAAATAATGGACTTTTGGGCAATTGAAGGTAGGTTTTGATTAGAATAGGCTTTTCAGTTCGGAAAGGAATGCAGCCATCTGCTCATAATGCTGGCCCTGAGAATTAGTAACTAGTTTAGGTGAATTTTCCTCAATCTTCTAAGTGTTATGACCTCTCAGGCCTACTACTTTCTAGGGCCCAAGCCTCTGCCATAAAAAGCAGCAAACTTACATTCAAATTTCACACTCTGCCAGAGATGGGCAGAAATCTATGCTGAGGACACTATGCAGCCTGTAGTCAGAGTTATGTGCACAAAGATTTTCCTTTAAGTGGTATTTTAAAAGTTAAAATGTAAAACAATAAGAGAACAGTGAGCTAAACCTTGTTCATATATACGATGGAGTGTAATCCAAGTATTTAAAATATACATTTGCAAAGAATTTTAATTGAAAAGATCATGTTTCTGCTATAATGTTATTAAAAATGTAGAATATAAATTTTAAAGAAATGAGCAGTCTCTATTAGAAAACAATATTGAAAATGGAGGAAAATATAACTTAGTAATAGATTGCAGGTGATTTTTATTCTTTTTTCTGTTTTGTTTTCCAAATTTTCACAATGAACGAATATTACTCTTTTTACTTGAAAAAGGCAAATTCCCAACCCTCACTGAGGCTCACTTAAGAGCTGTTATATAGAGTAGTGACTTGAAGGACCAGGTATCTGATTAATGAATTACCTGGAATGTCAATCGCAGCCCTCTTTAGTTCTGGTTGTTAGAGTTTTGTTAAATGAGTTTATAAAACTAGAAAAAAAAGTGTTCTGAAAGAAAAAGTAATGTCTTCTTCATTTAATTATAAAAAAAAGAATTCTGTACTTCTATCTAATCCTAGACAATGACAAAATGAATATTCTCACTGTTACAATGAGGTGATCTCAGTCACCATGATAACAATCGGTGGTATCCAAGCTAGAAACAAATTCAAAGAAATGACTTTATTCCTAATTATCTACCATAGGAACCAATAATCACAATCCAGAGAAGATAGCTGGAATACTGTGTAGATTTTTAGCCTTCCCTCTATTATTCACCTCTCAGTGAGTTTCCATTTACAGATGTATAAACTTATAGACCTATTATGAAGATTTGGGTACTCCTTACCAGCAACCTCCAGTTGGCATTTGAGGAGGTGATTCTCAGATAACGTAGAAGCTGCTCACTTTACATTCTCTAAATAAGTAGTCATAAGCAGTATACTGTCATTGCATTATGAGCCCTTATAAATACTGTGTGTTGAATTCATCTACCCATTGTTCTACATAAAGTGTCCATTAACTTCATACATGGTTTTAGATCTACCCAGTGCAAAAGATGGTCTGTTGACTATGCTCAGTTCCCTACTTCTTTATTATGAATTTATTTAACTTCTCAATTTAAATTAAGAGCTCTTGAATTGAGGACAGCAAATACTACTACTTCTTTATTAAAAACAAACTAATAATAACTACCAATGAGTTTCAAATAAAAGAGAGGGTTCCGCTAAGCATTTAATGGATATTATTTCTAGTCCTCACAACAATTTCGTGAGATACGTTATAATTTGCATTTAACAAATAAGACTGGGGCTCAAAGAGATTAAATTATTTGGCTAAGGCCAAGAAGACATTAAGTAGTGGAATTAGAATTCAAATTTGGTTCTGACATATTATTTTTCCATTTTCCCATGTTGCTGATGTCTGATATTTAGATTTTTTTTTCAAAACTTCCCTTTTACACCCTAAGAACCAGACTTTGAGGAGTGAAGTAACTTGCTCAAGTTCATATGAAAACAAAGCAAACTCAAATCTGAATCAAATTAATTGCCCTTATTTGTTTTTTAAAACTATGTTACCTCTGTAACATAACGGCAATCACTGCTAATACAATGTATGCCATATTTTAATTTTTTCTATTAGTTTTAATCGGTATGAAGTTAAAGATATTTTATAATACTGTCATTTTTCTGAATTTGAGATAATTTCGAAGTTACAGATTTTCTGCCTTTTCATATGGGAAACAGCAGAACTATAAACATGTCAGTGGGGAAGATTCAGAGCCATTAGTCATTAGCTACTTTGGCACAACTGTGGTCAAATATCCATCCAGGAACAAAATGGGAGTGCTCTCAAAAGATCAGTTGCCAAAGCACTTCAAGAAGTTTCCTCTTAATAAGAAGGCCACGCTTTTTGGCCTACTATTCCATTTTTCCTTTTTCTTTCCTCCCTCCCTCTTGTTCTCTCTTTCTCTCTTTCCCCCTCCCCCTCTTTTTATAGGAAACTTAACATTCACTGAAGATCTTGTATATGCGAGAGACTGTTCTAAGCACTTTCAAAGACATTATGTTTATCCTTACAATTAATCTCAGGAGTACAATTTTCATTTTCCAAAATTTAGACAACTTGTTCAGAGTGATAAGGCCTATCTTTAGTTTAAAGCCACATCTCTTTAATCCACAATATACTTCTCTCCAGTGAGATGCAGTCATGTCTCATATAAACAGGGTGCTATCTTTTCAACAACTGGGATGTATAGACTTAATTGGCACCCTGATTCAAATAAACTATAAAAATACTTAGGAGATTAAAAAAAATACTTAGGAGATTTGAACACTGGCTTTATATTTGATGATATTAAGTGATTTTTTTTGCTGTGCTAATACTATTGTGGATATATGTAAACTATTACACACAAAATGATATGTCTTAATTCGTTCAAATTAACCCATTAGAGAGAGGAAGGATGGGGACGGCAGTGAAACAAAGTGGACTTAATACTGATTAACATTGGGTGATGGGTACATGGGGGCTTATTATATTATTCTCTCCAAATATGTACGCTTTCCCTAATAAAAAAATTAAAAAATAAAAAGACGTGTGTAGATTGGTTGTAGTTTGGTAGAACAAGAGGGTTTTGGGTTTGAACAACACATTTATCACTTAATATCTATGTGACCTTGGGCAAATTACTTTCATCTCAGAGACACAATTTCTCAGTCATAAAATGAAGCTTACCTTGCAGACACTTACGTCAAAAAGCTGTAAGTAATGAAGTAACGCGTGTAAGTATTCAACACAGAGCATTGTACGTGCTAAGTTTTTTTTTTTTTTTTTTTTTTTTTGAGATGGAATCTCGCTCTGTCGCCCAGGCTGGAGTGCAGTGGCACAATCTCGACTCACTGCAAGCTCCGCCTCCCGGGTTCACGCCATTCTCCTGCCTCAGCCTCCCGAGTAGCTGGGACTACAGGCACCCGCCACCACGCCCTGCTAATTTTTTTTGTATTTTTTAGGAGAGACGGGGTTTCACCGTGTTAGCCAGGATGGTCTCGATCTCCTGACCTCGTGATCCACCCGCCTCGGCCTCCCAAAGTGCTGGGATTACAGGGGTGAGCCACCGGGCCTGGCCTTTTTTTTTTTTTTTTTTTTAACAAAATTGCTAGCTATTATTATTAGAAGGCATAAATGATTTCTGCTTTCATTTACTTGCTCTTGAGACCTAGCCTAGAGATAACTTTCAATATTCAGATTAATTCAATTTTGGCTAACAGCCAAAGATGAATGATATAGGTAAGCCTTCTAAGTACATGGTCTTCTACTGAGCACCTCTTTGGAAGAATGTCAGCTTTCCCAGTTTCTCCTATGCCATTGGTGACTTGGATCTAGATCACTTTCCCCTGTCCTCTTCCAGTTCTCATGGATTTCTTCTAATACCCATACCAGCAATTCTGGCCAAGGCCTCTTGTTTTAAGAATGAATCATATGCCATTTTTTATTATTCCTTGTATAGCCACTTTATCAAAGTATTGGCTACATTATTCTCTCATCACTGCTGCAAACATGCTCTATCATGCCTCCCTTCCCCATCCCAAGATGATATCTTGGGCTGATTTATATTTTTTCTGTCACTTGTAGGTACCAGAAAAGTGGTTGTTTCTAGATATTAAAAAGTTTAGTCTAATTTAAATATAAATTTCCACTATACCAATTCAGTCTTTCCTTAACTAGGATTTCAATCTAGCAGTGGGGAGAGGGGGTAATACGTTCTTTTGTCCTGCTGGCTTCCCTCTTGTATTACTTGCTCTGCTGCTTCTAGGGAGGGGGCAGAGAAGGGGACTATATAGGAAATGGACAAGGTCTTATTTGACTGGTGCCTGTGTAATCTGGCACTCTGTGAGTCAGATGCCCGAATGCTTTGCCATTATCCTGGGGTGTGTGAGGACTCTTTAACAACTCCTGACTGGGAAGTTCCAAACTCCACAATTTATTGATGGGTCAATGCACAGTGGACTTACTGCTCCACCTATTCTGCTGGCCTCAGTGGTACAGCTCTCCAAAGGGGACTTAGACATGTATCAGACATGATTTCTTCCCTCAAGAAATTTCCAGTTTTATGCGAGAGTTGGCATGTATACAGTGATTATGTGTTCAGATGTGCTAAGAGGACTGAGAAGTAACTTTTTGTTGCATTCCCTTAGGATGACTGGGTTAGGATATCTAAGTAAGGTTCAGATTTTCATAATCAGAACAGCTCTTGCAAAGTGATTTCCATAGTCCTTGAAGAGAACTCATCTCTGTTCATGAGTTCAAGAGCTTATCCAAGACAGAGTACCTGTGTTTGCATGCATATGTGGGTCTCTTTAGTTTCTCCTGTTGGTCTTACTGTCCTTACTCACATTATTTGGGTCTGTATATGCATGCTGATTCCTGGAAGGGAAGTCCCAGTTACTCTCATGGGCTTCTCTTAACCCCAGTAGGATGAAAATCTTATTTCCAAAGCTTCTTTGCTAGAGCAAACACGTGAGCTTGACTGTGGTTGCTTTTGTTTCCACAAGGGTCTCTTTGGAAGCCAAGACATGCTCACACCACTGAGAAATGGCTGTGGGCTCAAGTTCTACAACCAGAGCATGAGAAATCCAGAGGCAAATTTAAACGACACAGATGTGTCTCAAACCTTCCATAATTTAGGCTTTTCCTTCCAGATTATTTTACTTCAAAATCATTTTTTCAATTTAACTGTGAAGACCTAGTTATCATAGATCTATCATTCTTTCCCAGGACCTAGAGTAGGGGTGGGGAGAAGACAGGGGACATATTTTAGCAGATATAACCATAATATAATAATTTGCAGAAGATCAATAATTTGATTATAATCACCTTTTTAAAATCTAAAATTCTAAAGTTGAATGATATGAACAATAAATTTTTTATTGTCACATGCTATTATGCAGTCTGTGAAGTATGCTCACAATATCTCGTAACTACAAAGGGTAGGTAATATCATAGTTATTCTCACATGAGGAAACTAAAACTCAGAGAAGTTAAGTAAGTCTTCCACAGCTACACACTATGATGCCTAAAGCACAGGTGTGATGCCTAAAACACACATTTAATGACTACTAAGTTTGTGTACTTTCTATTACATAGTTCAGCTTTTGTCTTTCTAAAGCAGTTTTTCTAACTGAGTTCTTCAGAACAACAATGAAATGTTGATAAGTATATTTTCACATAAGTTTCCTGTACAAACAGGTTTGGAAATATACAATTAATCAAAGCTAAACAGATTCAGTGGTCTTTACCACAGGACCACTCAGACTTATTATTAACATGAAAATGAGCACTGGGAATATCGAAGAACGGGATTTAGTAAGCATTTTTCCCCAAAGAAGTGTTTCAAAAAACTCTTTGTTTCTGTAAAGATATATTTCCAAAACGCTGATAGGTATTCTTACCACCAAATTTAAACCATCCTCCCTTTCAATTATGCACTTGATCTAGAATGAAGAAATTTCAATAGGCCTTCCTTTTTAGTGCTGTCTTGTAAGTAATGATTTGTTATAAAGCTATTACTCTTAAATATTTTGCTTAAAACTATACAAAACAATCTATTACAGTACATTGAACATACTGTGTATATATCATGTATGTGTGTGTGTATGTATCTATCTATCTGGATGTATGTGCATCTCTACCTCAGCCCTACCTTGAGTACCATTCTCTGTACTTGGTCAATCTGCATTAGTGCACACTTCTACAAACACTCAGCAAATGAAGGTTCTGATAGGCTAAACCTGATCTGAACATGTTCTGCAACATGTGTTGTGTGTATGGCCTCCCTCTTCTGCCATTTATTTGGTGTTATTTGAGAACCATTTATTTGATAAACAAAAGATATGCAAGTGATATCACCAGATCCTGCATAAGAGTTGAGGCATAGGCGTCTCCTGGAGTGTTTAACAGGTGCTCAGGGCACCTTGGGGGAAAAGGTAATGGAAAAAAGAGGATAAAAATCAGAAGATAATTAAGCACTGTCAGATGTCCTCTGACATTATTTATGAAGAGCACCACAGAATCACTGGAGTGGGGGAGGACTGTTCATCAACTGAACATTAGTCACTAGAGGCTCTGAAAAGTTTAGCAGAAGACATGTCTTAAACAAATGAAAGAGGTTTTCTAAACAGATGCAGGAACACAGGCCTAAGCTAGGGCATTGATTCAGTTAGCACACGCTTTCTAGGACTGCGCTCACCATGCTACCTGGGATATGTGTTATGTTACCTATTATTTAACTATGAGCCAATTAGGAAGATATACTTGGAAAAAATGCAGCAGGACACCTAGAACACTAGCCAAGGAGAAATGGTGAAATGTAGACTGAGAAGGTGGTCAGAAAAGATAAGATGTGGGCAGGAGAGAAGATTGGGGTGTTCAGGGGGAGAAGGAATTATTTATATTCCAAGTTCTTTCAGGTGCTATATACACATCACTATATTAGGACTTCAACATTCATATAAGATAACTACATTATCCCTATTTTCACCAGTGAGAAAATAAACTCGAAAGATTAATTAGAACAATAACCCTACTCAATTCTATGAATCATCCAGGAGTTGTCCTATTATACAAAGAAACCTCAGAATTTAGGTGCAAGTTTTGTAGACTTCAAAAAGAGAAAAAGATGTCCTTTTTTATCTACAGATTAGAAATATGCCTGAAATTTCCTAGGAAATTGGGCAGGAAATAGAGGAAGAAGGGGGGAAAACCTGAAGGAAATTGAAAATGCTCTTTGAGGAGTTAAAAACAATAAGGTCACTTTGGATTTGATGTGTGTGGGGGTGGGGGAAATGTGGAGAGGGGCTAGAAACATTGTTTTTGGTTCAGTAGGAAAGAGCAGTTGGAAGGTATCTTTTCTTTATTGTAAAAGCCTGGGAGAAAAGAATGAAAGAGTAGCTCATAGGAGACTCTTCCCACAGACACACATTGAATGATTAGTCACGAAATGGGTTGGAAAAATAGAGGAGGTGTGGGGAGAGTATCAGATAGAAATCCTGTTTTGGGAAAGTATTAAAAGATAGAAGTATCACAGTGTAATATTTAACCAAAAAAGCGGAGTTCCTGAAACGTTTTTTATTGAAGTTCAGTAATCAACTGTGAGTGCAGGTTGGGGGAGAAGGGAAACGTGTTATTTAGCTACACTGAACAGTAATTCATAGATAATAAAATATATCCAATAAGGAAATAAACTCAAAAATTTCCTTTCACTTCCATATTCTGGACTCAATTATATGCTGGCATTATATAGTAGGGTGATGATGATAAAGTAAAGGCATAATGGAAAGGGGATGCATTTAAAGAAGGAATAAGAGAAAATCTGAAGTCTTAGTGCAGGGATTTATTTCATTCTGAAATAATTCTGTGCATCCATACCACCTTTTCATTTCACTTGACTTAAAATTGCATTTATCTGTCTTCTCCATTAGGCATAAATTCTTGAAGGCTGGGATTGTATCTTACTTAATTTTGTTCTGCAGTGACTACACAGAGCTTGGCACACTTTCTCAATAAATCTAAGTTTTATAAGGTAGGGTAAGCACCGTAAACTGTTCACTATTTGATTCCTTATTTAGAAGTTCTGCAATGAATGGAGATTGCTTCAACTCAGTGACCAAAGTGGTTTATGAGCTATTGATTTCTGATTAAAGTGATGCTAATGATAAGGATAACTATTATTTATTGTACATTTTCAATAATAAGCCATTATATTCTTTACATATATAATCTTCTATTTTCTGTTCAAGAATCCTGTGAATTACTATTAGAAACTGAGGCTGAGAGTTTAAACAATTTATTCAAGGTCACAGAACTAATAAACTATGGCCCTGGGAATTTTTGTCTAAGTATTAATATACCTAGCTGAAGAACTTTATACTTCCTCTCATAATTTTCTCTGAGCCAACTGAAATCATGGTTAGAAGTTTCCCATTCACAAACTAAAAATGAGGAAAGACTAACAGTTTAGTGGTTTTCATCTCACTCTGAAGAATGAATACCTTTATAATCATTTAAAAGAATAACAATTTTATACATAGGATTTAAGTTTACTTCACAATTTCCTTTCATTTTTCATAAAATTTTTCATAAGAACAAGAAAGCAAAAAACATCAAGCACTTTATATAAAGTTACAGAAACTCTTGAACTTCTGGAATTAACAAAATTGATAGTCTTCCATTAACTCGTAACATCAAATGCCAAGAATTTCAGCAAACAGAACTTGCTAATTGAAAGTGAGCCTTGTGCAGCACTACCTGATACATTAAAAGCAAAATATTATATTAATAAGCATTTCAACTTTATTAATAATGCTTGATGGGTCTCCAACGGGACATTTTACTCAAAATTTAAAATTGGACTTCAAGAAATCAGAAATAAACACGCCAATCACAAATTACTAAAACCAATGCAAAATATAAAACACTAGTCTCCTGTAACACCAGCGTTTACTATTTCAAGAACTCTTGAACTGCAAAAAGATTCTAAAATATAAGATAACAGAAATATTAGGATCTGTTGATTTACATTAGAAAAAATTCACCCAGGTTTCAAAGTACATTTAACATGTTAATGATTTGCCAAAAAAAACAAAAAACTATTTACATAAAGCTCCTCAAAAGTTCATAGTCTTTCAGAGCCTAAGAAATAATAAACAAAATCCAAAAAAAGGAGGAAAAAGTATACTTAAAAAGTGAGAGATTTCTATTTTCAGAAAAGTATTATATGGGCAACAATGAATAGGATTCATTCTATGCATCGATAATAATTGCAGATAAATTTAACTGATTTGTTAACACTTTGCCTTTTATAAGCAATGCCTCATAAAAATAAAATCTTTTTTAAGTAAAAGAGATCTACTTTCTACAAAAAGTTCAGTAATTATTGTATTAGGTACATTGAGCTTGAAGACCACTTGGTCAATGAGAGTACTCCAAGTCTTAATTGTAATTTAGAACAAAAGGAAATAGAATGCTCACCTGGAAATAATCCAGTAAGTCCTTGGAATTACCATGCATTAAAAAAAAGAATAAACAATTGATGGTTACACAGCAGGTCGTCTGTGTTAGGACTGCAGTAAATAAAGTAAAGAGGTGGAGAAATCCAGAGAAAGTGTAAGAATTGTGAAAATTACCCAATCTGCATACTTTAAGTTAGCTGATAGGGGTATAGAACAGCTCTTGAACATATTCACAGGCACCTTATGATTAAAGTGTCAAACCTCTTTGAAGATTCCTCAGTAATTTACTATTCCATTTCTGTTTCATTCATTAAATAGTTTCTAAAGCATCCCCAAGACCCTTCCATTAGTAAAAGTTCTCAATGATTTAAGCTGGGAGCAACGCAAACTATTTTGATTCACTTAAGAGTGCATAAGTTACCTTTAGAAACAAACTGTAAATGAGAAATGCAATGCTGTGGTCCCCTCACAGGGTGAACATGTTAAAATAATTCCATAGCTCAAGAGAGCATGATCTAAGTGGAGCACATAGCTACCACAGTCTAGATTTATATTCCCTCTTTTACTTATCAATATTCTTATTCTTGTAAATAGGTAAAAATACTTTATCTTTTTACTTATTAAGAGACAAAAAGGATAAACATGTAAATAGATTTTAAAGCACTCTTAGAGGTATTAATATAATGCTTTAATATCTTTACAAAAAATAAATCATAAAATAATTTTTTTGAGATAGGGACTCTCTCTGTCATTCAAGTATAAAATAATTTTTAATCTAGTTTTTTTCGTTACTAACAAAGATACTTAAAGAAATGTTAATTGTGCACATGGTTTCAGTAGAAATTTAATTTTTGATATAATTAACAAGGTACATGCAACTGATTCTTATTAGAACAAATATTTAATTGACAAATATTGAGTTTCCACTATAAAAGACATTGTACAGATATTGTGGAAATATTTTAAAAGGTCATTAAAATCATTGCTTTTCCAGACAATGAATTCATATTGTAGGGGTGTCTTTAAGATAAAAAAATTTCCTGAAGATACTATTTTAAAAATGGATTGGAGGGATGGATTAGGTGACTTATATGGATCTTGTCCAGCTCATATGTTCTATTAGTCATATGAATTAACCATTGGGATAGTAAAACTATCAATCATTCTTTAATATATCTCTGTACCATTTGATACTTTAGGAAAATTAATGTTTATATTCACTATGCATAATGAAGATGGACATTGTCAGTTTAGATTAATTAAATGTGATCATTTCTGTGAAGAGAGCCTTCCTATTTTCCTAAATAATCACTAATTTTAGGAGCATAGAAATCACTCAAAACAAAGAAAAAGACCTTGAGAACAGTGAAAATATATTGCTGTTATCAATTAGGAAACCATATGTTTGATACTGATGCTGAATTGTTATTCTGTGAAACTCCCTAGGGAGCTTCTCCACAATGTTTGGAATTCATAACTACATGCAACCCAAATAGAAAATCTATAGCTTGCCCAAGACAATATTCCTGATGCTGTAATCCTATCACATGTGACTCACATGTAATCGGGAGGTGATTCACAGTGTAGTAAACCAAAGCGGGGCACTTAGCAACTACAAATCTCCGCATCTCTGCAAAGGCTATCTGGTGTTCAGAATACCCCGGAATGGGTATTCTGCAAGGGTATATGAATGGGTATATCAGCAAGATCAGGTAACATCTAACTAACCCGAGAGCATTTGTTAGAAACAGGACTCTATCCAAGACAGAGCTCATCCCAATTCAGTAAAGATTTACCAACAGAGGAGGGGTTAAATTAAATTGTTAATTGGTAAAGGTGTTGAGAAACTCACCACTTTGCTTCTTAAAAGCTTCAACAACTTCCAAGAGTAGTTACCTACTCTGTGAAATGAGAAAGAGATCCCAAGTGGGACTTCCTCTGGCCTTGCATTCCAATCATCAAGCTCCTCCTTTCCTAATGCCTCAGCTTTTTTCACGTAAGAATCCTTAGCATTTCCCCATTTGTGGTAGTTGTGAGTATCTTTCTGAGTGCCTGGGAGATTACATTTTTGGAGAAGAAACAGGAAGGCCCAGACTATATTTAGGAGGCGTAGAATGTTATTGTATAGGCACTCAGAGAATTTTTATGGAAGAAAGGGAGAAAATGAGGAAGAAATGGAGAAAGCAAAAGAGGAAAAAAAGGAGAAAAAACAGGAGGAAGGTGGGAAGGCCAGTTAGGCGGGTCACCTTGTCTGCTTTGCAGCCCTCATCCAGCAAGATGAGAGCAGAAACTGCGAAAGAATAAAACAAAAGATGTGCCTGAGGAAAAGCTATGCAAATGCTTTAAAAGCTTTAAAGGATGAAAAAGCTGCACTACTCTCCTCTATAGCACAACTTCAGGTTAAACCAGTCAAGCCTTCTTCGGTCTTTCTGTCCCTTCCCTTTCCCTTCTCTGCAGGTGGCTTTATCTGGAGGATTTCCAGGAAGGCTGGAGACAGGCATCTCTAATTTGGGTTCTGCCTCCTAGGAGCCAGAGGTGAGCTGGCAAAGTCCACTCTGGAAACCCTGCAGCTTCCTCACTCCACGAAGTCCTAATCTCTGCAGCTGCAGTGGTTTTGGAGGAGGACAGATGGGGAGAAAAGTGAGAATGTAACTGCAGTGTCTTTGAAGGCTGGATTCCCTGAAGGATTTTGGGGAACACAGCAGGGAAAGATGGAAATGGGCCCTGGGCAGTTCTCAAACAGGAACTGCAGATTCTGATACGCTAGTGCTCCCGGCAAACGCCAAGGATTCCAAAGAAATTGTCTGAGATGCAGAGGAGGCCAGAAAAACCAGACTAAACATCCAAAGAGGTGGGGATATTAGAGGTGAGGGGCAATAAAAAAGAGAGAGAAAGAGACCTTACAAGACAAAGAGAGGCAAGGAAGAGAAATGAGGTGGTATAAAAGGGACCCCTAGAGACAATTTCAAAAGATGTGCTGGAGAGCAGACAGTTATTTATTTGAAGTCTGCAGCAATGTCACTGAGACTGCTGAAAATGAAAGAGAGAAGGAAACATTTCCACTCAACATTACTTTTTAATTGTTTATTCCATAGACTAGAAGTTAATTGACTTTTCTCTACATCCATGGTTCTGGGCCTCAGTTTCCTCATCTACAAAGCAAGGGGTTTGGACTAGATACCTTACAGGGTCTCTGCCTAACTTGATCCTCTCTGTCAACCTATGAGCCAGGGACTCCAAGACCAAGCATTTATCAGTTTTGATACCTAATTCCCCCCTTTTTCCTCTACCACCCCTCTTTATCAATGCAGTGCCAACACCTGCACCATTCATCGAACTGATGCCAATGCTCAATGATGACAGGGAGTATGGCTCAATTATGACAAATGATTAGTCCTTCTGCCCTGGAGTAAGGAAAGAAGGAATAGACAAGGCAGTATGATTTATACTGTGGATTTCCAATGAGAGGTTCTTCTCGAATTTTCAATTACAAATTTCATCCATTTAAATAAATTATAAATTCCTTTGAGGGGTTCCAAATGGTTGGACTGATCAAAGGGCCAAAGAGCCCTATTTGATGGCCCCCACACCCGATTTGAGGGAAAATTTATTTCATTTCATCCCCAAAATTGGATTTGCTTATTTTGTGGAAATCCAGCACGCACTAGCCATGCTTTTTTCTCATCTTTCTGCCTCATGCCCATTCTGCCAACCTGCTTCAGTGCAGCATTTTCTGGGGTTATTAAACACCCAAGGCTTAATGAGAGTGCATTCAAAAGTAAGTTGTTCAATGATGTAGGATCACCCCCTACTCCCCCCCACCACACACACACAAACACACGTAGGCAGTTTAAATGGTAGTGGGGGTAAAATGTGTTTTCACAAGAGTTTCATTTTAAATTTGTCTCAACCTGAAATTCCTTTAGAAATTAAAATAAATATTAATATGTAGAAATAAAACTCCCCAGCTTCTCTTGCCTTCAACTGGAAAGTGATACACAAATAGTATGTACTTAGTGTTCTCCACAACCACCAACAATTCTATTTTATTTTAGTTTCCAAAATACGGACAGGAGGGCAACTCTAGAAAAATGGATTCCCACTCTGGCATCTCACAGGGCACTGATCAGGCAATGCTGAGCACTCATCATTTCCACCATGCAGGGAGCATCAGCCTCTCCTCGCTCCTTCCACGTACACATTCTTGTACTCCTGAGGGTATTCATCATTCTGATTTCCACCCGGGGTTTGACCTTGCAAAGACCCTTCTTCCAGTTTCTGGGCAAGGAACAACCCATTTTAACTCAAAACACAAAACGACCTTTTATCCTTTAAAGAAATACTACCAAATGTAACACACCTTGATTTACATTTTTTAACCCCAGATTCCGGATGGCGAACACGGAATGCAAAGGCAGGTAACTAGTTTGGGTCTGACAGTCCCCATTCAGCGACCGAGCCTGTGACTCCGTTCAAAATCGACAGTGCAGTAGAGCATCTTTCCCTTTTCTGCCCATTCACCATTGTGACAAAAATCAAAGACGAAAAAATTATCTACTCATTTCTGAATACTGAGAGAAATGTGCTCATTTTGCGCCTGACTCCGTGGACCTTAAACACTAACATCCCGCTCAGAGATCAACCATGATTTCCATACCAATCTCATCCACTCAGTTTTACTTAGCAAACACCTTTGCTGCCCTTCCACGGTGAGAAAAATGGTGCACCAATCCCACGGATGACAGGTTGCTACTCGACTGCACCCGCTCAATAGTTTTATCAGCAACCGGAAAACTTCACAATCGGTCAATTAGCTACTTAAATCTGTCTAAGACAAACTAAGAAAGCATCTCAGTTTCACCTGTCTTAAATCTAGTCTAAGACAATCCCCCAAACACGCCGCATATAAACACTCCCCCTTCCCCCACCCCCAATATTCCAAAAGATCCCCCATGGACTAAGAGCACATTCAGATCGCCAGCATTAAGCAAGGAAATTGTCCCCATGCATTTAGACGCATCTATGCAAAGCAAAGTATGTGACAATAGCCAAAGCATCTCTCTGACAGTTGGTTGCACTACACATGCAGAAATGCAACGAAGATTGTATTTTCCACTTACAGTTACAGCGCTGCGCACGGTCACTTAACGAAAATGATAAAACTCAACAGTTCTTTTTAAAAATATATATTTAATTCGGGTAAACGCTTAAGCCGTCTCTGTGTGTGGTTCTCTCTCGCTCTCTTTTTCTCTGGAGCTCTGGGCTGCTTAAATCCCTCTTGGATCGCGCCTTGCAAGCCCAGCCGCTGCCGCAACACGCTCGGGTAAATCTCTGCTGCAGATTGGGAATCCCATAGAAAACCTAGGTTCCCTGGAGCTGGATGCGCAGGCGCGCGAGCCTCCGCCTCTCCAGGCACCCCCTCCCCTTTCCTCTCTTCCCTCCCCCCAGCTCCGCAGCCCCAGCTAGGAGAACTCGGGAGCCTGTGACCAAAAGCCGCCTGGCGATGGCGCATGCTCAGTCGGAGGGGCTCGGAGTTTCCGCGGGTGGATTCCACGTCTCCAGATTTTAGCAAAAGCTCAAAAGGAAAGTATATAGGAAAAGGGAGTCCGGCTACCGGAGCAACCCGCACCTGGACGGGCGCGAGGGACTGCGGGTTACCCGGGCTCGCCACGCCCAGTGGTTACCGAACCTGGGGGCTGAAGGCCGAGGCCAGAGATGGAACACGTGGAGCTGCTTTTCCCGCTGCTTTCTGTCCTAGCCGACCCCCGGCCCACCCTTTGTTAGGCTGTAAGGTGAAGGAGAAAACTGCAGAAATCTCCGAAAGAAGACTTCCCAGCAAGCTGTGAGCACGTCTACCTGGCTTACTGAAGGAACGGTTATGGTGGTCACTTTGTCATGGGCCATTTCATCCGAGGGTCTCCTGCTAGGAGTACTGGGAGCCGGGTCCTCCAGCACCCAGTGCCCCGGACAGTCTCGGTCCAGAACGGCGTTGAAAAAATGTGTGTTAAAGGGAGCTGGGATCCGAGGCTTCTTGCCCTGTGTACCCTGAGCCAAGCGCCTTCTGTATGCACTTAAGTGTTTTTAACATATGCTTTGCGTCTGGGGTGGGAGGGGGTGGGTGAAAGGGCGGGAATGAACCATTTTGCGAACCCACGTTTAAGGGCTCTGATTAGGACATCTTATAAAGCCCCCTTTGTGTCCTTGAACAACTAACAGGTTTGCCAGCCCTCCCCCGGCTCCCCATTGGCCTGCCAAAGCCTAGAAGGCTTGGCAAGGAGTAGTGCCCAATAAATGTTTGGTCGGTCGCTTCCCTACCAGAAAAGCAAGGAGAATTCCCAGATGTTCCCAACCAGACCAGTTTTCCTCAAGTGTGTATGTTGTACATGAACTAATTCAACAATTATTCATGGAAGCATTTGCAAAACTATTAGACATTCCTTTATGCTTTGGGAATAAGTGCGGTTAACAAAACCCCCTCCTGGGCTTTACATTCAGGTGGGAGTTTTATTTTCAAGGGAGGGAAGTTCTGGGGGCGAGATGAAGATCGAGGTTCTCCTTAAGCAGAGCGCTGTACAATTTGCACAGCTGTGTCTTCACACACCTTATCATGTTCAGGAAAACTGTAGAGTTGACCTACCCGTCGGTGCTGGGGACACCAAGAGCGTCTCCCGTGGCAAATGAGCTCTCAATTGACAAATCTCCAGCTGCTCCTGGTTCCAAGTCGAGGAGTCCAGCTTTGAACAAACTTGAGACTACTTAAGTGGGCACCAGGAGAAACTCCGCCAGACAAGTCTGTGGCTGTCGACATGCTAAGTGAGGGCCTCAGGCAGTGATGCCTAAGCCTCATTCGCTGCCAACCTAGCCAGCCCAGAACCCAGGAACTGGCTTCCCGGGCGGGACGCCTCGGGAAGGTTGCGCAAAGGGGGAGCGCGCTCTCGGGACTCCCGGGACACCGCCCGAGGCTGTCCCCTCTCGGCAGGGCTCTTCCGCCAGAGCTGGTGACCGCGGAAACCCGGAGCGCGGAGTCGCGCGGACCAGGGCGCGCGGCCCCGGCGGGCTGCGGCAGCCGAGCACGTTTAGAATCTGGCGGGCGCCAGCCCTTCGCTCTGGAGCCGCAGTGCGCACTGCGCTGCGGGGCTTCCGGGCGCGCCGGGCTGCTCCTGTTTCCTGGAACTGGCAGGAGGAGTCAGTCCTGAATAAGTCACTTTTTCTTTTTAGCTAGAAAAACGACCTTCAAAAGGCTTTCAAAATCTCGTCTTTGGTCGATTTCCCCTACTACAGCGTTTTACGCTGGGTTCTAGTTTCTCTCTCGAGAACAGCCTCCGCACTGTAATCTGCATCAACCCAAAGGGTCATGATGCCATTTCTCCACTTCAACGAGATATACCTATTTATTGCACCCTGGAGGTCTCTTTCGTGGCGGTGTTCGATTTTAGATAACTTATTTGCAACTTGTGTTTAGGAAAAAATGTACACTGATACTTTAAACCATGCTCTGTTGTAGGGTACGATTGATATCGACGCGTGCGCTTTTGTAAAGTAGCTTTGTCTACGTGGGCGGGCAGATTTTTTAAAGTTCCATTTGCACTGCAGCGCTGTTTGCGTCCTAAATGCGATATTGTAATGTTTAATATCCAGCTATTATGTAGCTTTATCTTTTTCAGCTTTTAATATTTTGTTGCTGTTTAATTTTTTTGGCATGCCTTTTAGTCGAGTTGTATATACGAAGTCACAGTAAGAAAGCCAATTCTAAGACTCCTAAGGAATATTATCGTTTAAATTACAGAAGGCAAATCCCCTCTTTAGGATGGGAGAATGTACTTGAAGGGAGGAATGTGGCAGGGTCCCTCAGAAGTGAGGGAGCCCGCTGTTCCTCCTTCAGGCATTTGCGGATGGCACTGGTGATCACAAAAAAGCGGAGATTACGCTGCCGGGCGCTCCTGTGGTAGAGGGACTGGAACACTGTCCCATGTTGAGTGAAGAATGCCATCAGCTTTACCAGTTGTCCCGTTACCTAAAGCCACGTCCCCAACTCTACAACTTTCACACCCTGGATTTTTTGGGGGGGGGGGGGTGGGGGGGTATAGAGGAGGAGGAGGAAGGTGCTGTAGGTAGGGGCTTGTTTCTTCCTTCCTGTGTATCTGGTAGAATCCTCAATTAACCAGAAACAACTGAAGAGCTATTTTTCTTCCTTCAGTTGCAAATTATGTTCTTTATAGAAATTTCTAGCCTTACTTCCACCTTATTTCTTCCCAGATTCAAACAAACAAACAATACCAACAGTAGCTTTTCAGGTGTAAAACACTCCATGTAATATTCTCACTCGCTTTGTGACGTGGACGAATTGAAAACGGAGAATGACAGTAAAAGTGTGAAATTCCAGTAGTGTAACAGGTCTAAGCTCGTAGTCCTGGGAACTCCTGGTAATATTATTTATTAGAAAATTTGTGTGTAAAATATATGAGCCAAGAAGGGTAGAACTTAAGGCAAGGGGATATTTTTTAAAAATTGGAAGAAAACTTGAAAGTCATTATTAGAAAATGAAAAGAGACCGGAATTGAAGAATGGATTTATACTCGTTTATTCTTAAAGAATAATGATAGTAATTTACTTCTATGCATAGCATACCTTTATTCCAAAAGCAAAGGGTATTAATCATTACAGAAAAGATGTGTTACGTAAGATAATTATATTACGTAAGATTTTTTTTTGTTTTTCTGAGAGAGACAGGGGTCTCGCTCTGTTGCCCAGGCTGGAGTGCAGTGGCAGGATCATAGCTTATTGTGGCCTCAAACTCCTGGGCTCAAGTGATCCTCCCGCCTCAGCTTCCCAAGTGGCTGGTACTACCGACACACACCACCACGCTTGGCTAATTTTATTATATTTTTGTAGAAACAGGTGTCTTGCCATGTTACCCAGGCTGGTCTGAAACTCCTGGTCTTAAGCAATCCTCCTGCTTTGGCCTCCCAAAGTGCGGAGATTATAGGCATGAGCCATCTTTTCCAGTCCTATTCTGACTTTTTAAATCTTTTTTTAAAAGATGCAGATAGACCAACAAAATAAAATAACTTCCCTATAGTCAAATAGGAAGTATCTCTTAGAATACAGCCCTACAACAGTTTTTCTGACTCATAGAATGTCTCATTGTATATGTCTGTGCCCCTTCTACATGATTTTCTAAAATACTGAAAAAAATGCAAGACCGTGAAGCAGTGATTCCCATGAGTTAATGGGTGAGTTTTAGGCCTCCTTCTGCAGAGAAGGGAATAAAAATTCTAGTTTTAATGAACTTGATTGATCATGTCTCCCAGTCCTCCTCTGATTTCACTCTGTAATCCATGACTGGATCTAAATTCAGTCTGAAAGATCACTCTGTCTGTAGACACTAATTTCCTCAAAATTTGAACAATCCACAATAAAAATTTCATAAGGCCCTGCCAGATGAATCATCGTGAAAGATTTGAGTTTCCTGGAAGTTTCTTGGAGCCTCAGAAATAGTCATAGCAAATACAGGTAGTGTGCAGCCTCAAGAATAGAAAATACTTTATTCCATTTTCTCTTCTACTATTTGGCCTGACATATAGATTCATAGCAGTGCTCTGAAGCTGGAAATTTTTACCATTATCGTTAGTGGCAACACTCCATAAATGATGATAACAGAATTGCACTGTGCATGAGCCCTGTTTCTTTTCATTCATGACTTTGTATGTGTCTTTATTGCTAGGCTGTACTCTTTTTCAGTTGTGTGAATAGCCGTTGCAGATAATATCACGGATCCATTTTGGGGGACCTCGGTAGTTGGAAATCATTGAGTCCAGAAGGGTCTTCAAAAACCCTTCTTGCCTAAAGCAGATCTTACTGACTTGTTTCTCCCTTTAATCTGTGTTTTCTTTAATCTAGAGTTTTTAATTAAACTCTCAACCTCAACAGAGATTCTTAGCATAGAAGAGAAAATACGAACAGTGATTTCTATGCCCCCTCAGAGACAACCAACTAAAACAAAACCCACTTTTTTTTTTTTAACCAAACAGTTTAAAAATTTTATCCTGCCTGAAGGAGGAAAGAAACAGTGGGATCCCTCTTTTTTTTTTTTTTTTTTTTTTTTTTTTGTTGTTCTTACCACATATATCCTTTAGAGTTCATCTTATCATTCCTAAGGGGGTGTTCAAGAAGAGAAAGAATGATCCCTGGTGTTCTTAAATCCAAACATTCACCTTACTCTCGACTTCCTCCTTTTAAAACTACCTATAGAGCATCTTCATGTTAATTTGTTACAGATGGCTCAAACTCAACATCTCCAAATGATTTTCTCCCCTGCCCCTCTGCCTCCTTGGATCTGTTCTTCCCCCTGTGCTGCCTAGCACTTTGACGATGCGCACTATCAACCCAGTCCTCTAAATTAGAAGCTTGGATGTTATCTTCAGCTTCTCCATTTCTCTAATTCCTCATCACGTCATTAACTGAATCCCGTGAATTCCATTTTCTGAATGTCTTGCAAATTCATTCCTCACTGCCACTGTATTAGTTCAGCCTCTCATCATCTCACTCTTGGAACATGTGTTCTTTCTCATTCTCCTAACTGTTGCAAGTAAAATCGCGTCACTTCCTTGAATAAAATCATTAACTGGTTTCTCACTTTAAACAACATAAATTAAAATTCCTTAGCACAGCATGCAAGATCATTTTCTGGCTCTTGAGAGCCCCATCTCTTGCCATGTCTTTTTAGTGCTCTATGCTCAACCGTTCTGTGTTACCTGCAGTATACCAAATATGTAATAATGTTTCACTTCTCCGCACTTATCCATATACTCTTTCCCTTTTCCTGGAAACTCATCCTTCCCTTGTCTTGCCTTTAAGGGTCTTATTAATCCTTCAAATTCAGCCAAAAAATTATTTCCCAGCAGAAGAATCTTTTCCTACCACATAGCAGACAGTTTACAGAATTGTTTTGAAGATTAACTGAGATAGTATATATGAAAATACTTAACTAGGAAGCTCTATTTAAACATAAGATACTATATAATGACAATACCTCTATTAATTATTAAATAAAAGCTACTGTCTGCTTTTCATTTCAAAAGGCAAAATGAATGCTACGTTGATATGAGAAAAAACTCTCGAATCATTTTGATTGAATTTAAGGTTCTTAACTTTGATATGAAGAAACTTTATAACTTTTAAGCATGAGTGTCTTCCACCTTGATTAAATTATTATCATGCAAATAATCCACAAAGTATTTAAAAGCATTTATTAACTAACTGATTTTTCAAGGACTTTTACTCAATTATTCTTGTTTGTTTATTTTTCTGGACATTAGGCATACATTCCAAGTGTAGAACTATATTAAAGCATCTTCTGTTTTATAGCTTGTAAATGATTTTACTATTCTTCTGTTATTTGATTCACAAACAGAGAGCATTACCCCCATTTCATAGGTGAGATCAACTCCTTAGGAAGGCCATATTACTGAACATCATGAACTTGATTAAAAAAAAAAAAAGAAGACGAGAAAGGCCATATTGTAATGCTTTCTAAAAGTAAAGTGGTATAATGTGACAAAACTAGGTAGGGGCAACCCAGTAATGTAATACCAGTTATTCAGCAACTGCTACTCTCCGATGCTGAAAAAAAATGAGCTACTAGTTTCTATCTTTCCGAGTTTCAGGTTCTTGCTTGGGATGACAAGAATATGCAGTAATAGATTATAATTTAGGAAGAAGATGAATTACCATTACATACACTACTAGAAGAGAAAACCAAAAATATTTGGCTCACTTTGTTTTTCTTGATTAGGAAACCAGAGTATATAAAAACAAAAAGTCAAAGAGTATTGGGTATTCCACTAATAGTTCATAGTCTAAAATACCATGGAAAATTTTGCACTAAAATTAAAAATTATATACTTACTAAAGCATTTTTAAAATTTATACATTTTGCCTCAAAACTCAGAGGCATCAAGGAATTCATTTTTATTCAAGTTGCTTGAAATATAACAAGGAAGAAATTATATTGGAAAATCCTATGGAGTAATAGTTCTGAGGCTATCTACTCATATTTGGTGATAGAGATGTAGTTTACTGTGTCATTTCAGACTGGTTTGTTGTATTTTTGATTTTAATGAAAGAAAATTAAAACGAAATCAGTAAAACATCATCCAGATGGCTGGAGTGCAATGGTACAATCATATCTCACTGCAGCCTCAAACTTCTGGCCTCAAGTGATCCTCCTGCTTCAGCCTCCCAAGTAGCTAGCACTACAGGCATACACCCCTATGCCTAACTAATTTTTTAAATTTTTTGTAGAGATGGAATCTGGCCAGGTTGACCAGGTTATTCTTGAACTCCTGGCCTCAAGCAATCCTCCTGCTTTCACCTCCCAATGTGCTTGGATTACACATATATGATTTTATTTGAAAACAAAATTTCACTGCTAATTTTTAATGTTTAAATCACGGAGGGACTAGAAGAGTCATAACTACAGGTAAAGAGAATTGGAAGAAAAGTTTTTACAATCACATTAGAAGAAATAAACACTTGAACCAGAAAAGTGGCAGTGGAAATGTAAAGTGTATGAATTTGATATTGTTAGAGTAGAATCAACAAAATTTGATACTTGATTATGTATATTGGAGAAGGTAAAGTCAAACGCAATCATAAGATTTGGAACTGGATCATTGGGACAATGGTATTGATTTTAGTAAAAACAGAAATGCAAGTTTGGAGAAGAGGAGAGCAAGAGGATTGACTTAACTGCTGGACATGTTTCTTGCATTTGAAAGGCTATTGGCACATATAGGTGGAGAGGTCCAGCAGACATCAAGAAATTGCAGGGATGGACCTTGGGTGGGAAGTCTGTGCTAGAAATATAGAATTGGTGGTTATTCATGTACAGGTAATGGCTGTAGCCAGAGAATAGGTTTGATTGACAAAGGAGGAGTATAAAGAGAAGAGACAAGAAGAGTAAAACTTAACCACCAAAGTTTAGAAAAAAGGAATTTGGAAGAGTTGCTTTTGCACTTGTTATTCTCCCTACATATTTGTTTGCAAATTCCTAGAAAGTAGTAACAGTTTTACTGATTTTAGTATTGTCAAACAGCACTTAGAATATTGTCTGTAAGAAAGTATTTGCAGGATTAAAATGACAATGTGTATTTAACCCAGCTAAAGTAGAACATGGTCTGTTAATAACAAAAATAATAATTTGTTTCAAATATATGCATGCTGGCTAAATTGTTTTAGAAAATGTTAATATTTAATTAACTTGATTAATAACTTTTCATATGCACATGCATGCATATGAACATATATGTGTTTATCATCTATCTATCTATCCATCTATCTATCTAGTTTTTTGTTTTCATATTTGGACTCTGTAGTAGATATTGTTGGAGGAGTATGCCTAGCCCACAAGTCAATGGTTCCCTTGCCTCCAAAAGGGTCTAAAGAAACAGGTTCCTGACTGCTGTTTGTTCTGGACACTAAAACCTCGCTAGACCAATTGGATTTTTTTCTTATGATTTTTTTTTCTTTTTTGAGGTGGGGGTCTCGTTATGTTGCCCAGGCTAGTCTCAAACTCATACAAAATTCCTGATATCCTTATAAGAGAAAAAACACAGAGACACAGAAAGACACAGGCAGGGAGAATGCTGCGTGACTACAGGGGCAAAGATTGGAATTATGCACAAGCCAGAGAACACCAGAGATTTCCAGCAACAACAAGAAGCTAGAAGTGGCATGGAACAGATTCTCTCTCAGAACCCCCTAAAGAAATCTCCTGATGATACTTTGATTTTAGATTTCCGGCCCCCAGAACTGTGGGAGAATACATTTTTGTTGTTTTAAGTTTCCAAGACTGTGGTATTTGTTACAGCAGCCCTAGGAAACTGGTGTAGAGGACAATTGCATTTAAATACAGCATGTGGGTGTTAGGTTTATGATAAAGAATATTCTGGCAGTGCGATAATAGAAAGAGTTTTCTTTTCTGCAAATATGCTTCCCCCGCCACCCCGGCATTTTTTACTGTGAAAATTGCCGAGGTTTGAATTAAGAGATGTGGATTCAAAAACCAACTCTGCTTCTTATTAGATGTGGTCTTGGGCAAATTACTTAAGTTCCCTTCATGCCCTGATTTCCTTATTTATAAATTGGGAAAGAATAAAAAGTAGAGATCTATGGTTCACAAATTCAAGATATTGGGCATCTAAGAAATTCTGGATAATAAGTTAATAGTGCTAATTTGCGTCTAAGATGATATTGAGCCAGTTTCTTCCAATGCAAAACTAAATTAAATTCACAGTTTTAGTTTTATTTAAAATAATTTCCTTAGAGACCTTTCATTATTGTTGCTCATGGAAATCGGATTAGGTATACTGATCACAGTACCACTGCTGGAAGTAATTCAAATTCTGCTTAAGATTTGCTAGGCTAGTTTATGGATGTTTGAATAAAATTCAGTATTAATAGCACTGAAATGTTAAACAATATTCTGAAATTAGACTTATATAACACCTTGCCAATGATCCATATAATGTCATTTTTAATAGACTATTTTTTAGAGCAGGTTTAGGTTCACAGCACATATGATGTTTTTAGAAACATTCATTGACTGAATTCTGGTTGTGTAGATTGTAGTACAGTATTAGAAGTTCAAACATGTTGATTGTGGATTGGTTGAAAAATAAGACTAAATAACATTATTTAATATGTTATATATCTTAATATTCATAAGGGACATGTCCTAAGGCTTTCCCGACTCCCCAGTATGTGAATAGTACTCTAGGAAAAAATTACTTTGTTGGTAAATGGCCATATTATTGCCTATGAGTATAAAATGAGATGATAAATAACAACAGCAAAGCTACATTCAGCTGCACATACCACATGATCAGCTGACTAAACTTACTAATTTAATTAACTGCAAGCAACAGCTTTATAGTTCCATAAAATTCACATTTGTCCTTTAGCAAAATGACATATTACTACCTGTCATGATAACCTTCAGGGTCATTTACAAATAGATACAGCCCAAAGATTAAATCTGTAATGGTTACATTCTATGAAAATCCTGCTACCTGAAAACTTTATGAAAATTTTCATACATCATTGTACAACTTGAAAAATAAGTAGTTGAAACTTGAGAGCATGACCATTTTGAAAGCAGTTTGAATCTGATGGATTAAGGACCATTTTAAATGAACTAAAATTTACTCTTTGGTTTTTATGCCTTCAACACTCACTTTTAAAAATAGGCCTTTATTAAGACTTCTAAATAGATTGAAGTTCTTTCTCCCGTTATTGAAGATAACAGATCTATCAATCTAAGAGAATGGACCATTAATATTATTATTTATGCTTGTATTATTTTTATCTTAAAAGATATGTGGATAATTTCCCACTTTGGTCTAGAGGAAAGAATACAGTAACTCAATATATGTCTTTTTTTTTTTTTTTTTTTTTTTGAGACAGGGCCTGACTCTATTTCCCAGGCTGGATCCAGTGCAGTGGCGCAATCTTGGCTCAAAGCAGCCTCAACCTCTTGGGCTCAAGTAATCTTCCCACCTCAACCTCCCGAATAGCTGGGACCACAGGCGTGCGCGACCACACCTGGCTAATCTGTTTATGTCTTTAGGGACACCAGTATTCATCTGAGGAGTCAGTGCCTCTCGAAAGCTGCCAAAATAACTTGTAGGATCATTTAAAAACTAATTACAGAAAGCTTTACCCAGGAACATTAAGGGAGTTAAGATAAAATGTTCCTGATGCTGTCAGATGAGTGTGCTTTTTATTTCCTTCTCTGAATATTTCTTTTTGGTCCCTGCTATAGCAAGGCTTATGCTGTTACTTGGTGACACATTTTATTCAAATAGTATGAATAAGCGGAAAGGTGCCAAAGATGAATCTCCTGAGATTTATGATGGAATCTTCTCCAGAGAGAAGAGAATTTTACTCTTTGGTAGTTATGGTGACACTCTTGTTCTGTGAGAAGAACTGGGAATGGGGCAAGAAACAGGCAGTATCAGTCAGTGATTTCTGATCAGATCCTATGCCTGAAGTTAGATGAATCTGAGCAGGGCAAGATCCTCTGAAAGATCTGACTCACTAAGAGCATGTCCAGACAAAAGTGATCCCCCAACCTGTAGTTTATAGTGTTCCTAGAGCTCCACTCAAATTTGTACCCCCAAAGGACGAATTGTACAATGGAATTCCACAGGAAGATTCAGATTACAATGTGATGCTTAATTTGTATAACTGTGAATTTTCTACTTATTCTTTAAGGTCTTGTTTAAATCCCATGAATACTTCCCTGCTAATCTATCCCAGGGTGATATTTTCTTCATTTCAATTTTTGGTAGTCTTAATATGAATGGAATATTCAATGAAATATCACCAGGACACATAGTTCTTCTTTTAGATTTTAGTATCTAATGATATCATAAAGCTACTTATTGCAGAAGCTGCATCTTATATATTTACTTTGTATCATTCAGAATGCTAAGTTCCTGATTCATAATAGAGCTCAACATTATTTGGTTGATTAATTACTCTTTCTTTTTAGCTTTCATTCTCAGTGGGTTATTTTTCTATGATTTTACTATCTAGAAGAATTAACATTCCATTGGAAATTTTGATAATTGGGAAGATTATTTTTATAACTTGATAATTTTATTTATAATTCATACTATGATACATAATTCTGCACTTACAGAACCAAAAACAGTAGAAAACAGTTTTTTTTTAGTAATTCTAAAGAGAAAAAAAATTTTAAGTAATTTATTTATTTATTTTTTATTATTAGTTGACAAATTATGAATGTGATGTTATAGTAAATGTATACAGAGGAAAGTTGACACGTCCCAACAAGTGATTATATTTCTTAATATATAAGATATTTTATAATATGTTAGAATATACTATGAAAGTATTTAAGAAAAAGTGACTGTGTGTTTAAGTTAATTTTCATGAATATAACATGATTAGATTGATGAAAGAAAACACATAAGACTTGACAGGGAATTTCTAGATTTGTATGACTGGGAACAGTTTTTACAATTGGCAACAGACACTGGAACCATCTTTTGGCAACTAGTATAATCATTTGAAAGCCAAGAAATATGTTTATATTCTTTCTTAGGTACTGGTCCTCCTTTTTTGCTACTGACAAATGAAGGTTGTGCTAGACTTTATTTTATTTTATTCTTTGAGACAGGGAATTGTTCTGTTGCCCAGGCTGGGGAGCAGTGGTACAATCACGGCTCACTACATCCTCCGACCTCTCCCGGCCCAAGCAATCCTCCCCTTCAGCCTCCTGAGTAGCTAGGACCACAGCTGCGTGCCACCATGCCAGGCTAATTTTTAAAATTTTTTGTAGAGATGGGTGTTCCTATGTTGCTCAGGCTGGTCTTGAACTCCTGGCCTCAAGTGATCCTCCTTCCTTGACTTTCCAAAGTACTGGTATTAGAGGCATGAACCACCGTGCCTATCTGACTGTATTTTTTCTCTAACTGTTCATTAGGTAGCTTCCCTGAAACTGATCATAGCTTTCCAAGGTCTTGGTAAAAATTTAAATAGTTTTTCCCTCTCATTCTTTTTAAGGAAAATGCCATATATATTTTTATGTTTTAAGAGTGATTGTCTATATGCAGATAATATTAAAATCTACATGCTACTGATTTAATGATTATTTGTCGCCTACCCATACTTAAACTAATTTTTGTGAAATTAGTTCCAAAATTCACAAAATAAACACTTACCATATTAATCAATCAATAAAATATCTTCAAAGAGTTTCTGATTAAAAGTATTTAGATGACAACAAACCTGAGTAAAAATTTTGCCACCTTGCAATATAGTCAAAATGAGACTACATTAAAGCAGGGATCAAAATTTGAAATCATTTTTTAAAACCAAGCCAACCACACTAGTAGAAAGAGGTAAGAGGTTTATTTTTCATCATGCGTTAAGAGGTTTCTATGCTCACAAAGAATTTATAGGTATCATCTGATAGTATATATAAGTAGAACAGAGTATAAATTATATCATTTTTCCCATGATGATATATAGTTAGAACAATCTTAATAGTGGCAAAAAGAAGCTGGGAGAATGCAGTTCTGATGTTTCTGCCCTTCATAACCATGCCAAATCATTTTAATATGCATATGAACATGAAATCATCTGCATTTATAATCCTTATCTGCTGTTGAACTCCATTTATGCTTTTCCAACTAGCAGTCTAGAGCAATAGCACTTTCTTCAATACAATATGTTTAAATTCAGATGCCTCACCCTCATCCTTATGATATACTTTCAGACAAGTTCAACCTCTCTACTCCCCTCTGCCATTAATAATATGTTTATTTTTCTAGTCAACTGGGCTTGAAACCTTGAAATAATCACTGATTTCTTACCCTCAAAGCAGCTGTAACAAAGTTCTAATGATTATTTCTAAAATATATTATTCCTGTGGTCGATACTACAATACAGGTTCTTAACATTTCTGGTTATATTATTTCAATGTCTTCTAAACTAGACCAATTTCTCCTAGAGACAGTATTCTCTTGCTTCTGGTTCATGCTAAATTGGCTACTGTAGAAATTTTTCTAAAATGCTATTTACATATATCATTTTCCTGAGACACACAAATATCGTCTTGTCTGTGGCATAAAGTCCACCTTTTCTTAGCTTTGGCATGCAAGGTTCTGAACACCCTGGCCTCAGCCTCTTTCCCTCCTCTCATCCTTTTTTTCTCTCCATTCCCTCCCTTCCCTTGTTCCTCCCTTCTTCCTTTCCTCTCTTTTTCTTTCATTCTAAAAATAGGAAACACAGACAGAAAAGGATATCATTCATAAATGTACAACATAATGAATTATCACAAAATGAACACACCACTCAGGTAAAGAAATAGAAGGCTGAAGCATGATAATTTTCGGGGTGCAGAGCCCATATTTCTTATGTTCTTTACTACTCTATATTGGCTGTCAATAGATTTCTGGCCTTCTTAAAATTCTTACTATGATTTCAGTGTAAATTGATACAAGTTTATAGTGTTCATTCCTCAAAGCAACAGAAAAAAATCAAAATAAAACAAAAAGCCTGAATTTTGAGCTTGTTTTCTTGCCAGAGTTTGAAAACCTTTTTCATTAAAAAAAGTGCAAAATAGTTTTGTAATTCTACGGAACCTCGGCAAATTCAGTTGAGGCACATTTTTTGAGCAGTGCAGTGAGTGTAGTTTTGACTGTTGTATATGCAAACTCTTATCCTTTTCTTGTATGCCTTTCTTGTAGAGGGTTTAGGGTTACAGAAAGGGTTAGTGGTGAATGATGCTACATTTCTGTTTCTTGTCTTCTATTTCTCAATCCCCAATACCAAAGTCTCCTGCAGACATCTGGGATACTTCTTTTGGAGTTTAAACTGGCATATTTTGGTTCCACATTGAAGTTCCTGACAAAGTTTGACCTCGTATTAGTACTTCAACAGTGGATAATTATGGTCTGAGGCACTTCGTCTATAAATCAAACTCGGTAGAAGGAGTATTCCCTGCAATGACATGCAGCAATTGAAATAGTCATCTTTTTATTTTTTGGTAATTATTCTACCAGTTTGGAGTGTAAAAGTAGAAAATATGATGCTGCTATTACATTGCTAAACAAGCAGAAGGATATCCAACAAGGAACCACATATAAATTTAAGTGTTCATGACTACAAGCCTATACCTATTGAAAGACGAGCCTTGTATCCAGAATAGTGATGAGCACATATTCTGTGCTAAGTATCATTTGAATTAATTTTTTTATATGTGTTTGCACCCGACAGAGATTTTATATGCAAAAATAAAAAAAAGAAAATCCTCTGTCTTTTTATGCTTTACTTTTTTAAAAAAATACAACACCTGGATTTTTGTAGAGCATATTAACTTAAAATTCTATTTATAATCCCTTGATTCATTATATTACTTATACATTACATATATAATATATAATATCATAATTAGCATGGCTTGGAAATATATGCTCATTTTGCTGCTTCTTCTCTTTCTTACCTTTTTGTTTTCCACATACAAGAAGAAGGGTCATATATGTATGTTATCTCTTTACTCCAATCATGATTACTGTGGTTCTGTTCCTGCTTAGCTACACATTATATTCCAAGCCCAGCTGCTGCCTTGTTTGAATGTTTCTTGAAGAAGGCATTGTAACTTTAACCAAGCAGCCCGTATTCTATATCTATGGTTTTCTAGGTTATTGTCCAAGGTGCAGGCCAGATAACTTTTAAGAAAGTCATTTCTAGAGTCCCTCTGAGTGGTCTCCAGAAATTGTGGGATTAGCTTTTGGAAGTTGATATGAAACTACAGTTAAGTGGGTGATGAGCATGAATGACCTCAGGCAAAAATTGCAAAGCAACTTTCTTCTCTATTCATAAGTACTATGTAAAACAAATATTACGTATATAATGAGTATGTATCAGATTGCATTTCAAAACTAAACATGTTGATCCTATTTTTTCCCCACATAGGGCATAATTATCTTTGAGAAACTATTAAAAATTAGGGAAAAGGTTATCCTTTAACAGAATTGTGTGACAGCACATTGCAGTACGCACTAATGCCTCTCCCCAATTCCCAGTGTTACATTTCCTTGTCTACTTTCTGTGATTCTTGGCTCTTTTTCTGCTAAACCCCTTCAAATATCTGCTCAAGGGTATCATGGCCTTGGTCACATTTTCTTTCATTAATTCTCGTCTTAAAAGGTCCACTGATGCTAAATTCAGTTATGTGGAATATACCAAACCCATTCATTATAATTAGAGAAATCCTGGGATACATACTACATTCAGGATAGGCAAGTTACTATATCATAATGTCTATTTAGATTTAGTTTTTTAAAATATTGCTCAGTGTCTTCCAGGCCCTTGTTGCTTTTCACCCTGATTGGCCAAGCCTTCTTGTAACCAGATTCCTTGAGTCAGTGGCTTTCAGATTAATTCATCTTTATTCCTAGCTCTCAGTTTAATGTTAGAGCTATTTCCCCACTTTCTTTGTCTCTGACAAAACAGAGCTCTATTTTTTGAACCTTAGGTTAAATTTTGTTTCTGGTTGAAACTACTCTCCTGAGGCTTCCTAGATCCTGTTTTACAGGAATTTTTCAATCCTTTCCTCTGTGAAGCCTTCCTTGCCTATTTTGTATAGAATTTATGTAATCCCTCCCTGAATTTTCACAGCATTTATTTTTTACAGTACTTATTTTCTATATCATTCACTTGGAATATCTTCAAGCTGACAGTTTAAAAAATGTCTATCATGTGGTAGGTCCCATGCTAAATATTGGAAATATGAAGATAACCAAGTTAACTATCCCAAGTCTTAAAGAGCTAATAATTTAGTGTAAGAGATAGTATGTTACAACTAATCTCTATATAATTTTATAAGTATGCAATAGATGTCTGAAATGTTATGGGAACATGGATGAATAATTGATTAGTATGGAAATAAAAGGAAGTTTTACAGAAAACTATAGGCTTATAGGAATTAAATGAATGAATATAACCTTTAAGACTCAGCTTTTGGACACCATTTCTTCCTGAAAGTCTCCCCTAAGTCTCCAGACTACATTTGTTCCCCTTTCTTCAGTGGCTAGATATAACTTTACTGTAGCGCTTATCCTATTATACTGAAATAAATTCTATAAGTCTGTCTCCCTACTGTACTCTAAATTTCTGGGAAAAAGACTGTGTATTATTTTGGATTCCTGATACTTAACGCAATGCTTGCTGAATAATAGATGCTCAATAAATGTCTTTTGAACTGAACAACAAAACAACAAAACACATGAATGTTTGGAAATTGCAAGTAGTTTTGTGTGGCAAATTGTGAGGCACAGGAGAGGAGAGTGAAGTGGCTGAAGATAAGGCTGAAAAATAGCTAGGACAAAGTTGTGAACAGCCTGATTCGGCAATGTATTGTTGGTTATCCTTTTATATGCATATTTCTTGTTAGAATGCATTCTTTAGAGACAAGGATTAAATCTTACATGTCAAAATATTTCATTCAGCATCAGGCACAGATCCTTGCACATAATAGATGTTCAGCAAATCAAAGGAGAGTTAAATCATCACATGACAGCATCCACTTAAAAGTACTTTGAAGATTATATTATGATTCAATGATTATTCATTGATAGTAGGCAGTGGCTATACTCTGTCCTAGATAATGATAGAGGGAGTATTCTTTTGATCCATTGTTTTCCTGTGAACAGAACCTATGTGCATTCTGAAATCATGAAACTATAAACAAACTTAAAATATTAAATAGCTACTTTTTTGTATATGTTAAGTTTTGGACTCTCCACTCATAAAGAAGTATCAAATGAGATGAAAACTAACTACCATGAGCTTCTTTTATTTTTAAATGAGGTTTTTGCATATGTCCTGGCATCAAATATAGAGTCTATTGAATTGCTTGACTTTGATATTAGCTAGACAAACTGCCTGGCTCACTACAGCTATAAGCTTGTAGTAAGAATTGACTTAGATAGTATGAATAATATAAATTACTATTGAAACATAAGACAGAGTTTGATGCTGTACTATGCTGGTAACTGTTAACAACTGGTTTTCTAGAAAAAAAAGCTCTGATCTGTAGCATATGCTGATTTCAGTGATATAAATACTTCCATTATGAGCCATTTACAGTGATGTAAATACTTCCAAACTACCCACGTGAAGTTACTGAAATACACAGTTGGGAAGAGATGCTAACAATCAACTCTTCTGAATCTGTAAGAGCCAGCTCAGCACACTATGAGTTTGATAATAACTATTGTAATTAAAAATGTTTTTAAATGGACATTGACTGGGTGCCCAGGACTCTTCTAAATGCTTTATATACTGTATTTCATTTACTTTACCCAGCAATCTATGAGGTAGGTTCTATTTTTTAATTCCCATTTATGGGAAGCTGTGTCTCAGAAAAACTAAATAATTTGCTCATATTACACATCAAGGAATGAGTGGACTATAGATTCAAAAACTTAGTTTGATTCGACTCTACTCCTTCAACTACTATTCAATATTTCTTTCAGGATATAAAATTAAATTATGTTCAGCATAGCTTTCATGTTAAATGTATTTTTTATTTAATGTAAATATATGTAATTCCTTGAAAATTTTAAGTAAAAGATAGCTATATAAATTTGCCATGTCCAACTAAATATTTATGAGACTAAATTCAGGAAAAAACTACAAAAGGAGGAAGTAATCTAAGTAATTTTAAGTTTATATGATTAAAAAAAGACATTTTGTCCTCTCAAAACCTTGAAAAGATTTTTACAAAAGTCTAATTGGAAAGAACTCATAATTGTTTTTAAAAAAGGTGTTATTTGCAATTGCACAGATTCTAATAAAAAACAAACTCTTGCTTTATTTCAGCGACAGGGTTCTTAAATTGTTACTGAAATTTATTAGAGTATCAAATGGATGTTGTAAATAGTGGAACATTCCACCTGTTTTTCCAATACTTAGAGCTCAGGAAAAAGGTTATTTCTAATTAGCTAAGTAAGCAGAAAATATAATAACATAATAATGCGGAGAAATTTAGAAGTTAAAAAAAAGGTTAGCAAATAAAACTGTAGGGGTCTAAAGATGACTGTAAACTTTGGATCACTGCAGAAAACTTTCCTAAGTAAGACCTGCCACTATGCTTTAAGCAAACGAAGCAGCATATGGCCTAGACTGAAACTGCGAAGGGCTTTATACATTTAAGGGATGGCAAGAAGTTAAGTGCTGCAGGAAAGTAAGTTGTGTTGTGGGAGTAGATGTGGAAGCTGAAAAAAACAGTTTAGAACTGAACTATGAGGAACTTTCTATGTCAAATTAAAGTTTGTATTTTATTCTGAAGGGCATCAAAGGTTAAAAGAAGTTCTTAAGAAAGTAACAAAATGATTAATATTCTATTAAGAAAAAAACTTTTGTAATGGTATTGGGCAGAAGTTGAGAAGAGACTAGTAAAATGAAGACTGGTTTATTACAATATTCTCAGAAAGAGATAATGAGAGATTGAAATAAAGATGATACATTATGGATAAAAGGGGGATTAATTTCAGGGTCATATTTGATGTAAAATCAACAAGATTTGATGAATGTCTATGTAGGGGATGCATTTTGGGGAAGTAGTAAAACAAAAAAAGAGAAAAAGTTAAGGATAATACTAAGAGTTTTAGTTTAGGAGACTGGATAGATTATGATGTCATTAATGAACATTGAGGACAAAAAGGTGGTTTATAGTTTAAAGCATTTGCACATATGTTATCACATTTAAGATGATATTTATGTTACAAATTACCATTATTGAGCTGATAAAAACTTAATCTTATATGCAAATAAATGTACACAGTATCCTGATTTTCTTATTTTCCCCTAGTGCTTATCGTTGACTTGATGAAAAGTGCTATTTGTGTTATTTATAGCCATATTTATTTTAAATATTTTTAGTAAGTGATGATGTTTTCCTTTCTAACTGCTGTATTTAAATATTTTTGTTAGTGGTTCTTTTAACTGTTTGAAATATATTTTATTATCTTTCAGTTTGAAACAAACTTTTAGATTTAGCATATTTATTCACTTCTTACATGATTTATTAAAAGAAGTAAAAGGGAAAAACTGTCTTGTCATATTTCTGGTTCTACCATGAAACACAAATGATGCTAAAACCACTAATATTTGAAGTCCATTTTGAACTCCTATGGTATTATAGCTCAGCATAGTTTTCATGTTAAATGTATTTCAACATGATTATAAAAGCAAGTCTCTAATGTATAAAACTAAAGCAAAATAACACAAAAACAAGAAACTTAAGGCACTTTCAAGACACCATGAATCCATTAGAGTTGGTAAATGAGTATTAACCATGGAGTCATTTCATTTCTTCTAATTAACTGAGGTACTTAGAGGCACTGGGGATACAAAAATTAATAAATCCTTGTCCTGATTAATGGAGCCTAGTGGAGGGGACATATAAACAACTCAATACAATAAAGACATTTTAAGTGTTCTACAGTTAGAAATAAATTGCTATAGGAAACAGATGACGATGCAAGTAATTCTGCCCAGGGATTGGCTACAGCAGGGAGGAGGAAGAGAAGCTTTCACCATAGAGGTAACTTTTGAGTAGGGCCATTTAAGGCTTAATAAGAATTTGCCAGGAGGAGAAATGAAGGGCTTTGAGAACATACATAAAAGAGCAAGAAAATAAACATTCTGGTGTAGGCAGCATGGGGGCAAATTGTTTAAAAAAAAAAAAAAAAAGAAGCTGAAAGAGTTAAGTAGGACCTAGTAGTGAGGATGTGACATACTATGCTTAAGGACATTAGACTTGATATTGATATTGAGTAAATTTCTGATTTAACTCTAATAGGAGATTGTGTCATATCTTCAGTATGGGGTTTATCTCATTAACTCATTAATCCTTTTATTCATTCAGAGTTGAACTATAAGAAGACACCATGCTAAAAGAAATCAGATAGATGCTGTCTTTAAAGCTCAGTTTACTGTTATTAAGGAAGGTAAGAACTTCAAAGGAAGGGTTGGGTAAAGTGATATAGAAAAATGTGACATTTGAAATGGGCTTTGAGGCATCAGTAAGATTCGGACAAGTCTTATTTATATTTTGATTATGATGAGTTGAGACATAATTTTTTGCATTTCTCACTTATAACTGGTTCATTTTCTAGGTGGCATTTAAAAAAACAAAGGAAAAAACCCACATAAATAGTGGTTTCAATAGGAATTGTTTGAAATGGCAGTGGCCATTAGTATAATGTTTAAATAAGTAAATGCAAGAAAAGACTCTTTTTTTGGTCTTTATGGCTGTAAGTTTCTTCAGGATGGAGAAAATAACTATACATTTCTGTATCTTGGAGTCAAACAATTGTTGAGTTACATGTAATACTTCTGGGTTTTATTTGAATTTTAATCCTTAAACAATGTAGAGTTGTTAAATAATGATGTGATGGAGATATAAAAAATAATGTGCTCTTGGGCAAATTAGCAAGATGAAGAAATAATCAAATATCAAGTTACAGATCAATCTAGACTAGAAATCACAATCAATGGCATTTACTTTACAGATTTAAAAAGTCTTGGTCCTAATATCACACTAGCGCACCAATTATATACACCTTAGCTATACAAGTCACCCCTTATGGGCTAAAACAGAATGGATTAGAAAAGAATATAGATTTGTGGAAAATCTGGGATAGAAAAGCAATAGAACATAAGATACACAGAAGTAGAACTTGGAGAATTCACTGATGTGGAATCTGAACCACTGCCACATTCTTATTTATAGTGTTAATGAAGTGCTTCTGCTGCAAGGCTTTCTACAAACTTAAGTAAACATTTCTCTAGAGGAATTTACACTGAAGTAATCACAATGTATCTAAGAGTATTTAAAAAACATGAAACTGGTGAACATCTTATTACCTAAAGTAGAAGGCTAGTTATATATTGCCATCTATGCCATGGGAGGGTTCTGAAGTTAGGATTCTGGTTGCATGTTATTGTAGTTATTATAAATTTTAGCATAAAATGTAATATAAAACATACCAAGCTTGAAACAACCACCAAGGGAATCGAGGTGTTTATTACTGAGCACTAGTTACATGTTTCTTAAGAAACATGTATATAATAATAATAAACATTTTGAAAAACATTTTCTTCTTAATGATTATAGAATTCACAAAAACCAGAATTGACTGGAAATCATAAATGATTCTCAAAGCAGGAAAAAAAAAAACAAGAAATAGCGTCTAAAAATTTGTTAGTAGGTATGAGTCAGACCTGTATTATTATGTTTACACTAAATGGGGTAGTTCAAACATATAATATTTTATCTCTAAATAATTTTATCCACAATATTTGAGAAGAAATCCCCACAGCACATAGTAAACTATTTTTTTTTTAGTCTTAAGTGAAGAATAATAATTATCCGGATAATAATTTCCACACATTTTTTCCTCAGATAGACTGGTAAGTACTGGTGGCTTTTTTTCCCCAAACACACTTTATTAGTGAAGTGGAAATATTAATATGATCTTAAGTGACGCTGGAAGGATTAAAAAGTTTTTCCATACACAGAGAGATTTGGTCTGGTGCTGACAGAACTACACGATTTTACTGGAGAGTCACTCGAGCCGTTGTGGAGATGCCGTTTCTGAGGTAAACAAAATTTTAGAATTTAGAAAATAAAGTTGTTACCATTCACAAATTTTTTTTTTAAGTGAGAGATTCTAACTTTTCCCCTTCGTTCTACCACAGGGAAAAAAGCATTTAGACTCTCTACAGTCGTGGCATTAGAAAAAGGCGCTAAAAATAGACACTGTAACGGCCCAGGGTGCTCCGACCTTCAGTGGTGAGACAACCGGGGCGCGTGGGTGGGGGCAGGGAGAGGAGGGACTGAGGGAGGGGGGCGGGGCTGAGTCTGGGGCTGTGGAGGGGCGGATTCGGGGTGGGGCAAACCCTGAGATTAGGCTAAGGCCAGGTCTTGAGGGGCGGGTCAGGGGCGTGACCAGAGCGGCCCGGAACCGCCTATTAAGGGATTGGAGCCCCGCCGGGACTCGGACAGATCCTTTCCATTCGCTGTCATGTCTCTCCCTCAGCCCACGCCGCGGATGGCCGAGCTCAGAAAGCCTACCTCCTCTTTAACGCCTCCTGAGGACTCGGATTCCCAACCACCTAGTAGCAAGCGGCTCTGTCTTGAGGAGCCTGGAGGTGTCTTTAAGGCGGGCTGGCGACTGCCTCTGGTGCCTCGCTTGTCTGAGGCGGAAAAAGTCTGGGAGTTGTCCCCTAGACCCTTCAAGGGACTCCTTGTTTCAACGAATGCTATTTTCGATAACTCCGCAGACTCGTGTGTGGAGAAATCAGTCAGTGGGAAGCAGATATGTAATCTGGAATGCTCAAATCTCAAATTCCAAATGAGTAGCTGTTTGCAGTCTCCCCCCTCACAAAGTCCTGATTCTGATTTGAGGGCTTCAGGAAGGTCTGAGGCAGGACTGCATGACAGAGAGGCTTTCAGTGTGCACCGCAGTAATAGCTCCAAAGCAGGGGTTAGTCAACTTCTGCCCAGCACCTCTATACACGATATACATGGAATTAGAAATGAGAATCGAAAACAACAGTTTGTCCAAGGAAGAGACAATGTTCACAAAGAAAATCCATTTTTAGATGTTACCTTTTTCAAGGAAACTAAATCACCATTTCATGAAATTAAAAACAGATGTAAAGCTAACAGTGTTGTGCCATCAAATAAAAGAGAAAATAACATTTCATCATCTGTACTAAAAATATCAAAATCTCAAAACCAGCCCAGGTTGGAAATTGCCAAATCTAGCTATTTTAGAGATAGCGGCACAATAAGTGTCCCTCAGTTTCCAATGGACTTAAATAGCAAAATGTCCTCTGTCTATTTAAAGGAAATAGCGAAGAAAAAGAATGACAAAAAAGAGGCATATGTTAGGGATTTCACAAACATTTACTGGTCCCAAAATAGACCTGATGTTAAGAAGCAAAAGTTACAGAATGATAAAAAAACTGTAGAAGCGGAAAACATTTTTTCCAAATGTTATGAAAATGACTACCCATCACTCAGCAGCCAAAATACTTGTAAGAGAAAAGACTTGATCAGTTCAAACTACTGTAACTGCAGTAGTATCCAGTGTAATGTAAGAGACTCTAGAAAGAATTTCGCTATACTAGAAAATGCAAATTGGGAGGAAGCAGAATGTCTGGACAGTTACATACTTACCAGGTTGGAAAAATCTCAAAACTGGGACTGTAACGTTAGACATATTTTGAGAAGAAATAGAGGAAATTGTTGGATTATAAATAATTGCAAGACTAAATGTGAAAATATGAAAAAAACTGAAGAAAAATGGAATTGGCTATTATTATTAGAAATAGACCTTTTAAGCAAGGAAGATTACCACTGTGCAAAAGTCATCAATGCATATGAAGAACAATCAAAGCTTCTTGTAAGAGAAATATTAGGTAGTCAGACAGCTTTAATAATGACTGTTTGGCTAAATGGTAAAGGAGAAAATGATAATACTCTACAGTTGAGATACAATACTACACAAAAAGTCTTTCATGTGAACAACCCTTTTGAAAGTTTCATTATAGAAATTTTTAATTTCCATAAAAGTATTTCAGGAAATAAAAAAGATAATAGTATTTTAACCTGCTATAACATTTTGAAGTGTAAAAAGCAAATTGGTATAATTGGTATTCAAAATCTAATAACAAGAAACATGAATACAAATATAAAGAATGGAATTTTAAGCATATATTTACAAGATAGTGTTTCAGAACCTTTAGATATTCTATTGAAAACTAACATAGCTTTTTTGCTCAATAACTTTGACTCTTTAACAAGAATTGAAAATGATTTTGAATTAGAAGAGGAATGCATTTTCAAGTGCATGCTTTATTTGAAGTATCCAAAAAATATAGGGGAAAATCATACTGCATATCTAGTAAAGATTTTAACTTCTTCAAGACTATTAGAAGATAATATGAAACCTATGTTAAAGAAAAGGAAGTTATTTAGAACTGAACAAGTTTTTGAAAAGTCTAAGAAAAAACCCATTAATTCCTTCAGTATGACAACTCAAAATACAGATTTTCCAATTTTTGAAACATATGAAAAAATTCCTCTTTTAATGGTCTTTGATGACATGGACGAAATTTCTTTAATAAGAGAAATTACTTGTCAGAATATGAGTTGTCCTCAACAAGTTGTGAATGTGGAAAATTGGGCTCACTATAATTCTAGTACTGTTAAAACACATGGTAATTCTTGTCCTCAATTTATACAGAACAACCAAGGATACATTAATGAAAATTTTTATGAAGTAAATATGCACAGCCAAGATTTAAATATGGAAAGAAAACAGGGACATAATAAGATCAGTAGCTTTGATTGTGAGCACATATTTGAAGATTTCTGCAATGTTAGGCAACAGGCCATACCAGCAAGCCACAACATAATACATAATGAAGAGACCCATACCACTTCTATAACTCAAGTACTAAATTTTTGGAACTTGCTAAGTGAAATAGAAGAAAAAAAATATGACTTAATTTTGAAAGAGGAAGTAAAAGTCACAGCTGAAAGTTTAACAAATAGTTTCCAAGTTCACAAAGATACTAAGATAGAAAAGGAAGAGAAAGATTGTTTTTTTCCAATGGATGACATGTTTTCTGTACAGTCAGTTTCATTAATAAGTAAGGAAGTAAATGTGGAAGAAAATAAATATGTTAATCAAAATTATGTAACAAATACAAATGAATATGAGAGTATTTTGCCAGAAAGGGAGATAGCTAATTCAAAGGATTTTCAAAGAAAGAATGACTCTGCATTATATATTAATCATCAATTTGAAACTGGTCTGAGTGAAGGGAATGATGAATGTTTTCAGGACTTAGCTGCTAAATATTTATCAACAGAAGCTCTGACAATAGTAAAAGATTTTGAGATGAAGAGAAAATTTGACTTAGTACTTGAAGAACTTCGTATGTTTCATGAAATTAGTAGGGAAAATGAACTTCTAAGCACTGTGGAAACAAACAATGGGCAAGAAAATTGCTTTGGAGAAAATGATGCTGAGAAGGTAAAAATGGAGATAGAAAAAGATTTGAAAATGGTTGTGGTCAACAAAATACATGCATCTTCCTCGTTCCATGATACTATAGCAGGTCCTAATATGCGCAAAAGTCACCAAAGTTTATTTAAATGGAAAACTGTACCCAATATTGGAGAACAGGAAGTTCCTAATGAGAGTTGTTATCCAAGTAGATCAGAGGAAGAGTTACTTTACTCTACTTCTGAGAAAGGTATGAAATTCATTTTAGAACATTATTTCTCATGCTAGAAAAATTACTGCTTTTTTCTGTGTAGGCCAAATGTATAATTTTGACAACAAAGAAGGAAGGTAGAGATAAAATGCAAGACAATGTTTATTGATGCACACTATTTTCTTTCTTTTTTTTTTTTTTCCAGCAAGAAGCCATAGCTTTATTTATGATAGAAACAATACAAATTTCAAAGCAAGCTGCAGTTACTCCTTGGAAACACCAAAAAAAAAAAAAAAAAAAAGTTGTTTTCATACCGTTACATTGTTAATTCCACAATAGCATTTACCATATCATTACTTGTACTTCAGGGCTCAGACTGCCTTTGCTCTCGACACATTTGCTTCTGGCATGACCAATTCTATGTCCTTAACTTCTTTTTTTTGAGACAGAGTCGAGCTCTGTGGCCCAGGCTGGAGTGCAGTGGCGCAATCTCGGCTCACTGTAACCTCTGCCTCCTGGGTTCAAGTGATTCTCCTGCCTTAGCCTCCAGAGTAGCTGGGATTACAGGCGCCTGCCACGACACCCAGCTAATTTTTGTGTTTTTAGTAGAGATGGGGGCTTCACTGTGTTGGCCTGGCTGGTCTCGAACTCCTGACCTTGTGATCCACCCCCCTCGGCCTCCCAAAATGCTAGGATTACAAGCGTGAGCCACCGCGCCAGGTCTTATGTCCTTAACTTCTACACCTGTTTCATCAACCTCTTCCTCTTCACTCTCCTCTTGTACAGTTGGAGTCTGTGTGTTTTCTTGAATGTTTGAGACATTCACCTTGAACTTTGACACAGCTTCACCTTGAACTTTGAATTTCTCAGCAGCTGCTAGCTGGGTGCACACTATTTTCTCATAAAGATGTATTCAAATGTTCAATAATATACTGAAGTTGAAGGAAACAAGTTAATTTTAAAAAGGAGCTTTGAAGAGTCGTACTTCATTTTTCTAAATATTAGGAGCCAACTGAAGGAAATATTTCTGAAAATATAATTTGTTTATACCGTTAATATTTTATATAAAAGTTACTTTTTGCTGTAACATATCACTCTTTATTTTCAGATTGTGAAACACCTTTACCTAAAAGACCTGCTTTTCTCCCTGATGAATGTAAAGAAGAATTTAATTATTTATTGAGAGGAGGTAACATTGTGGTTACTTTTTAGGATAACTTCTAAGATGATTATTGCATTATGGTATTTTTAGTATGAGGAAAGTATAGATATTCATGTTGTTCAAAATAAATACAAAGTTTTAGCACCTTTTAAGAGCATTAATATTATACTGATAAATTCTAATAATTAAAAATTTGGTGACAGTTAAAATGCTATTTAGAATATTATTGGGAAATGCACTCTGCAAAACTACGTTCAGATATTTGTATTGATGTATTAAAGTGACTATATGTTAAGTGTTGCATATGCCTAGTTTACACATCTAATAGAGATGTGTAATAGGGACCATGCTCTCTGATAGAGAACATACTCTATGCTTCTCATTGTTATGAAGCTTTTATATGGACATTTTATTATGTGAATAAAAAATATTTGCCATTTAGTCATGTCAACATGATTTTTGACTGATGTTTATACTTTCGATTACATTAAAAATACAACTAGGCCAGGCACGGTGGCTCACGCCTGTAACCCCAGCACTTTGGGAGGCTGAGGTGGGCGGATCACGAGGTCAGGAGATCAAGACCATCCTGGCTAACATGGTGAAAACCCATCTCTACTAAAAATAAAAAAAATTAGCCAGGCATGGTGGTGGGCACCTGTAGTCCCAGCTACATGGGAGGCTGAGGCAGAAGAATGGAGTGAACCCGGGAGGCGGGGCTTGCAGTGAGCCTAGATTGAGCCACTGCACTCCAGCCTGGGCGACAGAGTGAGATTCTGTCAAAAAAAAAAAAAAAAAAAAAGCACACACTAAAGAAAAATTAAACAACTAACCTTATCTTTTGCCCAATAGATCTACAATATCAGAATAAAACACAGTATGTCTAACATTCATTCCACCTTGTGGTACCAAGGGTGTAGGGTAGGGGTAGGATTGAAATTATGGAACTAGGCAAAGTTATAATCCGGTCAGAAATTTCTGGTATTATACAACAAGGTTAGATCTAAAAAGAGTAACATTGTAGGTTAAATATATTTACTAAAACATCTTAAGTCATGCATCATGTCTCAAAACATTTTTTCTGCATTCTCATAATCAGTAGAATGTTACCTCTGATACTTTTATTGTCACCTCAGAATTGTATCTTTTCCTCTTTTCTTAGCTTACAATGAAATAGTTTTAAAAATTAATCAAAACATTGGAAGATCAAAAGCCCACAGGTAGTCTCTTCTCCCCGGGATGAAGGAAATAACTGATGGAACAATACTCCATGAGTCAAAAAGTAGTATGGCAAGAATTAGCCTGAAAAGGATAGGGTTTGCTTCTTCTAGGGCAGAAAGAAAGGAAGAAATTGGCTTAGCAATATATTTTGATATAGAATAAAGGAAGATTAGGAGTATATCCTCATGCTGTCATTGTGATTATAATTGTGATAATAAAATGGATGTAGGAGGAAGATAAAGTATGTGTGCACATTGGAAAAGCAATCATTACATTTGTTTGAAATATCTAAACCCATATAACAATGTGATTCTGCCTTCACAAGTTAAAATGACATGTTGTGAAATGTCAAAAATAATGTATGAATTCAGCCAGAATTATTTAATACTATGTTAGGAAGTAGATTCACTTTCAAAGGGTACAAAAGTTGAATGATCTTCCTGAGGCTTGTTAAAATCCACAGTGTAAGAGAAAAGTTGGAAGATACTGGGGAATGGGGTTAATATGAATGGATTTTACTGATCTGCCTAGTTAGAGTGGTTGCCTGCTTATACACTGTCATTTTAAAGGCATCAGAAAGATCCCAGTTATCCTGAAAAGTTTTGATAGCCACCCACCTGCCATCATGATGCCTCTTCTCTTAACGTTTCCATTGACTACTAAATGTCTTCAATGGATCCCTTCTCTCTTTCCATCTCTCCCTTCTCTCTGTGGTGTGAAGGCAAGTACAGTATTGAAATTATTTTGAGCACATGTTGTATGCCAACCAGCCAGTTCACTGGCGCTTTATATATCATTTAGACCAATGGAGGAGGATCTTGTGATCCAACAATGTTGTCTTATTTAAACAATCCCTTTGTGTTTCAAAATTTTTAAAAGATCTAGCAATAATGTATTTTTCTTTAACCTTTAATAATTAATTTTCTAATTTTAATATTGAATCAAGTATAATAAACTGATTTTATCTATTTTGTGTTGTTTTTCTCCCTGTTTATTATACATGTAGCTTAATTCTGTATTCTACTTCATTAAAGTTTACATAGATACATACAGATTCTTTTTGGTTCAGGTTAGTAAAAATCATACTGCTAACCTTTTGTCAGATTTAACATTTGATTACACTGTTTTTAGTATAACAGGCTATTATATTGAGGTCATACTGATTCACTAAAGTTTGATTTACATTTTTGGTTTTACATATGTACCCCACGGTTTGGTTTTACATATGTACCCCACAGTTTATTTAAAAAACCCTGAAAGTTAGAGATATTGTATTTTATTATCAGAGGTAGTTGATTTTACATAACTGATTTAGTAACAGATGTATGTATCTCCATGAACTGTTTTGGACATCTTCGAAAATGATATAGTATAATGTTAAAGAACAACTTCCAACTCAGAGCCCTCTATTGATGCATAATAGATGGAGTGCATTTGTGTTCTATTATTGACAATAACCTCCATTAGAAACCAAACATAGCCATTAACCGTACAGCATAGTTGTTTAGCTACCAATAGAAAAAATGACCTGGTGTTTAAAGCCACAACATCAAGTTGGCTTTAAAACCTATATGGTTTTGTTGTGATTGTTGTTAAGTTAGACTGCCTGATTGGAATGCTGACTTTATTTAGTTGCTATATTTTATGGGGCAAGTTACTTAACTTTTTGTGCTTATGTTTTTCATATTTTAAAACTGGAGCTAGAAATAAGTAAAATAATGCATTTAAAGTATAGTGCCTGGCACATAAATAATAAGTGCTCAGTAAGTATTCAGTAAATGTTGCTAATATCATGATTAGAAGTAAAGATTTTTAGGCATAGAAACTATTGATAATTTTTACTCTTTTATTGTCTTATATTTTTAGGTAGTCACTTTCCACATGGCATTTCAAGAGTACGACCGCTTAAGACATGCAGTAGGCCAATCAGGATTGGTTTGTCAAGAAAAGCAAGGATTAAACAACTTCATCCTTATCTGAAACAAATGTGTTACGGAAACTTAAAAGAAAATTTTTGACTTTCATATTTCAAAACATTTTATAACATCTAGAAATGTTTTGTTTTCTCTGGATATATGTTCTTCCAGCTTGGGGGTTTGGGGCTTGCTTTATTATAAAGTGGAGAAGTTTTTTTTTTGAGTGTATAAATTATTGTATTACCTTTCAAAGTTATAAAATATTTTATGGATTTTTATATCATATAAAAATGTACACATTAAAGCCGTTTCATTATTGGATAAAACATGTTGACTTATTATTTTTCATGATATATGCATACAATCCTTTTGTGGAGAAAATTGATAGCCTTTATTTTCTTAAAAGGATCTGTGGCTCATAATGAACTACAGTTCTAATTCACTTCCCCCGTTTTTCAGGTGAAAAAATGGAGACACAGAGAGGATGAATAAGCTTTTCAAGGTCACAGCATTTGTATTAAGATTGGAATAAAGGCTCTCTCCTCTGTAACATTCTTTCCTACTTTTTTCTGCGTTCACTTTCTAATCTTAATTTTTTCTTCCAGAGTCTATCTTTGACCCCAGAGCAGAGTTATGATTATGTAGTTAATACTTACTATTAATTTGTTCATTCATGGAACAAATCTACTGTAATACTCCTACTATTGTCTTAGGCTTAGTGATAGAATAAAGAAGACATGTGTAAGACTTTGCCTTATGGAGCTTACTTTCTATGCTTGACACTGGTAGAAAAATGTAGGATATACATTATTTATTTATTTATTTATTTTAAGACGGAGTTTTGCTCTTATTTGCCCAGGCTAGAGTGCAGTGGGGCAATCTCAGCTCACTGCAACCTCCACCTTCCGGGTTCAAGAGATTCTCCTGCCTCAGCCTCCCAAGTCGCTGGGATTACAGGTGCCCACCACCACTCCCAGCTAATTTTTTTGTATTTTTAGTAGAGACAGGGTTTCACTGTGTTGGTCAGGCTGGTCTCGAACTGCTGACCTCGTGATCCACCCGCTTCGGCCTCCCAAAGTGCTGGGATTACAGGTGTGAGCCACCGCGCCCAGCTGGATATACATAATTTAAAGGTAACTATCAGTAGAGTAGAATATACTTTAGCCAGAGAAATAACAAAAAATGGGCTAGTTAGCAAAACGTAAGGAAAGAAAGAAGCATCAAGAAAGCATAAAAAACAGCATCTGATGGCATAAGGAGGACTAAATGTATTGATTCACAAAATAGATGTGACTGGATGAAATTGTCTTATTACAAGCAAACATTCTCAGACTTACTGAAACCACCTCAAATTTGGCTCTGTTCATTAATTTCCATCCCCCACCATACACTTTCCAGCTTCAATATCTTAGACTAATTTTTCTTCTGCCGTCATAGAACTCATTACCTTCTTACACGGTAATTTATACCTTGCTAGAACATAAGCTCCTTGAAGGCAGAATTCTTTTCTTTTCCCCACTGATATATCCCAAGTGTCTAGAACAGTACCTGCCCCCTAGTCAATACTCCTATTATTTATCTGACTGAAGAAATAAATTTCTACTCCAATCTCATACTAGCTATGTTTTTTTGAATTCTTAATAGTTTTATGGCCCTGGGCAAGCTCCTCATTTCTAAAAAGAGGATAATATTATCTTCTGGGATTATTGTGAGGATTAAATAAACTAATACATACCACATATTGTAACAGCTCTGATACATAGTAACTACTCAATAGGGAGTACTTACTGATACATAGCAACTACTCAATAATTAATAACTACTTAGAATGTTTGACTTTTCTTGAAATTTTGTTCTGGATTTTGCTTTAGATTATTTTCAGAAGTATGCTATTCTTATGAGTTTTATAAAAATGTTTCTTTTTTTCCTACAAACGTCCTCCCTTCCCTCTTCCATCTTTTTATTATTATTAGCCCCATGTTGGATTTTTCTGTAATCATACAAGGTAAATCTCCTCACAATCAAGATCTGTCTTCACAACATTAGTCCTTTGCCCTGTTCTCTGTCACTCTGTGTGAATATTTAATTTTGTTCTCAGGTCTGTATCTCTAGGACTGGTTTATATGCTTCTATTCTTATTCCTAGTACCATGAAGGCTTTTATGGATACTTTTGTCTTTTCTCTAATAAATAGTATATTCACTTAGAACCACTCAATGCTGGTTCTTTCATATTCTGAACTGATTGAACATGTGATAAGTTTAAACTCCTAGCACATATTGTGCTGCTTACAACGGTTTTCCATGCCACTGCCCTATTACTAGCTTTGATCGCTAGAACTTTTCTTCTAGGGATGACACCTCCCCAAATGCAAAACTTGCTCCTGCTAGTGTAATTCCTTAAGCACTCCTTCCCCAACTACCTCCAACCAAATACACAACATAAGCACACAGGACCTTCCCCTTCCTGCCTAGTTCTGTGAGTTATTTTCTCCGGAAATAGAAAGTTGGAGGATAGGAGGAAGGCAACATTTTAGCTCTGCTTGTGTTTTTGCGTCTTCATAGCCAGGTTTGGAAAGGCTGCATGGGATCCGTGGTGGAAGACATTTTAAACTGATACCCATCCTCTCTCCACATTTTTCTTTTTTTATCTTTGCTCTTAAAATGTAAAAGTTGAATGCTTTCAGATCAGAGGAAATATTTAAAGGATAAAAAGCCACTTTAAAAAGTACTTGCTTTTATTCAACTTCAGAGTGAATCTCTGCGTTACTTCAGTTTAAAGTTACAAGCTTCTGGATGCATAACTGTGAGCATGAGAAGAGAAGCAGAGCCTTATATTAAATCATCTTGAAAAAGTGATGTGGATAGTCTGTACCTTAAGTATGCAAATCTCTGAGTTACCTGTTTAAGTTTATTTAGTTAAGCAAAATGGAAAACAAAATATGCAATGAAATTGATCTTTAGTTCCATCTAAATTGCCACATAAAAGAATGTTTATAGAGTCAGTCATCATTTTGGGAAATCTTTTTAATAATGCAGGCATTACACATTTACATTGACACATAATAGATTGTGGCAGAGTTTATCCTGCTAAAAATAATCTTTTAGATTAAAGAGAATAGGATATCAAGAGGATCTGAAATTATATTTTTCCTATTTTGTTGTAACACATATCATTGTTTGAAACTATCCTTGCTAGATAAGCCTATTTAACATATTCTTTTAAAAACACAGCATATTCAGAAAGGAACAGTTACTAAACCATACCACCTATCCAGGCAATGGGCAAAAAATAAACTCAAGATCTAAAGGTCTCTGTAATTTCTTCTATAATTTCATAATTTGGAGAAACTCATAATTAAAAAAAAAAAAGAAGTCTGTGGATCTCTTCCTTGAATTCAAGACTCATGACTTTTACTCAGTCTCTCTACTGTGATGACTAATAGGCATTGCAAAGCTACCATGGCCCAAACTGAGCTTCTGATATTTGTTCCCAAACTCTTCCTTCCACAGTGTTTCTTATTTCAGTGAATGGCAATTCTATTCTTTTAGAGACGAAATGCTGGAGTCATCCTTGACACTTATTTTTTTTCTCATAACCCATGGCTGGCCTATCAACCAATCCTATTGCCTTTAGCTTCTCTTGTCTGGATTATTGCAGTTGAGTCCTAACTGATCTCTCTGCTTCAGTTCTTGCTCCCCTTCAGTCTATTCTGAACACAGTAGCCAGAATGATTCTTTAAAATATAAGTTGTAGCATATCCCAGTTCAGCTCAAAACCTTCCAAAGCCTTTCCTTCTCACTCGGAATACAAGCCAAAATTCTTACTTGGATGTATGAGGGCTATAACGATCTGACCTTCTCTTGCCTCCTTAAACTCTTCTCTGTATTTTCCCCTTGTTTATTCCTCTGAAACCACAATGGCCTTCCTGTTTCTTAGACACATTAGGTGTGTCCCTGACTCATGGCTTTTGCACTTACTTTCTTTTCCTGCAATGCTTATTCCTAGGATATCTGTATAGCTTGCCTTGTACCACCTTCCTAATAGCTTTATTCAAATGTCACCTTCAAAGTGTGGCCTTTCCTTCCTGCTAACATTCATATTCCCTTTCCCTGCTTTCAGTTTTTCCTCCTTAATAATTTACTATGGACATACTACATATTTTACTTTTTATTTTGTTTATTGCCTGTCTTTGCCACTAGGTTTTAAACTCTGTGAGGGCAAAAGTCTTTTGTGTTATATTTATTACTCTATCCCCAGTGCCTAGGACAGTGCTTGACATAAGTATTCAATAAATGTTACTGACAAAAAATTGAATAATGAGACCAACAGCGAGTATGTCTTAAATGTATCATGCTGAATAAACTTCTTGAATCATATAGCTTTGTGCCCTCCTGGAATTTAAAGGTCTCTTCCCTCTTCTTTGCTATTCTCTTTTGTATTTTCTCCTTGAACCAGAGAAGTGAAAACAAAGCTTGGATCTAGATCATTTACTGTGTGATCTTCTTCAGGCATTTAGCTGCCTAACTTGTCTGAATTTAAAATTAGTCTTTTTTAATGAAGAAAAAAATAAGGCAAACCATAGTAAAATTTGGTACATATTTAAAATTCAATGTCGTATCTCTTATGCCACTTAAAATCTTTGTAAACAACATCCGTATTTAAATTTTCTAACGGCCTTTTCCTTTTGTGTTAGTAAAAAACATCTATTAGAGTTTTCCAAATTTTAATTTTTGCCTTTTTACTTTTATAATTCCCCTTTAAACAGTCTTTTAAATTTTATTTACTGATTCATTTTTGAAAAGTTAATACCTAGACATGGTACAAAATACAGAGGATAAAGAACAAAAAAAGAAAGAGTGAATATAAGTCCTTTTCTTTTTTTCCACACTCAACTTTTCAGTTTCTGTTGATGGAGGAAACAATTGTCAACAGCTACTTGCTCCTATGAAAAAATAATATTTTATTATTAATAAGCATAGAGGGTATTTTTAGTTATTATCTGTTTTATACCTATACTTTAAAATATGCCTGATTGTCTTTGTATCTTACTTTTTCCTTAAATATATATTTCTATAAAGAAATTTGGTCCTTATGGTATACTTAACAAATTTAATAATTTATGCCTTTTAACGTGTTACAATTTTAAGGTTATAAAACTTTTTTTCAATGTTAAGAAACAGAAACTTGAAAAGTAAACTGGGCTTAGTGAATCTGACATTTCCATTAAAATTACCTTAATTTCTGAAGCAATTTTAGAAATTCTGATTTTTAACTATTTCAAATATCTTTAACACTATCTTAACAAAGTATTCATATTCCAACAAATTCAATTTTATCTGTACGCTTAATTACACAGTCCATGTCTTCTTTTTTTTTAAAAAAAACCTTTGTAATTGATTTTGCTGCCTAATTATGATTGCAATTTCTCTCCTTTATTTCACTACTATACATCCACTAGCTCAAATTCCTACTCAATTCTTTATTAAGCTTTCATCTGTATGTGCACACATTCTTTCTCCTCTCTCCTCAGAGTTTTTATCTCTTTGCCTGCCCTGCCTTCTCTCATCAGAAAGAATACTCTTAAAATGCAGAGGACTTTGGCCTTTTTTCAGTTTGCATTTTCTTTTATTTCTTTGCATCGTTAGCTGCTTTCGATTCTTGAAACTTTCACTTTATGATGATACACTACCTTTTATTTTCCTAACAATTGTATCTCTTTTGATTTCTAATCCTCAGATATAAGGAAACTTCAAAGTATAGTCCATGGACTTTTGCTCTTTATTTCTGTATTTTACACTTAGAAATCTCATTCATTTTTCATGGGATCACTTACTGCCTCCACATTTACCAACTCTACAGTTTTGGAAACAAATTATGTCTATTATATCTCTCTATATATCAATTACAACTATATCAACAAACTCTATGCTTTGGAAACAAATTATACCTTTCAAATTCTAATTTTGGCAGCATAACAATAATTAAAAAAACTAATGTTTATGAAATACATGCCACGGTTCAGGAGCTACTCTAAAATCTGTATATATAAAATACTAATTTAATCTTTAAATAACCTCACAGTCAGATACCATTACTATCTCCATTTTACATTGTGAGTTAAATAACTTGTCTAAGGTCACAAAGTATTATGTTTTCAGAATTCAAACCCGTGCAGTCTGCCCTATGGCCAAAGCTCTTAACTGCTGTTATATTGTTCTGATTTCCACATTGCTATAGGTCAACAACTTCAACTCAGTTGTCTAAAATCTCATCAGTCATCATTCACTCTACCACCTGACATTTATTTTATACTGTCAAGTTCTGTTACTTCTTCCTTCTAAGGAACCCTTAACCAATGCATCCTTCTTCATTCTTTAGAGCCTCTATAAAATGGCCTTACCTAATAGAACTTTCCAACTGGCCGCCCCTCAACTTCCCTACAATTTGGCTAGTCTATTAATGCACCACTTTCTCCCAACTAATATTTTCCCATTTTGCTAATTTTTTCCTCTACTGAGATGCACTTTCTTTTACCTGTTTAAATCACAACTGTCCTTAAACTATCACCTTTATACTGCTTTTCCCAACTACTTGAACATTTTATGATTGCTAAGTCCCCTGAATAATGATAGTGCTTTCTTTTTAAATGCATCATCAAGCATTTATTACACCTGCTTTGTATTTTATCTTTGCCTATCTAAGCTTGGGCATAGAGATCATTTTAGAAACTTTGCAGTCTCTAAAGCAGTGTATCAGAGCTTTATACTAAAAATGTTTGTTAATTATATTTGAATATTAATATTGCATTTATTTCAGGACATCTTATATTTGGCTTTATATTCTTATTGATAAATCTAGTAAGCTTATAGCTTTTTTTTTTTTGGTTTGCAGAAGAAAATGTAACTAAATACAAAGGGCATTTTTGGCATATTTTTGTCTTTGGCCTTTTCTTGTTGACCCTGTCTCCCTCTACTTCTTAGGTCAGCTTCAAAGCACAACCCCACTTTTTCCTCACATAGTTTGTATAAATGCATTTTAATATGCCTAACACCTACTCAAATTGAGTTGCACACATTTTTTATCCATCAATAGTACTGATTTTAGACAAAACATTATGAAATTATTTGTGTATTTTCATCAATAGGCAAAAAAGAATATTTCACAAAACAATTTTCCTGTCTTTTAAAATTTGGTGTACAAAAATAATATCTTGCAAATCTGCTACTCTAACTGCTACCCTTTGAATAATTATCCTCGTTATTACTGCCACCATTATCAGTTATTAAGTGCCTTCATGAAAAAGGGCAACTTGCTGCAAGATATATAGATATAGTGCCAATAATCAACATTTGGAGGCCACTTATTTGTAGGAACAAAGGGGTTCAGCTTGCAAGAACCAAAAGCAGGACCAAGGGATTCTTTTATAGCCCGCTGGGTGGATCAGTCTTCCAGCTGGTACTTCATTTTAAAATTAATTTATTTGCTTTTAAATTTTTTATTTACTTCTAATTTAGTGGCATGTTGCTCAAATATCTTAGTATACTTTCACAAAATTTCTCTACACATCTCAAATTCCTTTTTTCTTGCAAATGACAAACTACATGCTTATTGACAGAGAAATTTAATTTGTATGTGGCAGAGTAGTATAAAATTAGCTCAATGTATAATTTTGAGATATATATGGACTTATTTCTCTAAAAACTGATTTAACTTACATATAGTTTAAAAACTTTTATTTAACAATAAACTATTTTTAACAGGAAATAAGTTTATTGAGATATAGGTATATTGATCAGAATACCATAAAGTAAGTTGGGTCTAGGAATATTTTTGAGATATAACATTCTCATTTAGATTAAAACTCTTGTTAAAAAATGGCAGAGCACAGTTTTATAAACCATTAACATTTTTATAATGCTATCTTTAAAAAATTAATAGGCTTTGTTTATTAGAGTACTTTTAGGTTTACAAAACTATTAAACAGAAAATACAGAGTTCCCATATACTTTCCCCCAACTCTCCCTACCCTCCAGTTTCTCCTATTATTAACATTTTGCATTGGTGTTACCACTGATAAATCAATATTGATACATCATTATTAACTGAAGTTTATGGTTTACATTAAGATTTGCTCTTTGTGTTGTAAAGTTCTATGGATTTTGCCAAATGAATAATTTAATGCAATAACCATTATAGCACCACACCAAATAGTTTCAGTGCTCTAAAAATTTCCTCTGCTCCACATTCCTTCCCATTCTTATCCTAAACCTCTGCAACCCCTGACCTTTTTAATATCTCTATAGTTTTGTCTTTTCCAGAATGTCATATAGTTGGAAGCATACAGTATGTAGCCTTTTAGACCACCTTCTTCCACTTAGCAATATGCATATAAGGCTCCCATAATGCTAACTTTTCTTGTGGTGGATCTTCTCTTAGTAGAAGACTTACATCTTAAATGCTGTAGGCCTTAGCCTTTCATTATTACATTTTTTTTTCAGGAATAAAGCAAATATAGTTCAAATTGTGGCTATATCCATTCATAAACTTCTGAAAATGTTTTTTCATAGATTTTCCTCATAGGGATTCTGAGCTTCAAGGAAACTATGCTGTTAACATTCACTGGCATTTCAAAGAATTTTAAGCCTTGATAAAATGGCTCTAAAGGAGGTTTTATCTTCTTTCTGTTTGCAGAAACAGTACTTAAGAGCCAAATGTACAATAGAGTAAAATGGTCCATGGTAAGATGTTGCTGTAAAAGTCTAGGCTAGGCTTGAAAAATTCTAGTAAATGGAAATCCAATGTGCTAACCAATATAAAGGGATGTTTTAATGTGTTACTTTTGTGATGTCTTGCATAATGAATGCCTTACATGTGCTACACGAGCATCAGAATATTATTACTAATTCCAATTCTATGACTACAGGAATAATAATAATCATTAAGTATTTTTTTTAGACCCAGTAACTATCTAGCAGTTGGCCATATGTGGGATATTCATGTGTATATCATGGCCCCTACTTTTAAATAGTATGACATTTTAGTTGACAGAATCTAAGAGGCAATATCCATGAAACACCTAGAAGAATTGTTAGGAGATTTGAGCCTTCAATTGGACTCTCTTTCATGACTTTGAATATGTCATGTAGCCTCCTTTGGCTTTCAGATGTTTCCTCATTTGGCATACTGTAATCACTGAATTAACTTCTGATATTCTGCTCTGCAAATAAAATACATTGTGGGTTACTAATTGTAAATGGAAGGAGAAACTAATTGTAAATGGAAGGAGAAATACCAAGATGGAAATACAGTAAATGTAAAAAAAAAAAAGAATGTGTAATACTTTTAGGTATTTTAGCAACTTTTATTTTCTATTAAATGAAGATTAAAAAAATAAAAATTAGGGTAGTTGCTATTATTTATCTTTCATTTATTTCAAATAGGAAGTATCTGATTTCTTTCCCAACTCATTCATTTATTCATTTAATATTTATGTCCTCAACAAACATTTACTGAGGACATAACAGGAGTCTGGAACTGAACAAATGACTTAATTTCTATAAATTCTCTCATTTATGAAGCTCAGGTCACTTTACTTATCATTTTTTATGTATAGCTTTTGACAGGAGTCTATTCAAGGAATGGTTTGGTCCTAACTATTAAGGAACTTGTTTTTAAATCAATTCCTGTTCTATACAAATAATAGAAAATGAACCTCAATAATGATTGCTGGATTTTCTGAAGGCTGTTGTGAAGACAGTCCCGCAGATGTGACCTATTTTCCCTATCTGCATAAAATGAAGTTTTAATTGCTTTAATGTTCGTTATTATGGAGATTTGGGGGATGGAGTAGGAATTACCTGAATGACTTCCATGGAACCAACATTAGAGATAATACACATGAGATGTCTAGCATAGCTTCTGGCACATAGCAAGCATGTGGCTACTAGTAGCTAAGATTATTAACATTTTAGAAAAGAGTTTTCTCATCCTTTATAGGTTATAAATAACAAGATTACCAAAAGTTCTCTAGTCTTAATGGATTCCACATATAAAGCATGGGTTGAGGAATATTTACCTTTATGCTGAGAAGTGTTTATTATGTATTTTGAATTTTTACTTTTCAGAATACTTGTTCAAGACACAATTCAAACACTATACATGTTGGGTCAATTTATTTTAACAAGTATAGTGTATTGTGCCAGGTTCCATGGAAGACCCTTTACTATAAATAAATTAACCATTTAAAAGAATACAGCAGTTTTTTATCATAATAAAATATAAATACATAACATACAATTTATTATTTTAATCATTTTTAGGTGTGGTATATAATGGAGTGGCAATTTTGAACTTTGCCTTACTTAAAAAATATATTTTGTTCAGTTTTCCTATTTTTACCATAAGAGTGACATCATAACTTTATAATGACAGAGGGGGAAAACTCATTTTTGCATCTCTGGTTTTTGACTCAAACTGATTTTGTGGTATAATTCTTAGCTATAGTTAACACATTCCTATGTGTCTTTGAAAACTGCTTGGGAATTTGTTAGAACTTGGATGCAAAGTTCCTTTGCTTAATGGCTTTTTCTTGCAAAGACATTACACCAGGGAGAAAAGTTTTAAATTGGGATCAAATTATCAAAGTTATTGAGACTGTACTTGAAATGCAAATTAAATTGACAAAATAGTAATATTTACACATAGAAAAATACTGCATATTAGTAAATTTGAAAGAAAGCATGAGATCTTGTTAGATTAAGATAGATGAAACACATTCAGTTGAATAAACATCCTTGAGGATTTGTTATATACAAGGCATTTTGCTAAGTACTGTGGGAGTTGGAAGGATATACAAGATAAGGAGTTTAAATCTTATTGGAGAGAAAAACGCATTCACAGGTAATACAGAACAGAGTGAACCAACAGAGTGCTATGGAGGTGCAGAAATTCTAGGGAATGATTCTTATTGGAAAGAGGGATTTATATGAAATCTGGTATTTAAACTAAATCTTAAAAATTTTTTTTAAATTTTAGATTAGGTAGAGTAAGAAGATTCTATTCAGAATAGCATAAGGTAAGCAATTTAGCTACAGACTTATAAATGTTAGTGGTGTATTTTTTATTTTATTACTCTTTACACAAAATCATGAGAGATTATAGATTAAAAATAAAACATGTTAAAAGACTGAATTCTCTTTTTATGGTGAAAAATTATTTTTCCTTATTTTATATTTTGAAATCCTCCTTAATTTTGAGAATTTGATTTGTGTTCAATAAATCAAATTAAAAGAGGCTTTCTAGGATAGGAAGCAGTAGACTGAAATCCTAGAATTTAGAACAAATTAATTTTTAGTACTTCACACATTACAGTCTCAATAAAGAATAATGAATGCCTCATTTTCTAGTGATTCATATGCCTTTAGAGAAATTCTTTCTCTTAGCCTTCTGTGCTGAAGTATAATCCAAAAGTAAGGCATGCTACTCAAGTTTTCTTTCTTTTTACTAGTATTCAACCCAGCAATCCCATTACCAGGTATATACCCAAAGGCATACAAATTATTCTACCATAAGATGCATGCATGTGAATGTTTATTGCAGCACTATTCATAATAGCAAAGACAGGGAATCAACCTATGTGTGTGTGTGTACACACACACACACATACACACACACACACACACACACACATACCCTGGAATACTGTGCAGCCATGAAGAAGAACAAGATCATTGTCTTTTGCAGGAAAATGAATGGAGCTGGAGGTCATTATCCTTAGCAAACTAACACAGAAACGGAAAACCAAATACCACATCTTATCACTTATAAGTGGAGCTAAATGATAAGAACTCATGGACACAAAGAGGGGAACAACAGACACTGGGACCTACTTGAAGGTGAAGAGTGGGAGGAAGGAGAGGATCAGATAAAATAATGATTGGGTACAAGGCTTAGTACCTGGGTGATGAAATAATCTTTACAACAAACTCCCATGACACAAGTTTACCTACATAGCAAAACTTCCACATGTACCCCTAATCTAAAAGTTAAAAAAAAGTAGACTGTAAAGAAACCAGATATTAATAAATTTTTAAATATATGAATATTCAATTCAGGCATATAATTATGTGATAGTTAAAATGTTTCACAAAGCAATCTATTTATGCCTATGTTCATATATATATATATGTACACACCTATATTTTAATGCTAGTTTTATTTATCCTGAAGCCCAGATTGCTAAATTAGTAGAAAAATTGCTAAGTTAATTACATAGAAAATATTTTAAAAATTAAAACACAACCTTCTCAAGTTATTTTTCAAGTTGTCACTGGACAAGATTAGAATAATGAGGTAAGATATGACAAGGTTCACCACTATGTGAAAAAGGATTTTATCCAACGTTCATCCCTAAAATTGAGTTCAAAATGAATGATTATCTTACTGCATTCCTAACTGCAGACTGTAAGAGGTAAAATTTATTTAATAATGGGGATTAAACATTTTTAAAGAAATATTTGATACATGGATTCAATATGATTTAAAACTTTAAGTTTTGTAACATTGCTGGGCCTTCAGCCATGAGACTTCCCAGTTTTGAAAATTATAGAACTTGACAAAATATGCCTGTCCCCTTTTTCTATTCTGAAGCAAGATGGAGAAATAAAAATCTTTCTCCCAAAAAGCTTGTGCTACTTTTCAGCCTCACTAATGGGAGTTTATGTTGGATATTCATTTTTGTGACCTAATAATTTAGTTATTTCAATATTTCCTTCTGACCTGAGCACTATGGAAAAACGTAGACCAGTACCTCTTTCTCTGACATATGGAGACATAGTCAGCAGATTGAGTTGTGGTTTTTATAGTAGAAAAGGAACCAGGCAAGAAATGAAATAAATGCATCATCATGACTTTTGGTTGCATTGTACCCAGCATTTCCAAATAGCATGTGAAATAAACTGAAAGCAGAAGCAGAGTGTTGTAGGAGAAAGGACATGGGTTTTTGGAGATAGAGAGATCTGACTCTCACCCATAGCAACCTGTTAGATTTTCTGTGTCTTCATCTGCAAATTGCTGATAGTAAAATATATCTTTCAGTGTTTCTATCAGAATTACAGATAATTCTTACAAGTTGTCCAATAGGGTGACTGGTACATGATAAACATTTAATAAATGGTAGCAATTAATATTTAACTGAGCTTGTCATAAAACAGTTGCTCAAATGTTTATTATTTTTACATAATATTATTATCATTTTAAATAATATTAAATAATGTAATGTTTATTGTAATAATTAATAATTGTGATATCTAGTGCTTAGATACTTAACTAATCACTGTTTAATAATTATTCAAAAATCTTTGTTGAATAACTACTATGTATAAGACTGGTCGTAGGTACTTGGGATATGTCAGTGAACAAAACAGACAAAATTTTCTGCTCTTGTGGACCCTACATGCTAGTGGAGGCAGGCACAATAAACAAGAAATGTAAAAAATAAAGTAAATTATACAATATGTTAGCAGGTGGTAAGCCGATGCAGAATGGGGTAAGGATTAGGGTGGTATGTTGGGGATGAGATATAATATTAAATAGAGTCGTCTGGGTAGAGTTCACTGAAAAAATAAGATTGAAGCAAAGACTTGAAGGAAGTGAGACAGTAAGATCTGACATGATTTGAAAGGATCAATTTGAGTGTTTGTTGTGAAACAGGTGGGAAACACCACTAGTTAGAAGGTGAAATAGAGCAGAAGACTGGGAGAAGATGGCCATAGAGTTGGTGAGAATTGATTGTATTCTGGATATATTTTGAAGATAGAAGCAAAATAATCTTCTGACATTGGGTGTGTGGTATAAGAAAAAAACAAAGTCAGGGATAACTAAGATGTTTGGCCCCAGCAACTTAATGGATACTGTTGCTCTTAAATTAGAAGCAGTAGGCTGACAGTGGAGAAGGTTTAGGGGGTTGATATCAGGAAGTTTGGCTTTAGACATTAAGTTTGAGATGTTTATTAGATATCCAAGTGGAGAGGTTGTTGAAGATGCAATATGATATATAAGTCTGGAGCTTTAGAAAGACATACATGTTAGAGATACAAAGCTGGGAGTCATCTGCTCATAGAAGGTGTTTAAATTTGCAAGAATGCTGTGATCACCAAGGGAGTGAATGTTCACAGAGAAGAGGACTAAGGATTGGGATGCTCCAATACTAAATGGATAGTGAAAAGAAGATAAATCAAAGGAGAAAAATAAGATTATAGAAAAACCAAGGGAGTGTAATAGTTTGACGGCCAACTGAAGAAAGTGTATCACTCTCTTCTTAATCCTGATTAATGACAGAATTTAGCAATGTGGAGGTTTATTGATGCCCTTGAGCAGAATGGTTTCAGTGCAGTGATGAGGCAAAGCCTGACTAGCATTAGATTAAGAAAGAATGGTAGAGAAATAGGCCATGGAAAGTGCCAACAACTTTCTCTATTCCCTGCAAAGAGAATAGAGAAATGAGAAAGACAATAGAGAAATGGAGTTGAGGTAACTATGGGGAAAGGGGGGAAGAGGATTTTTTTTTAAACATGGAATAAATAATAGCTTGTTTGTATGATGATGGGAAATTTGTATGGTCATGGGAACTTGACGTGGGAGACAAAGAAAAGACCTTTTAGAAACTGGTCAATGAGTAGGCAGAAGGGATGGTATCTAGAGAACTTGAGGAATAATTGGCTTTAGGTAGGAGCCTGAAAATTTATTATCTTTGGTAACAGGCGAGAAGGTAAGTGGGTGTAGATGTGATTGTGAAAGTCTCTGCATGTTCTCTTTTGATTATTTTAAATCCTTCATAATGTAGGAAGTTGTTTTTTTTCTGCTGAGATTTATGTTGAGGAAGGAACTGTTGATAGGATTTCCAAACGGAGCAGAAAATATGAAATAGTTGTCAAGGAGAGTAGGAGATGAAATTGACTCAGGCTCTGTGGTATGTTTGCCTGGCATTGTTAAGTTCCCATTTAAGGTTGATTGTCTTGAATTTAAAGTGAGAGTAGTAATGTATGGGCTTGCATTTTTCTCCAGTCATGTTCAACTTCATGTATTCAGGGTCAGAGTGGGTAGAGGATTGGCTATAACCAGTAGTATGACTTTGCCAGGCAAATTTAAAACAGAAAAAGAGAGTAAAGGAAATAGAGAATATATGCAAAGCATGATTTTCAGCTTTATTATATAATCTAAATTGGGTGAGGAACAGAGTAAGGACATCAAGGGAGAATTAGGGATGATAAAAGAGCGGTAGGATTAATGACTTGGAAGTTCCAGAGGGACCCCAGGATTATTGGGTTTGGAAGACTATAGGAAATGAGCTGATAAGATAGGAGATTGTGGTCAGAAAGTGAGATGCATGAAATTGAAATTATGGAGAAGTTTCTGTATAGGATATGTCAACGTGGAAGAGTGACTGAGGTAGTGCAGGAAGATTATTATTATAAGAAATCAAGTAACTAAGAGGCTAGAATGCTATAAGAATTATTTGTATATACATTGAAATCACCAAGCATTAAGAAAGGTATAGTACTAAAGGGTGACAGAGAGCCAGGCAAAATTGTTGAGAAGTGAGGTGGGTGACTTGGGGATGTACAGACAGCAACAATGATGGGGTAGAGGGTGATATAACTTGATAACCTGAGATTCAAAGCTATGCATTTTTAGGAAGGAGAGAGGGAGAAGGCTTGAATGCTGCAAAGAGAAACACGAAGAGCATTTACCCCACTGCAGGCTCAGTTACAGAGGTGCTGTGGGAGAAAACCCATCCTCTTTTTGAGAAAGTTGCAAGAGGAGCAGTGTTCTTAGGAGACAGCTAAGTTTCCTTTGGTCTAGTAAGGGAAAGGGTAATGTTCAGCAGAAGGCTGACAACTTAAGAGATTCATGGGGCAGAAATACAAAGACTGAGGACAACAGGTCATAACTGAGTATACAGATGGAGAAGAGCAGACCTAGGAGAAGCTGAGACCAGCTTATTTAGGCTTGGTGCTATCAGCAGCTTCACAGAATCTGTCTCAGTCTGTACCTTCTACCTCATGCCTGTTCCCACTTCGTCCTGTACTTGAAGTCACCTAGTAAATTAATAAATAAGTTATATGTCATTTTCTCATCAATAATGTCATACGTAGAATGGTAGACATTCTTAGAATGACCTGCATAATGCCCAGTTTCCTTGAGAAATTTATGTTAGGAATTACCCTGACTACTCTTCCCACTAGCTTTTGGGGCAGTGCATCTGCACCTCACAGGAGTGAGACTCTCCATGTTCAAGAATTCTTTGCTCCATCTCATATCCCATATTCACACTTTCTTCTTTCTGAAGACCCCATAAATATCAAGAATAGGGTGTCAGGCATGAAAAAATGCTCATCATCACTGGCCATCAGAGAAATGCAAATCAAAACCACAATGAGATACCGTCTCACACCAGTTAGAATGGCGATCATTAAAAAGTCAGGAAACAACAGGTGCTGGAGAGGATGTGGAGAAACAGGAACACTTTTACACTGTTGGTGGAACTGTAAACTAGTTCAACCATTGTGGAAGTCAGTGTGGCAATTCCTCAGGGATCTAGAACTAGAAATACCATTTGACCCAGCCATCCCATTACTGGGTATATACCCAAAGGACTATAAATCATGCTGCTATAAAGACACATGCACACGTATGTTTATTGTGGCACTATTCACAATAGCAAAGACTTGGAACCAACCCAAATGTCCAACAATGATAGACTGGATTAAGAAAATGTGGCACATATACACCATGGAATGCTATGCAGCCATAAAAAATGATGAGTTCATGTCCTTTGTAGGGACATGGATGAAGCTGGAAACCATCATTCTCAGTAAACTATCGCAAGGACAAAAAACCAAATGCCGCATGTTCTCACTCATAGATGGGAATTGAACAGTGAGAACACATTGACACAGGAAGGGGAACATCACACTCTGGGGACTGTTGTGGGGTGGGGGAGTGGGGAGGGATAGCATTAGGAGATATACCTAATGCTAAATGACGAGTTAATGGGTGCAGCACACCAGCACGGCACATGTATACCTATGTAACCAACTGGCACATTGTGCACATGTACCCTAAAACTTAAAGTATAATAATAAATAAATAAATAAAAAGTATAGGGTGTCAGGGCCTGGTGGGGTGCTGAAGGAGCATATCTTCTCACTAATCTTAGGTGTTGTTGCTGAGCTTGCAAGCTTGGAAAGAGGTTAATGGCATTCCTGTTATGTTAATTTACAGATGTATTGCTTCATGGATAGACAATGTGGCCTATACTATGACTACATTTTATAATACATTGAGATATACTTTGTGGGCTATTACATAATTAATCTTTGTAAATATGTCATAGACATTTGGAAATAATGTATTATTTTAGACATTGGGTGTAAAGTTGTGTCTAATAATAAATCTAGCATGGTCATTATAGAATTACATTTCTCTTTATTTTAGTTTCTAAAAGAGGTATAATAAAATTTCCACATGATCCAATCTTTGTTAAACCTCCTTGGATCAAACTTTTTTTTTCCATTATATATTTTCCTCATGTGTTGTTTGGTGAATAAAGGTTTATGGCTGTTAAAATTTCTTTGTGTGTTTATCTTTTTTCAATATAAAATTTTCTTTTTTGTTACATTGATGATTTTGCCCTTCATTCTGTTTTGATATTAACATTGCCACTCTTGATATAAATGTGATATTATTTGACAGAAATATCTTGATATTTCTATTATTTTCAATCCCATTCTATCATTTCTTAAAAAATGTTTTTAGGATAAAAAGAAAAATAAAAAAGTGAACTTCTATATTTATTTTTAAAAATCATATGTGAGGATCTTTTTAGAATAGGGGAAATTCAGTTGTATTTACTGTATTCACTTATACGCTTTCTCTTTTTTGTGATCTTATCTCTTCCTTATATTATGATTTTTGATTTGCCTATATTTAACCCATTTTCTGACTCGTCCTGGATGATAATTTTTCCAATTTTCTTTCCCTTCTAGTATTTTAGAAATTCTAAATGTTACTTCTATTAGTACAGTGGTTCTCAATTGTAGTAACCCATCAGAATCACATGTAGACTTTTAAAAAAATGCTTCTTCTGAGCTCAAAGACCAAATTTACTGAATTAAAATCTTTCTGGTTGGGGCCCAAGCATTTGCATTTTAATAAAACATCATAGATGATTAAGATGTACAGCCAGTGTTGAGAATCACTATTTTAGTGCTAACCCAAAACCCTAATTAGGTTTTAAATAATTGGATGCATTTAAAATTTCAACATATGTTTTATTAACATAGATAATTAAACAGTATATATAAAACTTCCTCTCTCTTATCCACTCAAATAAGATGAGACTGTTAGGACATCTTTTTTTTTTGCTCTTGATATTCTTCTTCCCCCTCCACTACAGTCGTGAATCATCTGAAATTCTTCAGAGTTTAAAAAAATGCCTCTTTTGTATTTAGAACTCATTTCTTAACAACTAAGTAAATATACACATTTCATTATACTTCATGTGCATTGTTGATACTTTTTTTGAATGGAACTGTACATTTTGCTTGTTCCTTTTCTCACTATTGTGTTTTTTTCTCTCAATATTTATTCTGCTTCTGCTTTTTCATTATGAAGAAATATATTCTCTAAAATTTTTTCCAGAAAAAAATAAAAAAGTGATAATGCATTACTACTATCTTAGCTCCTAGTATTTCTTCTACCTTCTCTCAGTAACACACTTTCCTTTAGAAAATTTCTTCTTCAACACTATTCCTTGGAAATGACCCCAGTAGAGCTGGTAGTCACAGTATCCTATGCCTGTGACCACAGATATGGGTAGCTGATCTATGTCTGGCCAATCATAGCACAATATCACTCTGATCACAAGGATTTCTTTCTTTTTTCTTTTTTTTTCAATAATTAGATGTATGATTCAAGTTATATCAGAATCTTTTCAGGGGACTTAAATGTACTGATAGAATTCTTCTGTTTTTATTAGTGGAATGTGTTAAATCAGAGTAGTTTGAACCAAGTTTTCCCTATCTCCTGTGATGAGGATGAAAGATACTCATTGGGAAAGAGAAAAATTCTGAAAGAGAGAGAGAGTTGATGATAATCGTTGAGACCCTGGTGCGATCATGCCTGAGGCCCACCCATCTTTTCCTTCCCTGTTTTATGAGCCAATAGAGTCTCTCTTTTGTTTAAACTTGTTTGAATTAGATTTATTTCACTTGCACCTAAAATAATCCAAAGCAAGGCAGGTAGAATATTTTGTCTTTGCATGTTGGAAATCATCTTAATTTTCTCTTCATACTTGAAAGATAATTTCTCTGGGCAAAGAATTTTATGTTTAGAATCCTTTTCCTTTAGTCCCCTATAGATATTTGTCCATTCCTCTCTCCCCACCAAATATTGATATTTGTTCCACTCTATTGCCTTTTCTTCTCCAAAGCAAGCATAATTTTTTGTTTTTTTTTTTTTAGAGTTCGAAAGTTTCCCTAAGATGTATCCAGGTGTGTTTTTTTTTTTTTAATACTAGCTTCTAGCACTTGCACAGTTCTTCAAAATCAAAATAGTGATCAATGCCAGTACCATGTTCAACTATTAATAGGAACTTAGGAAGAAATTGAATCCCTGAATAGACCAATAACATGTTCTGAAATTGAGGCAGTAATTAATGCCCTACCAACCAAAAAAAGGCCAGGACCGGACAGATTCACAGCCGAATTCTACCAGAGGTATAAAGAGGAGCTGATACCATTCCTTCTGAAACTATTCCAAACAACAGAAAAAGAGGGATTCCTCCCCAACTCATTTTATGAGGCCAGCATCATCCTGATACCAAAACCTGGCAGAAACATAACAAAAAAAATTCAGGCCAATATCCCTGATGAACATCGATATGAAAATCCTCAATAAAATACTTGCAAACCGAATCCAGCAGCACGTCAAGACGCTTATCCACCATGATCAAGTCGGCTTCATCCCTGGGATGTAAGGCTGGTTCAACATATGCAAATCAGTAAACATAATCCATCACATAAACAGAGCCAATGACAAAAAACACATGATATCTCAATAGATGCAGAAAAGGCCTTCAATAAAATTGAACACCCCTTCATGCTAAAAGCTCTCAATAAACTAGGTATCGATGGAACATATCTCAAAATAATAAGAGCTATTTATGACAAACCCACAGCCAATATCATACTGAATGGGCAAAAGCTGAAAGCACTCCCTTTGAAAACCTGCACAAGACAAGTATGCCCTCTCTCAACACTCCTATTCAACATAGTATTGGCCATAGTTCTGGCCAGGGCAATCAGGCAAGAGAAAGAAATAAAGGGTATTCAAATAGGAAAAGAGGAAGTCACATTTTCTCTGTTTGCAGATGACATGATTGTATATTTAGAAAACCCTATTGTCTCAGGCCAAAAATCTCCTTAAACTGATAAGCACCTTCAGTAAAGTCTCACAATATAAAATCAATTTGCAAAAATCACAAGCATTCCTGTACTCCAATATTAGACAGAGCCAAATCATGAGTGAACTCCCATTCAAAACTGCTACAAAGAGAATAAAATACTTAGGAATACAACTTGGACATCTTCAGGGAGAATTACAAACCACTGCTCCAGGAAACAAGAGAGGAAAAAAACAAATGGGAAAACATTCCATGCTCATGGATAGGAAGAATCGATATCGTGAAAATTGACATAGTGCCCAAAGTAATTTATAGATTCAATGCTAACCCCATCAAGGTACCATTGACTTTCTTCACAGAATTAGAAAAAACTACTTTAAATTTCATATGGAACCAAAAAAAGAGCCAGTATAGCCAAGACAATCCTAAGCAAAAAGAACAAAGCTGGAGGCATTACACTACCTGACTTCAAACTATACCAAAAGGTTTCAGTAACAACAACAGCATGGTACTGGTACTAAAACAGACCACTGGAACAGAACAGAGGCCTCAGAAATAACACCACACATCTACAACCATCTGATCTTTGACAAACCTGACAAAAACAAGCAATGGAGAAAGGATTCCCTATTTAATAAATGGTGTTGGGAAAACTAGCCATATGCAGAAAACTGAAACTGGACCCCTTCCTTACACCTTCTACAAAAATTAACTCAAGATGGATTAAAGACTTATACATAAGACATAAAACAATAAAAACCCTAGAAGAAAACCTAGGCAACACCATTCAGGACATAGGCATGGGCAAAGACTTCATGATTAAAACACCAAAAGTAATGGCAACAAAAGCCAAAATTGACAAATGAGCAAAAGAAACTATCCTCAGAGGGAACAGGACACCTACAGAATGGGAGAAAATGTTTGCAGTCTATCCATGTGAGAAAGGGCTAATATCCAGATTCTACAAGGAACTTAAACAAATTTACAAGAAAAAAAAACAACTCTATCAAAAAGTGGGTGAAGGATATAAATAGACACTTCTCAAAATGAGACATTTATGCGGCCAACAAACATATGAAAAGAAGCTCATCATCACTGGTCATTACAGAAATGCAAATAACAACCACAGTGAGACACCATCTCATGCCAGTTAGAATGGCAGTCATTAAAAAGTCAGGAAACAACAGATGCTGGAAAGGATGTGGAGAAATAGGAATGCTTTTACACTGTTGGTGGGAGTGTAAACTAGTTCAACCATTGTGGAAGACAGTGTGGCAATTCCTCAAGGATCTAGAACCAGAAATACCATTTGACCCAGCAATTCCATTACTGGGTATATACCCAAAGGATTGTAAATCATTCTACTATAAATACACATGCACACATATATTTATTGAAGCACTATTCACAATAGCAAAGACTTGGAACCAACCCAAATGCCCATCAAGATAGACTGGATAAAGAAAATGTGGCACATAAACACCATGGAATACTATGCAGCCATAAAAAAGGATGAGTTCATGGATGAAGCTGGAAACCATCATTCTTAGCAAACTAACACAAGAACAGAAAATCAAACGCCGCAAGTTCTCACTCACAGATGACAGGTTTTGGGTGCAGCAAACCACCATGGCATGTGTATACCTGTGTAACAAACCTGCATGTTCTGCACATGTATCCCAGAACTGAAAGTATAATTAAAAAAATAGAAACTTAATACATTTTTTGAGGTACAAATAACCAACTTGAGTTTATCTTCAGCTGAAATTTTCTTCTATTATACATTTATTTTTTCTATTTTCCAATTTCTATTAAATAGATGTTGAATTTCCTAATTGCATTATATATTAACCTTTCTCAGAAAATTTCCTTTTGCTTTGATGTTTTGCAATATGTTCTGGAAGCATTCTGTGGCTTTCCAAATTCCTAATTAGGTTTTAAATAATGGGGGCATTTTACCATTCAGTTCTGCTGTAAACTTTTTCTTGTTTTACCATGTTTTATCTTCCTAAAATCCTTTTCTCATGCCATTTTTAATAGGTCCCTGTTTTTATTTAATGGTTGTAATATTCTCTAGAATTCTTCAGATAATATTTATTTTTTCAAGGTTTAATTCTGTTTTCTCTATTTCCATGATGGTTATTTGTCTTGCTTCTCTAAATGAGTAGTTAGTACAGTTCTGCCTTTTCAGACAGTTGTCTTTCCCCAAATGTCTGATAATTCATGGTGGTATAATCCTATTTGTAAGTAAAAGACTGGTTTGGTGAGTACTGACAGCCACTGTGGGATTTCTTAGCCATTATGATAGTTGGTTTGGATTTTCCTTAGCAGGAAAATCCTAATCCTGACTGATGAATGCAGAGCTCTGTGGCTACAAATGAAGTCTTGCCAATATTCAGGCTTCCATTAAGGTTGTGTGGGAAGGAAACAAATTGACACACTGGTGAATTCCCGAGATGGAGCATATAGACAATTCCATAACTTGAAGGTAAAGTGCTTTAGGAAATTTCATTACTATGCTGAGCCAAGCCTACTGACTTTTGTTTATTTTCTTTAATATCTGTTGAGGACACCAAGTGTTCTTGAGAACACTGCCCCACTTCTCTGCTTGGCCCAATTTTCAACTTAAGAGCACTCTTTTTTCCAGCCCAGCAGTTCTCCAATTTACTTTGAAAGTAATTCCAAAGGTTGTTCAATGTACAAACTTCGGGAAATGTGCCTATTTTATCTTTCTATCATCTTCATAGGATTTTCAGAGAAAGGAGAAGGAAAGAGTATGGGCTCAGTGTACCATATGGAATTGGAAGTTGTATATAGTTGTTTTTCTTCTTATTGTTTGTTTCCACTGCATAAAACACTGAAAATAAACTAATTGAATTTGTAATTCAGCTTTCCCAGGCAGAAGGTTCTACTTCTTTTTCAAAATGCTGAATATTTGTATCTGTCATTGTGTTCAAGTTATTTTTTATCTTCACTAAACGATACTACTAGTAATGTTGGTGATGGTCGGGCAAAAACTAAAAGGGGTCTTTTAAATTTAAATAGTCTTGTGATATGGTTTGGGTCTGTGTTCCCACCCAAATTTCGTCTCGAACTGTAATCCCCATGTGTTGAGGGAGGTACCTGGTGGGAGGTGATTGGATCATGGGGGGCGGTTTCCCCCATGCTTTTCTCAGGACAGTGAATGAGTTCTTATGAGATCTGATGGTTTAAAAGTGCGTGGAAGTCCCCTCCACCTCCCCTGGCTTCTTTTTCCTGCCATCATGTAAGACGTGCCTTGCTTTCCCTTCACTGTCTCATGATTGGTAAGTTTCCTGAGGCTTCCCCAGCCATAAGGAATTGTGAGTCAATTAAACTTCTTTTCTTTATAAATTACCAAGTCTCAGGTAGTTATTTATAGAAATGTAAAAATGAACTAACACGCCTTGTCAGATAGAGTGAAACCTTGCCTTCAAATTCAAATGTCCTGTCAAAAGCTAGAAGCCCACTGGCTGCTATTAGGAATATAACTTCATGGACCTGCTCTTTAAGTTTTCATAGGCTCCAGATAGTCCTGCTCTATTACCTCTGACCCTTAGACCCTGTCCTTATCTTCAACTTTCCTGACCCCACTGTTTTTTCTTTGGATTAGGAGGATATGCTTCTTTGCTCAATGATGAATTCAGAATTTCTAAAAACGTTATTACCTTGCCTGCTTTATTTTAATTCTTTGAGATAAATCATTATTTTTGTCTTCATCTGTTAAATGGGACAAATAATATTGCACTAGACACCCTTGATGGGCTAGCCCAAGTGTATTTTCCAATTCCATCTTCCTTTGTTGTCTTAACAACAGAAGTTGAAAAAGTTAAATGCTCATTTCCCCATCCCCTGCCCCTAGCTTTCTTGCAGTTGGGAGTAGGAGAGCACGTGATTGTTCTGGCCAGATAAAGTAAGAATTCTGCTGATGTCTTCTAAGAAAGCTTTTGATTTCCTGATAAAAGAAACAATATCTCTAGCATTCCTTGAAATTTCCCTGTTGTTCCTTCTGTGGGCATAGCCTGGAACTACAACAGCCACCTGGGACCATGGGACAATAAAGCAACACACAAAGGATGGAAGCTTAGAAATACATTATTGAGGTGCTGTGCCACATTGGGTGATAATTATCATTAGTATATATTATTCAAATCTATTATTTATGTCAAGGATGGTGCTTCCTAATGTTGCTGTATCTGTGACATTCAATTACATTTAAAATGAACAGCTTTAAGTGATGAAAATGGCCATTATCTAGATATCTAGTAGAGACTGGAAAAAAAAATTTAATTCTATTTGTAATACTTATAATCTATGTGAGTAATTGTTTCACTTTGATTCTAAACTGTATGTTAGAATTCATCAATCGCAAATATTTAATATGCCTAGCTTAATGTTTGTGGACTAGACACTCTTAACATATTTACCTAAACTTTTATAGTTTATGTGTCATTTATTGACTGGAATTGTTTGTATATGAAATACAACATTTTATAAGTTCAAGCCAATGGTCAAATATGGCTGGTGGAAAGGACTCCTGATTCGGAGTTTGAATATGGGTCTAAATCAGGAATTAGTTATTGAGATTTGTTGTTCTGAGCAATGACTTCAAATATTTGAATTAGAATTTTTCTCATCTGAAAATTTGAGACAATACTTATTTAACAGGGTTGGTGTGAGTATTAATTTAGATAATATAGGCATACATTCAAACCACAGTGCTTGCCAGACAAAAACTTAGACTTTGTTTATTTAAAAAGTGAAAACCTATAAAAAACATAGTGCAACATCTTTCTGAATAAATTTTATCCTTTTAAGGCAACAAATCTCAGAATGGACACATTAAGCAATATGAAGTATAAGGTAAAGTTAATACATTATAGCTTGCTATTAGCTTTATTTTCTCAAATAGTACTCAGATATTATCCATATATTCTTCTGACTATTAACAAAATAAGATATCTTATGTAAAACAAAGCAAACAGTCTGAATTATGAAGAAAATTGAGCCCAGAAAATGTTGGGCTGTATAGAATCACCTATAAGTAAGTATATACTAGTTCTACAGTACTTAAACTGTATCAGTGAATTGAATCTACATCAGGGTAACATAGCATTTAACATAGAATCTCCATGATGTTAGGTGTTTAGTAATTATAAAAACAAAAGAAAAAAGAGTTCTATTTGTTTTACTTGCTTTAAGTATATTTAGCTGGGCAAATCTTTTTCTTCTTCTTCTTCTTTTTTTCTTCTTTTTTTTTTGTTTTTGAGACAGGGTCTTGCTCTGCTGTCTAGGTTGGAGTGCAGTGGACATGCTCGTGGTTCACTGCAGCCTCAATCTCCTAGGCTCAAGCGATCCTCCTCCCTCTGCCTCCCTAGTAGCTGGGACTACAGGTGTGTGCCACCATGCCTGGCTAATTTTTGTATTTTTTGTAGAGATGGGTTTTTGTCATGTTGCCCAGGCTGGTCTCAAACTCCTAGGCTTAAGCAATCCACCTGCCTAAGCCTCCCAAACTGTTGGGACTATAGGCATGAGCCATAGATAGCACTTGGCCTTTCTTCTATTTTTCTTTGTTGTTTAAAATATATGTTTGAAATACCAGAAGCAACCCATGGAAGAAAAAAATAAGATGAAAAGTGGTGGAATTTTGAAAGAAATAATGTAGTATAACTTGGTTGTGACAAGGTTAACACTATCTTCTATGGGAAACTCTTGAATATGAAATAACTTCATAGAGAAAATGATCATAAATTAATATATTGAGGCAGTGTTAGACTATGTTTGGCTCTTCAACATTTTAAATTTCTCTAAGAACCATATACAACTCTTTTAGAAATAGTTTGATATGTGAATGTGAGAGCTAGTTGATTCTCTGATTCTATGGTATAAAATAAAGAACTTCATTTATAAAGCAATAATAAATGAATGACTTTGCCTTGATAACAAAGTCTTGGTCCCCTTTAAGATAGTATATTTCTCCTTTGCTTAATCATTTTTTTTCATGTCACTTTCCACGAGAAATTGAGATTAATAGGGACTAAGAGTAGACTCACACAGTGTAGTGATTGAAAGCACAGTCTCCGGAGCTAAGTGGCCTGGATTTGAATCCTGGCTCCACTGCTATATATGTGATCTTATTCATATTACTGAAACTTTCTTTAGCTTGGTTTCTCCATCTGCAAAATAGAAATAATTAGAGAATTTTTTGTATAGCAGGGGTGTCCAATCTTTTGACTTCTGTGGGCCACACTGGAAGAAAAATTGTCTTGGGCCATACATACAATACACTAACACTGACAACAGCTGATGAGCTAGAAAAAAAAATCCTCATAATGTAATGTTTTAAGAAAGTTTATGAATTTGTGTTGAGCTGCACTCAAAACTGTCCTGGGCCATATGCAGCCTGTGGGCCAACGGTTGGACAAGCTTGTTGTAGGGATTACACTAATTGTACTTACAAAGTTCCTAGCACATTGTAAGAGTGTTTTAATAAATAGTTGATATGCATAGTGGTGAAAGATTATCACCCTGGTGGAGCCTGGAAGGCTCTCCCCATGCTCTCTTTTCCCTCTACCTTAGATACCAGTGAGTTTCATTAATAGTGCTGACAGGACAAAGATGGATATCATGATGTAAACAACATGGTGCCAGTAGATTTTAGAGATGAAATGTAAAGCTTGAATAAAAACTATTTTTAGCCCTAAATATATACACAGAGTTCCATCATGGCTAGAGTTCTGCTATGTGAGATACACATGGGAGTAATGCAATCCTAATAATAGAAGGTTCTTACTTTTAAAAAAGTAAAATTTGTTTTAGCCTTGCATTTAGATTTGCCAGATATTTCTCAGAAATAGTTATGTTCCTAAAATGATATTACAGATACTAGATAAATCAGCTGACCCTTTCAGGCCCTGGATATCTAGTGATACCAAAATATGGCATGTTAGGGAGTTATTCATGCAAATTCACGAATTTGGAGAGCTTAAAATGAATTATGACATATAATAGCCTCTTTTATCCTAGTCTCATACTAATTTAGGTGATTAACGATATGGGCTTAATTTCCCTGAATGGCCACTATTTAGGAGGAAGCCACTCACTCAGGCCTCTATTTGCCTCATGACAGTGGGAAACACAATGTAAAATTATGGAACTGTGACTCTGTAGGAAATGACTAATTTAGTACTATGTAGGCCCTTGAGTTGTGATTTTGCTCCTCCCCCAGTCTAATAGCAAAAAAGTTAATGGATTCTGGTTTCTTCTCTGGTCCCTCAAATTTTAAGCTTTGTGTGTTACATCAACCACCAAACTCTGGACTGCTAAAAATTAGAGAAGCACAAGGGAGCTATGTCTACTTACATGTATACTTACTTTCTGACTTTTGCCCACTTGTTTGCTGGTTTGGCAGTTAGCCATAGTGAAATCAACTTTAAACAATTCTGAGTTATCATTCTCTTCATCATTTGAATCAGATCAGCCCTTTGTGGTTTGACCCCGCTCAGCCTTGTAATGGAAATGTAGTGAGTTAGGCACTCTTGAGTAACATATGCTAAATCAGTACTGCATATAGAAAAATCAATTCCAACTTATAAAACTAGCCCAAAGAAGCATAACTTAAAATAAAAAGAAATTAATTTTGAGCCAGGAAGAAATGCACACTGTTCTGCCCACGACACTTTAACAAGGCTGGCAAATTGATACTTCCATGCCCTCCACACATGAAAATATGCCCTGAAAACAGGAAGCAGAATCTGCCTAACGCATTTTCCTTATCTCTACTTCATATTTTCAGCTACTCAGGCCAAAGTTCTTGTAATCATTTTTACCTCCCCTTCTGTTCTTTCTTCTCACCTCCAAATCTTTTGGCAAATCATATTGGCTCTACCTTCAAAATCAATCCTCACTAGGCCTTGTCACCTCCGTTGCCACCATTGTCTCCCTGGATCAATGCAATAGCCTCCTTATTGACCTCTCTTTTTAACCTTTTGTTACTCCTCCTACCTATTATCAACAGAACAGCAATAATGATCCTGGTAAGGCACATGAGAATATGCCACTCATTTGCTAAAACCTCTTCAATGGCTCCGACCTGCCTTACTGACCATCATGATCCTATATTATCCGGCTCCTGGAAGACTTTTTGACCTCATCTGTTAGTATTGTTCTGCTTTGCTCAATCTGGTTCAGCCACACTAGCCTCCTTGCTAGTCCTCAAACAATCAAGCATTTTCCCATCATAGGCATTTCTTCTGTTGATCCTGCTGGATGGAAGAATTTTCCCAGATATCCTCATGACTTGCTCCCTCCCTTCCTTCAGGCCTCCGCTCAATTATCACCGTCCTATTGATATCTGTCCTCTTCACCCCATTTAGAACTGACATCATGCCCCAATTGCTTTATCTTCTTTCTGGTTTTATTCTTTTTCAAGGACTTACTGCTATCTAAAATATTTCATTTACTTATTTATTATGTTTGATGTCTGACTTTCCTCACTAGAATATGAGTTCTGTGAAGCCAGGGGTTTTTGCCTGTTTTATTAACTGCTATCGTCTCAGCATCTAAAATAATACCTGATACATAACTGCTCAAGAAATGTTTGTTGAATGAAGGCATCAGAAATGTATTTCAGATTCTAGTTCTATATCATGTATCATGGGTTGGTATATATAAATATGTCCAAGTTAGCAGGAAAAAATTACATGTAACTCTTATTCCTTTATGTGAATTTGTTCTGAATTCTGTTAGTGTTTTTGTAAAGATCTAGGTTAAAAAAGATCCCTTAAATTGTTATATAGAATTTTTAGTTAAACAATATTCTAATGCTTAGAGGGCAAACAAAATAAAATTAT